>NC_092205.1:59581723-59642266 GCF_043381705.1 Parasteatoda tepidariorum
TAGTTTTTTAGGTCATATTTTTATTTTATTTCATTTGTTTTGTATTGATACTTTTTTCTGAAATTTCTGCTGCTTAGCGCGTTTTTTTCAAAGAAGTTTTATCCTTTTGATCTTAATTATTTGTGTTTTCTTTCAGTATTATCTAAATCCTAGTATTTTTTATTTGGTTTGGTTCTTGAATCTATAAATTCATAAAGATAAAATTTATTTTTTAACGAGTTGTTTAGTATGAATAGACTAAATAACATTTTGTTAACTATCAAATTGTTAGTCGCTTAAATTCGATCCTTCCTTTGATAGTCAGTAATTTATTTGGAATTTAGTGAGCGTAAAATACGGAAAGAATTATCCAGCTGCGTGGAATTAATTAGTCTTCAAAACTACCATTTAGATGATAAATTGTCTCTTAATGGTTGTCAAGGGAGTTTCACTCTGTTTATACTTTAGCTTCAGGTGAAGAGATATTCTAATCACTGCATTGTCATTCGTCCTGTTGGAAATATGTATTGGACCAGAAAAGTTTTCAATTAAAGAGGTTTTAAAACCTATCATAATAATTTCATTAAACATTAAAATTTTATCATGTCACTCAATGTATCGTTTCTGTGTGTGTCTTTATTGCAATAGAATTATTAACTAACCGTTATTTTATGTTTCACTACGCTCAAACTAATTATTGAGACATAAATACATTCAGGTGACATTTTCATTGAAGGTCAAAAGCTATTCAAAAGTCTTCGAGCGGAAGCTATTTTCTAATAATTTATTAGAACCAAAAAGGAACCACAAAGGTTTCTGTGAAAGCATACTAATGAGTAGTACTTAAGAAAAT
Organism: Parasteatoda tepidariorum; assembly: GCF_043381705.1. Lineage (NCBI taxonomy): Eukaryota > Metazoa > Arthropoda > Arachnida > Araneae > Theridiidae > Parasteatoda > Parasteatoda tepidariorum. Next base: position 59,582,556 of record NC_092205.1, read on the forward strand.
AAACGTTTGTCGTGTACATCTGGCGTGACCTTAAAATTGACTGTAAAGTAGCAATAAATTAAAATTTTGCACAACTTTAAAAGTCATCAGCTGCATTTGCCAAGAGTATACGAGTGTAAAATTTGCTATAAAAGAAGTCTTACGTATAGCAGAAACAAAGATCAATCAACAAACCTTAGTACTGATTCAAATTTTTCAAAATATAGCTCAAACGTTTGAGGCCCATACGTGAGAAACTGAATACAGAAACAATTATGGGAAACCTGTAAATTGTTTTAAATGTAATTTAGGTCTTTATGTTGATTTTGCTTCTTATGCCACTTGCCAATACCAGCAAGACTGCTTTGTGAAACCAAGCGAATTTAAGTCAGAGAGTGCGCTTCCTGTTTTTCAGTGGCTCCATCTACAACCAAGAATACGTCTTCAGCCACACACACACACGTCAAAGACTGTTTAAAAGGGCAGAGCCATTAATTTATCCATTCATTCATACATCCATTCATTCGTCCCTAGACCTGAACCAGAGAACGATCAATCTCCAATTCAGTACCCCCAGAGGTTCCGATTAGTTATGAGAACTTTGAGTTATAAGAACTTTGTGACCAGACAGATTTAACGTGCACCAGTAACCATTTACTACATGGGGAGTCTTCGTCAGGTGTGGATCGAACTCATGATCTCTTGAACATGGGACCAACGCCCTACCAACCAAGCTATCCAGGTCTTTATTCCAATGTGAATACATGAAGTAAGCATCTTCCCCCGAGGTAAGCTGCAGTCTGAATCTATAAATGACTAAGAAAAGGAAACTTATAGTTTTCTATCTAGACAAATGACTTTCATTAGATAATTTGATATATTTTCTACTCTAAATCCAATGAAGCCTCACCCAAGTTGATACAACTAGTAGATCAGATGTTATAAAAGCTTTTATAGATAAATAGTACAGTACATTGATGTGCAAAAAAGCTTTAGATCCAACAGATTTTTTGGATTAATCAAATGAGATCAAACCAAGTTAAATGAAAGAAAACCAATTTATTTTTAAAAATTTGGGAAATATTTCATGCCCTATATTGGATTTATTTACTTTCGAATGTATTATTTTTTTCCTGAATCGAATTAAGATTTAGAGATAAAACCAAAATTAAGACAAATGTTTTCAGTGGACCTTTGCATCTAAAATCAAAGGTTATTCAAAAATCTTCGAAAAAAAAAACTATTTTCTAAGACTTTCACTTTCAAAATCAATGAATACAGAATATCAAATGCGATAAAACTAAGTCAAATGAGAGCAAAGTTAACAGTTTCAAGAGAAAAATATTATCAGCAGAAATCAGAAATATATCATGCCTTATTTTGAACATTTGAATTTTATGATGGATTATTTTTTTTCTGAATCGGTTTAAGATTTGTAATGATAAGACAAACAACTTTGCAATTTAAATTTTATTTTAAAGCAGCATATATTTTGCAATTTTTCATTGACATTATTTACGTGCGTAAATCGATCTTAGTTAAAAACTGTAGTTTTTGCACATTATATCATTTTAACACTTATAACTTCAAAATATTTAATTCTAGTAATTTGGTTTCGATCTTATTCAATTTAGTAAAATCGAAATGTCAAGTATCCAACATTGGCTCTTAATCAACCACACAGTGGGACGAAAATTAATTTTAGCTGTGAAAAATAAGAAAAATGTCTATTTTTTAACATGAAGATTGAAAATGTCTAAGGAATATAATAGAGAATTTTCTTTTGCTATTGAATAAATTATATATGCTTTCTTTATTCGAAAGCTTATATAAAGCTTTCTTTATCCGAATAAAATAAATATTAAAAAAAATTTCCTATGTGAAAATTAAATATAAATTTTTTATTAATGACTATATAATATATAACTGATAAAGGTTTTTTCATATATTTTATTGATAATGTAATAAATTGCATGTTTCTAAATTACAGAATTAGGCTTTATCTTCTAGGAAGTCTGCAAAAAATGTTTCACATTGTCGAATGAAAGAAACTTGCATATTTTTTACATTACTTTAGAAGCACAAAAAATTAGCTGCTAATATTTGCTCATTTGCAAAAATATCAATTTTACGAAGTTTCAATAAGTTTTAATTTCTTGTCTAATTAAAATAAGTTTTGATTTCTTGTCATTATCTTAATGTTATGCTTGCTTCAAAATATACAGTGTATCTCAGTACGTATGAGCGTAATTAGTGACAATTATTGAGTAAAAGATAGGGCACACTTTACGCTATGTAGACTAAAGCAACAAAAAAAATTTCATAAAGCTCAAATGAAAATACATAAATAGACATACTATAGTTTCAGTTCTATTAACAAGAGCCTTCCTCGGTATTTAAACCATTTGGGATAGAGGAACAAGTTTGAATAAGAAAAAGAAAAGGGAGACAACAAACAGAAGTGAAAGGGTTTGGTTTAAAAAGACTTCCAAATATTGGGAAACGGTGGGGTTCTACAAAGAATATTAACTAAACAATTAGATTTTTTCGAAATATAGAATAGAATGACTTCAAAAAATCAGATTTGGAAAATGAAGAGCTGTGCTGAATGATTTTAGCAGAAGAAAACTCAAACCTGTGTTTTGAATTCCAACTATATAGAATGATAGAAGATATGTAAATATTCTGGTTAATGTCCTGGACATTAACCAAGGAAATAATAGTATTGATTTCAAATAAAATAAATTATGACACCTGTTCTGCTTGAGTAATGAACGGTATTGAGATTAAAAATCGTTCTATTTCACGTTGTGTCTGTTTTATTAATGATGGTCGCATTCATCATTAATACAACTTAACATTCACTTTAAATGTCCTCATGTTAATCTGTGCTTACGAAATTTCTGATGTGATCCCTCATACTCTGAATGGGGCCGCTGTTACTCCTCGTACAATTCTAAAGCTGTCACACATTTCCAATTTTCGAAAAAGTCAGATATATAAAATTAAATTTTTCAGGAATTATTTGATCGATTTTGCTCAAATTTTGTATTTTGTCACATAAAATTATATTTTTTAAAATGATTGAGAAAATTGTGTGCCTTGCAGTTCAAATTTTTTCGACCATGTTTAAATAAAATAATGAAAAGCAGTAAATATTTATAAAAGGTCATTTTTTCTTGGATTTAACTTTGGATAAACGAATTTTATAATTTTGTGCAAATTTTTTTTAATTTGCTTAGTAAGTTCAAGATATAACGAAATACGCAAAAAGTAAAATTAACATGAAGGGGTTCAAACTTTGGACTGCTCTCCTAACCAAACTATTAGAACCAGATGGCGGTCAGAAATTCGAATCCGTCAAAAGAAAGGTATGTTTATTCAAAGAAAGTATGTTTTTGCGTCTGATTTCGTAACTTAAAAAATCGTCTACACTTATTAATTAGCACATTTAACGTCACCCCCACAAGCTATTAAGATTGAGTTCATGAGCGTGAGGATCCATTCATTAGATCAAAATTTATTAAGGATGGTCCGTTTCTTATGCGCGCTTTATAATGCAAATGAAATAATATTTTATGCGGTTGTTAAGTGTTTTGGATTTCACTAAGTCATAAACTACATTTGTCACCGGAAGTGATGAAAAATATTTAAATTGTAGTTTTAAATAAAGAATTCAAGTCAGCATTTTGATACTACATTTCAATATATACATTTCAATTCTCAATACATTTTCAATTCTCAATTTTGCATTTCAAACACCTGAAACGTCACTACTTTATATCTTTTCAAATACTGTTCAGAGAATTCTTTGAAATACTCGATCGTACAGCATTTAAAATATTTTAAAAGCTCGTAACAAGATTTTTATAATTTTATAAATAAATATATTTAAATTTAATTTACATTTTAGGTTAAAAATGGCTATTCTTATAATTTTTACTGCTAGATATGTTTCTTAAACTGATGAAATTATTTCTATAAGTATGTTGGATGCTCAAATTAGTAAAAAAAATCTGAACATTTCAGTTATTATGTAATTTTGACAAAAAATAATTTTAAAAAATAGCAAAAATTAACTAATGTGCGTAACTAATACGTTTATGGATACTGTGATAATCAATAGATTCTGACTGATCAAAATGATCATATTCTGTATACAGGATGTTCCATAATCACTGTCTGTAATGTATATTTTTAGATCCCTTGCCAAAAATTAAGTCAAAACATGTCAAAAATTAATTAGCTTACAAATACATGGAGGTTCAAATTCTAAGATAATGCTAGAAAAGAAAACACGTTATCGACATCAAATGAATCACTATTGAGGAAGGTACGGCTGAAAACGTTTAGCCCTGTTTGATAGAGCGGAAAGTTGAAAGATGATTATTAAAAACACTTCCAAATTACATACTGCGATCAAACTAGATTTGTGATTTTTACCCAACTTTCTTTTATCATTACTTTCTTTTATTTCTTTTATTGTTACTTTTTTTTATAAAACAGATTTTGATATTTTGATAAAGTTTTTGTAGTTTTTTACACCTCAATATTAATTTTAGACTTTTTGTGTGGGATTTTTCGGAGGATTTAAGAAATATATTTTATAGGATGTGTTTATGGAAAACTCTGAGTAGGTAATTAAAAAATATCCAATTAAATAGGTATTTATTTTTACCTCGAAAAAATGTGAAAACTATAAAATTTCTTCTTTCCCGAATGATAAATAATTCCGTTTTATATAATAATAATAAAAAAAAACTTTAAATTAGAAATTTATTATTTTTTAAACTTAAACGCTTTTATTCTCTTTTACTACATATTTTCTTATATTTTTTAACATAAATATTAAAAAAAAAATTATGTATATTTTTTATAACACTTTTCACAGTGAAATCCTAAGCTTTTCTAGATTTACAGACAAGCGTGAATTTTTCGTTAACACTTTTTTCTAATAAAAAAAAGAAAGAAAAAATAACTTATCGAAATTTGGAGTCTTTCCAAAAACAGAACATGTCCTTCATCACTAAAAGAGCCTCTATTAAAGCAAACAAGTGGAAGCTTTGAAACTGCTTGCTTATCTAAATTGTTCAGGAAAAAGAACAAAAAGTATTTTATTGTCCATAAACTCTTAATAAGGAAGAAAGCAAAACTTTTAAAAAATTCTCTGTTTTTCTTGCTTTTTTTTAAAAAAAGCCGGAAGTACATTTCAAAACCAGAATTTCATTTGCGTTTGTGAATAAAATTTCCAATACCAGATATTTTGAAAAATATTTTAAAATGAAGTTCTTAAAAATTGGATAAGATTCATGCTTTGAGACTTTTTTTCGTTACGAAACTGAGCAATATAATTTTTTAAGTCACAGTTTAGTTAAAGGAAAAAGAAATATTTTTCGTGGCTACAGGGTGGTTTTGCTTTTGATACAAATATTTTACTGATAAAATATGTTTACACGCTTTTTATTCGGCTTCTATAAACTTATTGAGTGCCGCACGTATTATTATGGAAATTCCCATAAGGCCGAGCGTGTTGTTTCGAAGCGTTCGTATTTTGGTGCAGCAATGCGAAGCGCACGATTAACAGATTGAAATAAATTAAAAAAACTAAGTAGCTTTTAAATCAACTTTTAGTAATTACTTAAAACAATGTCAATGTAATTTTTTTAGTTTTGTTTCCTATTTTGTACTGCCAGTATCCGATGACTGACGCCGCACTCCACAAGTTAACTTGCTTTCGACCGACTCCTTACCATTACCCCAATCCTCAAGAAAACGTGAGGAATATTCTCAGTATGGATATTTATACAAAAGAAAAAGTACAGTTTCAATCTGTGAACCACGCATGATATTGATGCTACTGCCTTCCAGACATTGACAAATTGTAAGCAACATTGCATATTTTGAAACTTATATAAATGAGGCAGATATTTTGGCTCAAATCAGAAGTACTTTGCTTCTGTGGGACGCTTTTCCTCCTCATTTTCTTCTTATGAAATTTTTTTTTCCTTCCAGGTGGAGTAGGAAAGGATTCCACAAATCTAGGTCCGCGTCAAAGTCTGGAGGAGGTCCATGTGCCACAAGAAATGAGTTACACCTTGTAAATACATGTGTAAAGTTTTGCACAAGAGAACTATCGTTTGCATATTTTTCAACAGGATTACTATTTAGCGTTTCTTATATCGATTATTATATCGTTCGCATATTTTTAAGCATGATTATTAATCAGTGTTTTTTGTTTAGATTATTATATTGTTTGAATATTTTTAGCATGATTATTATTTAGTAATTATTTAGTATTTTTTATATCGATTATTATATCGTTTGCATATTTTTAAGCATGATTATTATTTTGAGTTTTTTATTTCAATAATCGTATTGTTTGAATATTTTTAAGCGTGATTATTATTTAGTATTTTTCATATCGATTATTATATCGTTTTCAAATTTTTAATCTTTAATAGAATTGGGTAAAATATGAAAAAAGCACAACTACTTCCACTTACTAGGAATGACATTTACCTTTTAGTTTAATTAATAAACTTAGTTTTAAATATGCTTACTAAGTTCCTAAACTTCGGTAAAACAACAATATAAATTATTTCCAAAGGAACTAGACTAATACAATTCCAACCTGGCGAGTAGCGACTTATAACAAGACACTTCGTTTGATGCTTTAAATTGTTGCTAGAAATCAGGTTCGTAGAAAATGCTGTTTACTAGTTAAATTTAGTAGGAATAACACGATCTGTGACGTAGGCTATAGTATACCCAATTGTAAAGAATTGATTAATTGTCTTAGTTTTGTTCCACCGCTCATAAAGTGAGCTTGTGGTGAGTTTTATTTAATAACATGTATATTACTTTTTACAATATTTCAACAACAAATATTTCTTTTTTATGTTAAGTATTTGAAATTTATTTCCTTAAATCAGATAAAAGTAAGATAAAAGTTTTATATTGAGCTATAAGTGATATCGAATACGCATTTTTGATAATAATACACATTTTTAATATATACATTTTTGATTCATATTAGTTTAATTTGAGTTCAGTTATGACATAAAACCAAGGTGGCTTAATTTCGTGCAAAATACTGTAGCGTTGAAGGTATGACAGTCACCAAAAAAATTTTCAATCATTTAACATGCTGTTAAAAAATAACTGAATAATTTTTGACGTAATGGCGGAAATTTTATTGTTCCTTATACAAGGTTAATCTCAAATTTGCTAAATTGTATGCATAAACGGTAAATTAAGCAACGAAATCAAACATATCTTAATTTAGCTGCAAAAATTTTGATTTTTGCTACAAAAAAGGGGAGAGAAATTTAGAAAATACGGTGCCAAAAGTCTAGTTAGGTATTTTTATCAAATTGGAACCCTTTGTAATTAATTTTAGTTTTCGCGAAGTAATTATTTTTGTCTCTTGGTATAAAGCATCTTCAGTGATATGGAAATCCCAGAATTATAAGATAAGCAAAATCAGAGCTTAAGTATTTTTTTCTTATAATTTCCTGCTATTTTTTTATTATTGAACTTAATAATGATTCACAGATTTTGAATTGTAACCAGATCTTTATATGATTTAAAATTATATTATTTTGAATAACCAAATCTAAAATTTGAAAGAAATCGCAGGATATTTGCTTTGTAATAATTCTTCAAAAAGTCGATATTTATCTTAAAGTTTTTTTGAGAGCTATTTGACCAATAATTTAAAATAAAATAAAAACGTGCATAATCGTAGAATGAAATTTTTTTTATCATAAGTAAACTAAAACATAATAAATAATTATTTAAAATTATTTTTCCTCTGTTTAAAAAATGAAGTTTTGTAACCGATTTTAAAAAAATTTCTTATTCGTTTTAATTTTTTTTGGGACATAGCAAAAAAAGTAAAACTGAACTCATTGTCGTGACAGCTCATAAAGGGACCGAGGCCTACTGTGCCCATCCCAGTTTTCTTGACCTTGGGCTCTGGTGTGCAGGAGCAGATGTTACGGTTGGATGATCAACGAAACGTGGAACCCTCAGTGTTTAGTCCGCAAGCCTACTTGGTACTCATTTTATCGACCCACTGAAGGGAAGAAAGTCGGCGGAGTCAACCTTGCCCGATCCTAGGATCAAACCCAGGATCTGTAGCACGAGAGCATAAAGCGCTACCACTCATCCACCGGGCGTAAAAAAAAAAAGATTATTTTAATATTAATGAACTCAAGTTTTCTGTTATTCATATGACTAAACAATTAGGATTATATTATGCAACAATTGGGAGATTGCAGATATTTTATGGATTGAGAATGTAAATCCGATGATAAAAATATAAATTATTAAGATAAAATACAATATTTGTTTGATTTGGTAAATTAAAAGATCGTCTGCACAAATGGTATATGTACAGACGATCTGGTATATGTACGGTACCTGGTATATGTACGGTAAAATTTTTGAACCATAATGATGGCATCTAAGTACCTGAAAATCCACGTACTAATTCAAAAGTTATTCAGATATTTTATTTTTTTTTTATTTTGTGCACACAGACATCCGATTTTATCTTATTTACATATTTAAAACGCGAAGTACTTCAATCTCCATTCTCTGATCTCTTTCAGAACTATTTTCTTTTTTTTTCTGCACAATAGAATGAAAAAATAATTTTATGTATAACAACACTAAATAAAAATTTACGATCAGCTCTTTTCATGGAATCACGTTACCTTCTGGAAAGAAAGAATACAGGATGCAAAGCAGAATTTTTGCAATATAAAAACTATCACCTCATTATTCTCCCAAAATACCGCAATCCCCAAAAGAACCTTTCTTTAATATTTCAATTACGGAACCGCAAAAGCAGCGGTTTTCTGAGAGAACAAAGCAAAAGTTTCCATTGACGATATCTTCGATACAACTTTACTTTCCTCTCATCTTTTTGATCTTCCTCATCACACTCTGCCCCCTGGTGTACCGATCCCGAATCTGCACACCTTCTGGAGTTTTGTCCAATCGTCGGCAGTTTGTCCAGCGCTCATCTATCGTTCTACAACCGGAGGGAAAAGCTGCAAAATTCGTCTTAAACAATTCTTTTTAGCTTAACTGCGCATGCGTAAATCTGTGGCATTAGTGATTTCTTTTGGATATCTTCAATTATCATTCCTACAACTTCATATAAAATTGCTTTAAATGGATATTTCGAATGGATTACATGAGTTTGGAAAGTTATTAAATTATTTGTTGAATATGAATTTTGTTCTGTTTTTCGGATTTTGGTGTATTAAAGAAAGTTTTGGCTCAAATGAATCAGGTAAGAATTTTAAAGTGAAGTATGAAAAAAAAATGCATCGATGATAAATTGTGTTTTTAAGTTAAATATTAAATTGTGTGTGATGTTTAATTTTTGTGTAATTTTTCTTCGGATGTAAATGATAGAGCAATTACATGTATATTTTTTCATTTTTTGCAAAAAGAGTATTTAAAATTTGTTTTTAAATTAATACAACTAAATATTCTAAAGATATTCCAAAATTTGTTTCTGTGAATTTAAAGTAATGCCAAAAATTGTTTTATATGCCCTAACTTATTAAAAATTTAATAACAGAACCCATAAAGTCAGATGCCTATTTTTTCAATAATGCGTATTTCTTCAATAAATATTAACCTCTTATATCAGGCTGAGTTATCTTGGCCCGAGTTATCTTAAGGTTTTAAGTTCAGTAGTTTAAGTGTCGTCACATCAAGTAAAAAATCATCTATAACACCCTACTTATAAAAACACTTTGCTTCAATTAGAAAAGTTTAAAAAATCTATGAAATTTTTGATAGAAGGAAATACTAAGTCTAAAATGATCAAAATTTAAATAATATAACATTCCGAAGAAGTATTCTTAGAATTATATTTTATATAATATCGTCCTAAATGCAAACCTTACTTAACTAAAACAGATATTACAAAGAAACTAATAAACATTAACAAAAGGTAACACTTTTCGATATTGGTAAAATGGTACTTTTGTTCCGAACTTGTTACAAGGAAAGACAACGTAGCGCATTTCTTACAAACTGTTAGTGAAACAAATTAAATGAAATAAAAAGTGTCAGTAAAAATTTATGTTTCCATATAATGCACTTTTAGGACCATCTTCAAATAAGGACGTATGGTCTTAATCAGTCGCGAGTCCAGACACTAAAAAGTGAGTATTTAGAGTATATTTATTGAATTTTGACTTTTAAATTTATGTTTTAAACAAGTTACGATGTGTTATAAAGTTATACTCTTATGTTGTTAATTGTTTTACAGAAGTAATATACAATTCTGAACATTCCAAACACATTTCTAAGTACAAAATACTATTATAGATGTATCTGGCCAAGTATTCCAATCTTCTTGTGAATGTTTCGCAACGATTTAATCAGGCAAGACTTATGACTTACGAATTAATTTTAAAATACAAGAAATATTCATCTTTTTCGTATATTTTAAAAAAAAGTTGAGATTTTCTATGCAAGGAAAACTTTAAATGGTTAATGTAGGTGTTCATATTTAAATGGGACTGTGTTAAAAACAATTGTGATGTTTAATAGCAATAAGATTAAGCTAAGTAATTTTATAATTGATAACACTGTGGAACATTTCTTTCTTCTGTTGCACTAGATTTTTTAACGAATCTTAGATACTGCTGCAATGCTGATTTAAAATATATAATCTGTTTCTCTAAAAAAACTACAGTTTCAATGTAGTTTTATAATATATTCCTAACCAGTATTTTTAAAATACACTAAGTGCCGCCAATGTTTTGCTATGTAGGGAGTGATAGGGAAAAAAATAATACATTTCAGTTTATGATGCGATACGCTAATGTCATAGTTTTTTATTTTTTATTTTTTTTGAAACTGACACACGTATATGAATGAACTAAAGATATAATTTTTTTTAAAAATATCTTACTTTCCGGACAAAACTAATTTCAGATTTGAAATGCCCCCTTTCGAATTAGTTAAGTTTAAGCATTTGCATATGTACAAAAAAAATGTGTTCCCCAGTGTAATCAATTCTTAATTTCCTTAATTTACTTCGTNTACATGTATATGGCTAAGTATTCCAATCTTCTTGCTGTTAATGTTTCACAACGATTTAATCAGGCAAGACTTATGACTTACGGATTAATTTTGAAATACAAGAAATATTCATCTTTTTCGTATATTTAAAAAAAAAAATGAGGTTTTCTATACAAGGAAAACTATAAATGGTTAATGTAGGAGTTCATATTTAAATGGGACAGTATTAAAAACAATTGTGATGTTTAATAGCAATAAGATTAAGCTAAGTAATTTTATAATTGATAACACTGTGGAAAAAAATTTTTCTTCTGTTGCACGAGATTTTTTAACGGAGCTTAGATACTCTCGCAATGCTGATTTAAAATATATAATCTGTTTCTCTAAAAAAACTGCAGTTTTAATGTAGTTTTATAATATATTCCTTACCAGTATTTTTAAAATACACTAAGTGACGCCACTGTTTTGCTACGTAGGGAGTGATAGGGAAAAAATAATACATTTCAGTTTGATGCGATACGCTAATGTCATAATTTTTTTTTTTTGTCTCAGGTGTTGTTTCTAAAGAAGCTGAGACACGTTTATGTATGTATAAAAAACCACTCTTTACAAACTTGCACATTCCGATGAAAATAAACTAAAGATATAATTTTGTGAAAAAATATCTTTCCTTCCGGACAAAACTAATTTCAGATTTGAAATACCCTCTTTCGAATTAGTTAAGTTTAAGCATTTGCATATGTACAACAAAAAATTTGTTCCCCAGTGTAATCAATTCTTAAATTCCTTAATTTACTTCGTGATTAGAAATAAAAATGATTAGTTCTTTTCTTTCTTGAAAAGCTTTGGGTTCCCATCCTATAACCACGTTTCTGTAGGTCGCAACATATTGGTTGAATACACATAGTCTATACATTTAACATCAGAAGACAACAAACCGAATTGTTTGAATACTTTCAATTTTGCTTGATTGATATATAAATGTTACAAGTCTTATTGATAGACTTTCTAGAGAGAAAAATGTATTATGAAATAAATTATTATAAATTGTTGCTCAGCAATGTTAAAAGAGTTTTAATTTTTTAATAGTTATGAATCTTCCCTTTGTCTTAAAACAAACTAAAATAAGTGTTCAGAATTGTTCTATTTTCTTTGTGAAGAATTTTTATCTATTTTCATGTGAAAGCTTTTATGCCAAATTTGATTCCTCAATTTAACATAAACTAATAATTTATTACTGTGGCTGGATTGTTTTCTGTGTAGTAGTGGTTTAAGTCAATTTAACACGCGTATCGAACAGGCTTAGAATAATCTATGGCTTAAAAATACATTTATTAACATTTGTGACTAATATCTTAAAAATTGAAAAAGCAATATCATAATTAATTAATCAAATGTGACATTCTTTTATTATTTATTATTTACTTTGAACATTTATCTATACATACATCAAACACTTGGGTGCAAATTCAACCATAACTTACGTTTTTCAGATATATTTTTAAAAATGCATGCTATATGCTTTTTTAAAATAATTCAAATAAGAAATAATTGAAAAATAAACTTTTAAACTAATTTTTTACAAACTTTTTCCTTTTAAACTGTTTAAGTAGTTAATGCAGCAAAATCATGAAGTGGACAAAAACCGCTGGTTATTTTTTTTAATTTTTTTTTATTGGGTTCTTTTCAAAAAATGCCAAAATCATTTAGCCGAATTCAAACTCCCTTATGGAGACACGTTTTGTTTTTTCAGAAAGATTTCTGCTGATTTGGAAANCTGCACCAAATACTGATTTCGGACGCTTAATTTGTTTCTTTTGTTTTGAAAATTTCATCATTTATTTGTATCAGTACAAGTCGTTTCTGCATTAAATTTCATTTGATTCTGATGATTCTTTCATGGTGTTGCATTTTCTACAAACAGCAGTTTACATTTAAGCCATAGATATTTCTAAGCATTTATTAACATTTGTGACTAATATCTTAAAAATTAAAAAAGCAATATCATAATTAATTAATCAAATGTGACATTCTTTTATTATTTATTAATTATTTCGAACATTTATCTACACATACATCAAACACTTGGGTACAAATTCAACTTGTTCCACCGTAACTTATGCTTTTCAGATATTTTTTAAAAAATGTATATTATGTGCTTTTTTAAAATAATTCAAATAAAAAATGATTGAAAAATGAATTTTTAAACTAATTTTTTTACAAACTTTCTCCTTTTAAACTGTTTAAGTAGTTAATGCAGCAAAATCATGAAATGGACAAAAACCGCTGGTTACTTCTTTCTTTCGTTCATTGGGTTCTTTTCAAAAAATACCAAAATAATTTAGCCGAATTCAAACTCCCTTATGGAGACACGTTTTGTTTTTTCAGAAAGATTTCTGCTGATTTGGAAAACAAATGCTTAATATAGAACAATATAGAACATAAATTATTTAGAACATTCACTAATATATAAATAACAAAACTATTTATCGGTTTGACGTTATTTCATATTTTACTTAATTGTTTATTTAAAAAAATACATAAAATAATTTAGAAGAACTTGAAATTAGTTTTTCTAAAACATTTGATAGATTTTCATATAAAATACGTTATATATTTTTCCCCCATCATTTATGGATATTTTGTAGTTGAAATTCATCTGTTAAGGTTCTGAAAACTTAATTAATGATTTCAACAAAACATATATTACATGTCAGTAATTAAAAGTTATAATTATTTCTATTTCAAATTTTAATTTTATTTTCTTGCTTAAAACACACGATGAACTACTAATTCAAGCAAAAAAAGGTGAATAAAGGCTTTTGAAGCATTTTGTTTTGAAACTTTCTAAAATTATTTCCAACCTTTATTTTCTTTTCCCATATTAATTACATTTTATTTTACGTTCTTACAGGAATTATCCTTGTCAAAATAAATGTGAAATATTCATTTACTGATGAAAAGTAACAAATCTGAACTGTAATTATTACTTGAATTTAATTTGCATAGGTAAATTAAACTATTTGAGGACAGTTCTGTTATTCGCCTTTTTGTTTGCTTCTTGGTCTTAATATTTTGCGAAGCACTCTTTCCTTTTTTTAAATGTTTTTGTGTCTTATCGAGTTTCTCTTTTAAAGTGAGTAACTTGTTAAATACTTGATTTGACACGAGGGTGGAGAAACTAAAATAAGTAAATTATTCATTCTAATTTTCTTACTTATTTGTTTATTTAAAAAGAATTATAGTTTCGAGGTCGGTTTGTAGCACTAGCAGAAATAGTTTCTTTTGTTTAATTTATATAGTGAAAATGATTCCAATATAAATTCAAATTAGATTAGAAATAAAAAGGAGAAAGGCGCAAGAAAATGAAATATAGAACGAAATAAAAGATTAAAAGAATGAACTTATTGTTAACCAAAGCAGAACAATCAAAAGCAATACAATTAAAATATCTCTAATAAGAAAACGTAAGAGTCGATTCCGCCGCTGCTTTAGAAGTTAAACTTTACTTTGCATTTTGTATTGCTGCCCAAAAACTATAAGGCTCAGAAACTTGAAATCACGAAAGCGTTTTGAAAAATGTACAAGGAATGTGTTGAAGTACAATACAAAAAGTTAACATTCCATAATTTTCTCAAAAATTAGAAACTTTTACTCTGTGGTAAAAAATAACATTCGAGACTCTCGTATGTCCAGAAGTGCAACTATAGAGTAAAAATGTTAAAAAACTGTTAAATAGGCCATTTTTGTTTAACACGAGATTTTTCAGAAGATCCAAATCATTTGAAACTTATTCCAATTTTAACTCATTCTTTTAAAGTTTTTATTACTATTTTGGAACAACATGAATGGAAACAAGCAAAATAGAATCGGTACATGTAACCAGAAATAGCACGTTTCAAAATGGGGACTTTCTCCCCTTGTTCCCTTTCTTTTGCTGACCCAAGCCAAAATCTGTCCTAAATATTGACCCAATAACCCTACTTGAAATATTTAAACCTTGTAACTATAGTCACCGCCATTGCTCCGGACGAATAGCGTATGGCGCATTGCAGTGTAGACGATACAGTGTTGGTTTGCATCTTTAAAATTCAATGCAAAAATGTTTACTGTTCGATCAGTAAAGCTCTAATTCCTTCAATATCCAACTGTTTTACGCTCTTCTTCCACTCCACCAAAACACAATACTTCCATAAGATACTCCCAATGGTCAATGAGTCATGGGGTGATGTTCTAAAGCCGTAGAACTCATCACGAGAAGATTTTATTTAACGCATAATATAAGTGGAATTTATTTTCATTCAGAAATAAAATCTGCTGTACGAGCAGTTTTTAATTACAAGATCATAATTATTATAACCTCACATACACTATGGCGATAAGCATTCCATCAACGTAAATAAATATAACATATCTACTAAAGAAAATCCTAGAATCAAATATCTTCATGCGCTATTGCTTTTAAGATATTTAGAATAAGCATCGTGTTTAAATGTTACCAGTAAGTTTTAAAACGCTTGGGGAGAATATAATTCCCAATTTAGTACTTGTTTATTAAATATGTTTTAATCAATAGTTTAGCTCCTATAAAACAAGTGCAATATATTTTATATGCAGTTACAGAAATGAAATGTAGGAAAGTCCCATAGCAGCATGCCTTTCAAGATAATCACCTAAATCTATGACAAACAGCTTTGTGAAAAATTTTCATATTGCCGAGTAAATTTTTCAACGACATCGGAAACTTGTATTTTATTACTGAATATATGCCTCACTGGTATCACAAACCACACTAAGATTGGAAGAAATGTTCTTTGTTATTTGTCTTTAATTTTTACTTGGTTGCAATGTACTTTGTTCAAATAGTTGTTTTGCTCAAGTGATACTTTGCGTAAGCAAATAAAATTAAGCAGCTTACAGACAATTTTAATTTTAGCAACCGAATATTAATTTTATTTCATTATGAGGCTTTACCGATTACTTCTGACAGAAATCTCTTTTGATTCATTTTGTGTATTCCATACTCTTCTTAGATTTTAGGCCAGATTTTACTCAGAATCTCATTTGATTCTATAACTCTGAAAGCTTAATATCACTGTTGAATAATATCATTGAATCAAGAGCATAACCACGCATGGATTCCCTGCCTATAAACTCAAAATTGAAGAGCATCCACCAGAATTCTTCCTATATGCTTCATAGTCTAATATACAATACTACTCGTAGTGCATTCCAGTAAGACAAAAATGTTTTTTTATGTCTGAGACAAAAATGTTTTTTAACTATTTTAAAATTCTTCGTAGTCTTCGAACGCAATTTTCAATCAATGATACAGATACACTATTGAAATGAAATTAACAAATTTTATTTGAATACCAAACAATCCTTAACTGCTTTATTTATTATGGATCATTCAAAGATTTAAAAAAAGTATTTATATTTTCAATCGCTAAAGCATTGAGAAGTTTTACTGATTAAATAATACTTAAATAACAAAAAAACACTGGTATTATTATTTTTATTATTATTAATTTAATTATTTTCTTAATTATTTTTTAGTTTTTTATTATTAATTTAATTATTTCTAATTATTATTTTTATTTGCGAAGTAAATTAAATTAGTTTTTGGATAGTAAAAAGCGTGAAAGATTTATCGACCTAGTTTATTTTTTGGTATGAACAAATTTCTGCTGTTTATAATATTTAAAAAAATCTTTTTCCCATTAATACTTAAATCGTATTTCTAAAGAGTCTTTTAAATTTAAAAAAAATCAATTTAAAAAAATTGAAACTTTTTAGCTCCTATTTTCTAATGTGAGCAAAACAGTGATAATTCAAATGAAATACAGCTTTCTATTTAATCATATTGAATAAGAATTTGCAATTATGTATGGAAATAACACGTTTGGTAAATGCCCTCTTAAATTTTGCTCTCCTAATGCCCTTCTAATTTTTCAATACGATTTAATATAAATTTAGCTGAATAACATTACATCATTCTGTAGCTGAATAACATATTACGTCAGTTAATTACATTATAAATGTGGCTGAATAATTGGCACATCAACATCATCCTTTTGTACAGATTCGAGGGATTTTAATGTTTGCATACAACATGCATTTTTGACACGCAACAGGCAACATGCATTTTTGAATAAAATTAAAAAGCGAAAGCAGAAATCTATGATCTCTAAATTACTCAATGAATTTACTTAAATATGGAGCTTAATGACATAGTATCTAAACATTCTGAAACACTTAAGAAAGACATAATTCTCTAGTTAAGATTAATGCTGTCCCAATGTTAAACTACATTTTCTACGCGAACGATGCATGTCATTTAAACAGAGGCCAACATTAGAAGAAAACAGACTCCAAGAAAAATGTTAAACGTCCCCAATAAAAAACTCATACTAAAAAATCTCCCATGGCTAATTTTCTATCAAATAACTAATATATTGGAAATTTAAAACATTCGCTTTTATTGGGATTCACACTTTTTTTAAATTAATAAATATATATGTAACTTAAAAACATTTCCCTAAATTCAAATACATAATAAAAATAATGTTCTAATGAAAAAATACACTTGTTGAAATAATTCTCCATAGGGTTCACTCTAATAGGCAAATCTGTGATTCATTTACCACTTTTTCTTATCCAGAAACACGAGAACAACTGAACTGTTAAGCAAAGTTATACAATTGCAAGGCCCTCAATTGGTTGAAAGTGAGGAAAAATTCAGTTTTTTTAGCAAACTATTTCTATTCTAAATTATGCATTACATTATTCTAAATTATGCACTACATTATAATTTATATTTCATTGAGTTTTACAAAACTTTATCGATAATTATTCATTTCACATTAAATTTTCATAAATATTGCCAAAATGTAAATGTTTGCTTGTGTCTATGCTGTAATGTTTTCATTAAACATTCTTAAACATCCCTTTTCCTACAAAGAAATGCTCTTAATTGTGTGGTTTCATAAATGAGTTACAATAAATATCTGAAATCGAACTATGCTTAGGCTAGTATAGAATGATTGCTTGCGGGTAAAAACATAAGCTTTAAAAATATCGGGATTAGTAAATCCAAGTTCCTGCAATAGATTTTTCTATCGTTTATAGCGGAACGAAATCCCCAGATTCAATCATTCAATTGTCACGCAATTCTCTTGGAAACTAGAATCATCAAGATAATTGAATTGCTCAGAATGTAAGCAGTATGTTTGTCTGGTATTATTGGTAATGCAGTGAATGAAAGGTAATAAGAGATCATTGGCGCTGTTTTTGTTACGTGATTGAGTTCGGCTCTTTCGCCATAAGGTGTTTAAGTTAAGTGGAATCGAAAACGCCACTGGTTAATGCTAGTTATGTTCATGGTCATAAAGTCTAACACCCGATAATTTATTTATTTATTTTTTGATATAGTCATAAACGCTAACAATGAAAATGCAGGAGGAAATGTATTAATAAGGAACGCATAAGCTAACATTTTAATGCTTACTAAAATATCACAACAAAACTTTTAAATAAACACTAAAATATTACTACCTAAATCATATTTAAAAATTTTTTAAGTGAACATCTTTGATCTTCACTGTTAAACACGTCGCAAAATTTTCTGCTATGTTCTGCTATATTCTGCTCTTTCTCACAGGTTTCTGTACACAATTCAATTTTTTAATAAATAAATAATTCAATATTTTACTAAAAAAATTTCAAATTTAGGGATGGTTTGGAATATTTGTTTTTAAAAATTTGTTCATGTTATTTTTTTCAACCTGTACATACTTTTTTATTAAAACAAAAAAAAATTTTCTTGTAAAATTTTTTTTAATGATGTAGTTATGATCTTACACAAATACTTCAATGAATTTGTTATGTTACTCACGCAGTAGGTTAAAATTTTACACTAAGTCATTATTATGGCTGAGGTAGATTTTACGATTTTCGTAACAAAATGATTTTTCAATTTTTTTTAAACTGTGCAATTTTCATAGAATTAGAATTCCAAATCAATTCATTCTTTTTAGAGACTTAAGAAAATTGAAAAAAAAAATATTCTGAAGAAAAAGCATTTTGAACCTGGAGAAAATGTAACCCAGCCTACTTTACTATTTTCCTAAAAATGCTTCAAAGTCATCAAATTGAATACATTCTTCATATCATTTGAATGATATATTACGCTGTTTACTTTTAAAGCTTTAACTCAGATTTCGATACAATTTTTAACCCAAAATTGAATTTTAAATGTAAATCTTATATTAATGAATTCATTTAAATGTAAAATATTTGATAAAATATTTCTAATCCCAAAAATACTCTTGAAATGAAGGGGAAAAAATGTTGTGCGAATTAAATTTAAAAGTTTAGAGATTCTTTTGAAGTGATCAGTGAATGGAATGGAGGTTAAAAGAAAGTTTATATGTGACGGTAGAAAATAAAGTTGATGTCTTGCCTAAGTCTCTTGCCCGTAATTTTCTCAGCTGAAAAAATCTATAAATCCATAACTCAACTTCACAGTTTATGTTTTTAATTTGATCTCAAGAGACAGGTTCTCTTATGCTACTGGTCAATTCTGTCAAGCCAAAATGCACCAAAAATGAATAAAACTATTACTTAGCTCCTTACTTCACCAATATTTCCAAAATTCAATAAATTGACAAAATAAATCAGTGCTGCGTACTTAAATAAAATCAAAATACACCTCTTCCCAAGAAATTTCATCTCCCCTCCCCCTAAGTTTCACTTTAAAGCATTTTTCTTAAGCTCTTAATTTGACGTATTCTTCAAAAACGTGATTTATGTTTCCCTTTCAAAAATAATTTATATGCCTCAGAACGTAGGGTTCCATAATTTAAAATCTCAGATTCATAAACATCTTGAAGCACAATACATTTTCTACGTGAAGTTGCAAATATTTTTAAACAATAATTTTATTAGATATCACAAAATGAATTTTTCAATTCCTTCTAAAATTATACAAAACAATAGAAATAATTTCAGAAATATTAAAAGCGTAAAAGAAACAATTACGTCTTAAAATATTCAAAATATACACTTCTTAATTAATTAATTGAATTTTGCCGGGATAGGGGCCTCCCTAGCCGTCGGATATATCCGCCAACGTTCCGCAGCTTGAAGGTAGAGGGTTCGAATCCCACCGTAATCTTGGATGTTCCTTCATGCTGTCTTTCTCTGAATTGTTCTATCTGTCCTTCTGCATCGCAAAAGCTTATAAAACTTATTTGAGAATATAAGCAAGCATATGCATGTTGTACTAAATTTGTCTGGATGGTGTATGTACAACAACAAAAATAAATCAAAATGTGATGGTTCTATTTACTACAATTCTAATTACCCGGATTTGCAGTAAGAATTAAATATTTCTTCAAAAAATATCTCGCTGGATGTTGTTTAATGTAATGGGGAGTATTCAATATCCAAAGAACATTATCTGCGAAATTCCCAACATGTAGATTAAATATTTATTCTCATCAGAATGAACATTAAGAAAAATATTTGAATTATTTGCCAAGATTCAGTTTCAACATGAAAGCAAGTATTTGTTCATACCAAAAAAGTTATATAACTATAGATTAACTAGAAGAAAAGTAAAGATACTTGTCTGATTTTCTGGTCTCCATATTTCAATACAGTTTTACAAGTATTTCGAGTCAGTTGGTTAACAAGGTCTTGACAAACAACATGAAATTCAATTTTTTCATTTCAACGATCATTTTTTTAATTTCAATGTACTGCAGAGATCTTTTAAAAACTCAAAACTTGAAACGTTAAATTATTTTTAAAAAAAACGATAGCCTCTTTAAGTACTAATGTATATTATTTGTTGGATTAATTGATTTTTAATTCTAAATCAAAATTGATAAAAAAATACTCATATATGTTTTTTTCTTCTTAATTTTTTTGAACTTGCCTGCTTTATATGTATATAAAGGTATTGGATAAGGTATTAAATACCTATATGTTAAATACCTTTTAATGGATGGAATTTATAACAGAATTGAGCAATTTCAAAAAAATTGGCAGATTGTTAAATTTAAATTAACTTTATTTCACAGCGTACGTTGAATCTTTCCATAGTTTACATTGATGTTTTCCCACAAGAAGATTGGGATTAAGCACAAAGATATCTTGTCATGAAAATATTTTTAAAAAAACCCCACAATTTCCGGCTGTCTCGTAATTTATTTCGAGATTTTGAAAGGGAATAGGTTTCAAGATTTTTCTCTAACTAAATCAAAGTCATCTAAAAGGGAAAATTTTACAATCTCGATTCATTTTAATAGATGACTCCATCTGGGTTCGGGGAAATTTTTGGGGATTTTCTTAATGAGTATATTTCCACTAATTATTTGGAATACTGTATATTGATTGTGTGTTATGCTTTAATACAATTACGATAAAATTGCAGTTGTGAATTAAAATATAATTTTATTAAGAGTAGGATTGAAGTTGCTCTTAATTCAGGAACAAGGGCTTGATCATATATGTGCATTAAAGGTCCAGATAGATGAAAATATATTTAACCTATGCACTAAAAAACAATAAACTACTTAATTTACCAAAAATATTTGACCCCTAAATAAAATAGACATTAAAATTTGAATTACTTTTGTCGTTACAAAAAGCGATGCTTCATACAAATTGATAAAAAAAGTCAAACTGCTTTTTGATAAAAAGAATCATTTTTTGGGTCTTATTTTGTTATTCAGCTGCATTTCATCACTCATTATGTTTTAAATTAAATAAATCCTTCTCGAACTATAAAAAATACAACTTAGTTATGAAAGTCCAACCATTTTATCACAAGATATTATTGATTTTCCTTATTGTTGCTTATTTTGATTGCCAACTTTGATTTCTCTTGGAACAGATAAAAAAATAGAATCAGAAAAGTATGTTCCAGCTTATTTCTTTTGATTTCCCCAAAAAACATCATTATTTGGATTTGCTATCTTTTTCAAGTTGTCGATTCCATTACCGACCACACAAATTTTATCTGTATTATTAGGAAATCTTTAGATACTTCGGTAAAATAGACAATGTTGGAAAAATAAGAAAGTTAGCCAACTTGATAACTTCGAATAAAATCCCAGTTAATCTCCTCAATCTCAAGATCAATGGAAGAATTCCGAAAACAATGTTTTCCCGATAAAAACACTAAGAAAAGATCCTTAGATATGTTGTTTTGATGGAAAGAAAAGTTTATTTATAATTGATAAAAAAAAAATATTATCATCTATTCCTTACACCAGGTAAGCCAAAAATTATGGAAAATTGGAAAAAATGAAAGAAATAATAGTAGAAGGAAACTAAAATATATTATTTGTAAATTATAATGAAACCAAATTATTCAGTCTTACCATGGTCGAAAATTAGTTACAAAGGTTGTCAACAAATGGCTATAATAACTGAAAAAAATTATCAAACCATTCCGTAACAATGCTGACAATCAAACCATTCCCAATGAAGTATTTGCACAGAAATCTGTTACATTTGACCTCAGATAGCTCTACGTCGTACCAGAAAATAGTAGTTACTTTGAAAAATACTTTTCCTGTTTTTTCGTTTTATGTCTTGGCGCAGATGAAACACCGGTGTCCCTTTTATATATTTTTTTCTGACTCTCTAATTACAAGTAAAAATATATTCCGTTTTTTTAATTATAGGAAACTGTCTAATATTTTCTAAAAAATGTTTGTCAGATTTCCTGAATTATATGTGTTCTAAAATCTAAAATCTAAAAAAAAGTAGTTTGATTTTTTTCTTATTCTTATCAAAATTTATCTATAATTGATTTTGAAAATTAAAGAAATTTCAATGTTTGATTTCTGCTTCTCTTAAATAATTGCAAATATGAAAATTTTGAAAAAGAATATTGTTTGGAAGTGATCTATGTGAGGAAAATTTTACCTTTAATCCAAAAAGGAACTTCGATGTTCTATATATTTCATAAACAATAATTATTAAAATGCTAAATATAATACTTCTCACTTATTTTGACTTAAATACTGAGAAAAGTTAGAAAAATATGCTTAGTGAAAATTTTGTGTTACGGGGTTGGAACGACAACGGTTGACGAAGTTTTTTTAATAAAACTGGATAAAAATAAAATTTCCGGTTTCAAATGTAGAACGTAGATTTCTCTTTCTGTCCATTTTTCGGTTTCTGATTTTTCGTAGTCGGTCATTTGTAAGACAATCAATATTAAATGTAAAAGTGATGTAAATTCAAAATTAATACTACGCTAAAACTGCACAATAATATTTTTAAGGGTTGAATTCAATTACGCTCGCTTTTTAAATTTTTCTCTTTCTGTTCAATACCTTCAGAAACTACTTTTTTGTCATTTATTCAGAAAAACATTCGGCTAAATTATTCTAGATTTATTAAAAAGAAATTTCATAACAAATAAAATTTTTCTCTTAATTTTGTCAAATGATACGAAAAATTTTCTTTTTAAAAATTTGATTACCAACAGATAAAATTACAGGCTCTTTGAAGAAATAGCACATAAGAAAATTTAAGAAACTTTTTTTTCTCCTTTAAGGGCATAGGTATGCTCCGTATATTATACAACTATTTTATTCACCTTCAGAAGTTGAAACAGTTTCCTATATTTGATCCATTTAGAATAATTCAATCTTTAAAATGAAGGCTAGTGTTTCATCGTATAAACCAATTTGAAATGGAACATTGTCTCTGTTCCTTTTCAATCGATTTTAAAATTGCATACATGCTTCCTATTGCGAACCTAGACATGAAATAAAATCCTACTGAAAAAAAGAAAAAAAAATTTATGTTTTTAAATGTACAATTAAGTTGTCATTTATATAAGCATTTGGTATTGACGTAGCATTATAGTTAGCAGACACATACTATTTGCAATACAAAAGCAATTTTCAAATTTGAGTATTTCAGGGATATTTCAGGAATAATATTAGGGAAATTCTAATCTGAATTTAAAAGCTTCCATGAAATATATTAGTCCTTTTAGGCTTTATTTCATCATACTTTCAACCCTTTTGACATCATAGGAATGCTTTGTAGAAATATCCATTTGTATTCGACTAAAACATAAATTGAATGGACATAAAATGTGAAGAAGGTAAAGTTTTTATGTTTAAACATAGTTCAGACAGAAACGACAACCAGCTTCCAAATTGTCCAGATTAGGGTTATGAAGCAGAATAAGGGCGGAATCAGCTACTAAATGTGGCGAAGTTTATCCCGCTTTTTACTTTAATTTGCATCAAAATCATGTTTATTGTATAGAATCTCATTTCGTGTAGTTTTTTCCCCCACTCGAGTTTTTTTTTGCCAGCTAGGTGGCTTATTGTAAAGGTTAACTGATTCAACTCTTTAAATATAAAATTTAAACTTCAAATTTAGTCCGCCCATACAATTATTTTTATTAGAAGTAACTTTTGAGAAATAAATCTAATGCTTTATGAAGAACTTAATGGTTTGTTTTTGAATAAGATAGCATAAATGACATATAAAAAGAACGCAGTACAGTTTCCTATGTCCTTAAAATTTAATTATTTCACAAATTTCATGGATAACATTAATTTTGCGTAAAACAGATACTTTGAATAGTTATGATTAATTTTAAAATAAAGAAAAAAGGATACTCACCTGTAGTTCTGAGATTCCCTCGAATAAGTAAATGTACCTCCATGTTAGGCCCATGGGTAAATTTTTGTTTATTTTCTTTGCAATAAATCTTGACTTTTAAAAAAATTACAGGCTGTTACTGGTGTATATTAATCTATATTTAGATATACTAAAACTCCAGATGTAGGTAATGAATTGAAATATTTTTAATATTTGACTCCTTTAATAAATGTGCCTTCTTAATATATATATCAATTAATCAATCAAACTTAAACGGTGCAGTTGAAAACCATAATTATTACGAAATGTATTTAAATTCATTAACTATAAATTCAATACGTTATTTTGAAACAATATTTATACACAAATAATACTTGTTTTCAGGAGAAGTAATTTACATCTTTCTAAACTGAAAACATTGAGTTTTCAACAACTATAATCCTGAGTAGTTTTAGTTTTATAAATAACGTTAATTTCATTAAATGAGAATTACCACTTTCAGAATAACTAATTTAAGAAATGTTTTTACATATTGTACATATACTTTCTTATATGCTATACATTTTTCCATTTAAAAGCTCTTGAACATTACTATTTGCAATGTAAGTCAAGTATTCGAGCTTTGATTTTGATTTCCTTGTAATAAACATTTAAAATAAAGTAGTAAAATTACGAAATATTGTATTTTAAATTTAGTCTTTGGTTAAAAGATAATTGCAAATACTAGTATCTGAAGAACTTTTTTTACAATATAATTGAACCTTAATTTATGTAATAAATCATTTGTAAGGCTCCATTGTAAGGATTTTGATCTAATTTTACAGCAATAAAATTTAAAATGGTATTAAGCACAAAGATGTAAAAAATTAAGTATTTGTTTGATTATTTATTTTTTTAGTTTTCTGCAAAATGTCTGCGTTGTAAAATATAACAGTAAATTCCAAAAAAGAAATATTTTGATAGTAAAAAATTGTTTAAAAAATACAGAATTTTTTCACTGTTTTTAACCGTATCCGTGAAATGTAAAGAAATTCCGTTTTTTCTTTTACTGTTTTTACAGACTTTTTCGGTATATTAGATGGTTCAAAGCTCTTTTGTTAAGAAAACGATTTTCGTTCTTCTATTTTTTAACCTTATCATAAACGGGTTAAAACAGTCAGTTCAAATTCTAGCTTTAGCCATGCTGTTTTGCTCACCTTGCGATAACTTTGCTTTTGTTTCAAATTATTTTACGATTATTTTCCTTACTTGCTTTTGCTCTTCAGCAATTATTTTAAGGTTTTGAACATCATATAAAAATGCGAAACAACTTTATTATCAAAATGATTCTCGACCGGATTCATATGTTCCTTTAGATTTTTTGATTTAGATTCCCTTAGATTTAGATCATTTTTTGATGAATTAAGGCAATTTTATAAGAGCGGGTCAATGTAGTTTTAAATGTTTTTTACACTTAAATATGAGTTCAATAAGATTTTAAAGATAAAGAAATTGCATGATTTTTTATCATAATGAAAACTTGCTCTTCGGTGGCTCAGGAGACAAAGCACTCCCTTGCAATGGGGTGACCATGTTCGAATTCCGGCATAGACTGGTTGTACGAATTCTGCTTGTAGCTCTTAACAACTACAATGTTGACTCAGTTATGCTGTAAAGTTTTCTTTGTTAAAATAACAGACTTAGTTCGTTAAATAACGAATTTTGTTTGTTAGAATAACAGCACTTAAAAAATAAAAAATAAGTCTCCTGAAAAATAGACATCCGTTTATAAATAAAAATAAATTCTGAGAAATAAACAGTTATACACGGAACCCCAGCTGACACTTTTTTTCCGTAAACTTAACAGATTTAGTTCGTTAAATAACGAATTTTGTTTGTTAAAATAACAGCACTTAAAACATAAAAAATAAGTCTCCTGAAAAATAGACATCCGTTTATAAACAAAAAAAAATTCTGAGAAATAAACAGTTATACACGGAACACCAGCTGACACTTTTTTTACGTAAACTTAACAGATTTAGTTCGTTAAATAACGAATTTTGTTTGTTAAAATAACAGCACTTAAAACATAAAAAATAAGTCTCCTGAAAAATAGACATCCGTTTATAAACAAAAAAAAATTCTGAGAAATAAACAGTTATACACGGAACACCAGCTGACACTTTTTTTCCGTAAACTTAACAGATTTAGGTGTAAGAACAGTGTGGGAATTACATTTGTCTTTTTCTGTTGTAGAAAATCTTTCTTGTACCACGGGATAACACTTGGTGTTGCTATTTACTTTCAGTGATCTTAAATTGGTCCTAAGATATATTTTCATGTTTTCTCTGAGGGAGAAAGATTAAAAGCTAAATAAAAGGTACCATCAACGGATTTACACTATGTCATATTTAAGTTGCTTTACTTTAACTTCTCTAATTTTGCTCCAATTTCCTTAATTTTTATTTCATTTAGCTAGTCTTAAAAATTGTAAATTAAATTTCAAAATTGTTTGAATTCTTTTCAATTTAATAAGATTTTTTTTATAAAAATAATAAAATAATAACATCTATTTAAAAATTTGACAAGATATAATTTTTTACAAAATTTACGGATAATGTTTTTTAAATTGATTTCGCATACTTTTTAATGGTAAAGCAGAACAAAATTTTTAATATACATATTTAAATTATAAATCAAAAATGAAAACAAAAAATCTGCATGTTAATGTTTAGAAATCAGTATGCAGTAGCTCGGAAACAATATCAAAATCTAATAACTCACAGTTGAGGAAGATAAGATTAAAAACCTCAAGACATTCTTAATTGCACGATAAATTTGACAGGAAGTGAAAAGCAGTTATCAATATTTTCTTGAATTTTTCTTTGGCAATTAAGCTAAGTTCACTTTCTTCAGTGGTTTTTTTTTTTTGTCAAAGTTTGATAGCCTTTTTGTTTTTTTCCTCATTTAAATATTATATCGCCACACTTTTTTCTTAATTTTTTTTTCAAAGGCTCTGAAAACATATATTCAAAGCGAGAACTGTAGAACAAATACAGAATATATTTTTCAAAATAATTTCAAAAATGTATCTCCGTACCCCTTTAAACATTTAACAGAGAACTACGTTTTAAGATTACTTTGTAATAAAAACATTTTTATCACTCACATTTTTTTGCTAAAAGTACCTGAAAAAAATCCAACCTATTGTTTGGCTTTTCGGGAAATATTTTAACCAAATATTTGATCAAATTTTTTCTTTTAAACTTTTATTGCTTGTCACGAAGTTCATTTTTCCGTGTTAATGCGAATACGTGTGTAAATATTGCTGATACATCAGCTAAATCGAAACATAATATTTATTTTTGAAAGAAATTACATTGAAAAAATCTTTTCTTCCAGTTTTTACAATCTGTTCCTAGACTTACAATTTGTCATAAGAAAAAAATTTTTTATCCGACCTTTTAGTGATTAAAACAGATACTAATACGTACTATGCATTTTATTATAAAACAATTTCATCAATAGTTCAAGCAAATGTAAGAACTCTTAATTTTTTTCCCTCCTTAATGTTATTTTTATATAAATTAATACATAGTTTGATTTTTAATACCTATAAATTAAACAAATAAAATTTTCTAATTATTCAATACTAAATCTAAAGAAATGCTAAAATAATGCATCAATAAAAATCTTAGCTAATGAAATGATGAAATATTATTTAATAAAGTCTTATCTAATGTAATGATGTAGTAATGATTTAATAAAATTCTTATCTATTTCAATTAATAATAATAATATATTTTCTGCACACTATTATAAGACAATTTCATCAATAGTCCAAGTAAATATAAGATCTCTTAATTTTTTTTCTCTCCTTAATGCTATTTGTATTTTTATATAAATTAATACATAGTTTGTTTTTTAATACCTTAATTAAACAAATAAAAAATTTTAAGTATTCAATATTAAATTTAATGAAATACTAAAATGATGGATTAATAAAAATCTTATCTAATGAAATGATGCAATATGATTTAGTCAAAATCTTATCGAATTAAATGAGGAACTAGTGATTTAATAAAATTCTGATCTAAGGCAATAATGAATTTATCTAATGAAATCATAGGCCCTTTATGGGGAAAAATTACGTTGTGATTATAATTCTTTAACCTTTTAATAATTATCTTTTTTTATAAATCGTAAAACAATCTTTCTTGAAATCTTAAAATAACCTTTATTTAAGAATTAATTTTATTTCTTTGTTAATTTCTTCTATTTTAGCAGGAGCTTTTGCTTAAATAAGGGGATATTAGTATTATTATATGGAGAAAATTTCATATCGTGCAAAAGAAATCAATTTTTTTCACCTGCATCAATTTTTATAAGTAGCAGTTTTCTCGGGAATGGTTAAGTGCTATACCCTTCGTGCTGGCCCATTTCTGCTTTTTTTATCTAGAAAAAGAAATAAAAAACCTTCGTACATGTCATTGCCCATTTCATAATTCCGCTGCGTTTAACAACCCATTCCCCTGCTTACTATTTTTTNTGTTTTCTTATTTTTTTTTTTTTTTTTTTGAAAAAAGATTGATTTTGGGCATTGTTATAGCTCAAGTAACAAATATTAAAGGAAGTAAAAGCTTACATTATAATTGGAACCAACTACAGCCAAGATAAAAATCTCCAAAAAAAAGAGCGATTCGTTAAAGGCTGATAGTATGTAAATTAGCTGTCCGGTTATCACTAAAATTAGACGACTTTTTGCCGTTGTCTACAATGCGGAAATGTTCTCCAAAAAATTAAATAATATATTTTATCTTCTTATAAATGCTGTACTTCAAAATAAATAAAATGTATGTCATTAAATCGGCGTAATAAGCGAAGTTCTAAACCAAAATCAAGTTAACTGATAAGGAGACGGAACATCAATAATTTTAAAAGCTATTACTGTTTCACTTTTTCTATTACCCATTGGCAAAATGGGTCTTAGTTTGGATTTGATGGCGTCCACACACTTTTCAACTGTGTTTAAGAGTAACAGTAAACAGTGCGCATGCGCCGTCATTGTATGCATTGCTATGGCAACCGCTGCTGTTTTTATTTTCATTAGCAGGCATTTTTAATGTATTTGCGCAACAATAATTTAAAGTATTTTTATATTCTTTTTATTATTAATGTATAATTACAGGCTTGATGGTGATTTCAATATAAATATGAATGCTGAAGAAGGAAAAGTATTTTTTTGACGTACATAAGCAGGATTTTAAAACCAATCCGACGATAAACATCAATTGAGACAGTTTTAGCGACCCACGATTTGAAATGTTGAGGCGTTTAACGGAATCAATCCAGAAAGAAAAAGCATTTGACCAATGGGCAGCCAGTAATTGTAATAAGGCGATCACAACTTTTTATTATTTTTTAATTAATAACTAAAATCAAAGTGTTTCTAATTTAAGAAATAAGTAAACCTATTAAAAACATAAAATACTAGAAAAAAGAAACTAGAAGAGATAGTAAAACTGATATAAAGTAAAATAAATATAAAGTAGAACAGATTTTAAGAAACAAACCATGCTTATTTAAATATTTATGTATTTTCCTATTTTAAAAATTTATTATGTTCCAATTTTTAGAGAACACTTCCTTCAAACTAAATCTGTATTATCGCAATTAAAAAAATTTGAGACTTTTTAATTGAATTTTTCTTTTAATTTAGAGAGACGATCTATTTCGGTGAAAAATAATATTCTGAAGCAATTATGGGGGTTAGCGAGCGGAAGAAGGAAGGAGCGCGGCCTTTTAGGGAATAAAAAAGTTATGAAAAAATCAGCAGTTCTAATATTTTCATTTTCGTTTATTTTTTTATTAAAATTTATATTTAAAACAATATTTATTTAAGAAAAACTAGGCCATATTATACTGGATTTAATTCCTTCCATAAATAGTGTTGTTTTTTTAAAATAATAATTATCGGCTACACTGTTAAATGGAAGATGTTTTATATATATTTGATTGAAATACTCAATTTGTTTAAAAAGTCGAATCAGTTAGTCGTAATTTTTTTCATCTGCATGTAGTAAAAAAGAAAAATTATTGAAAAATATGTAACTGAATCAAGTTTAATTTATTAATATTTTACTAATAAAATTTTTTAATTAGGACGCGATGTTAGAATTTTCATCGTTTTTTTTTCCACTATGCTGAATTTAAAGTTATTTCTGAAACTTTGTAGACTTTTTTTTTATCTAATATTATTTCTTTTTTTTTTAATTTAAAAACTGGCTATCTCAAAACTTATTAGAGGTAACAGCATAAAATTTAAAAACATGTATTCTAATTATCATTATTCAATTTGTCTTCAGGAAACTGGAAAAACATGTTCAGATTTTAATTTATAACTTTTTTTTAAGAGAATTATGAAGCTCTATTCATCAAACCTGGGTAATGCTCTCCATTCATTGTTAATGTTTTCTTTACATTAAAACTCGATATTTTTCAAATAAATGATCGGATAATTAAATAATTATTTTTTTAATAAAATGTATAATAACTATAGCATAAGAAAGAAAATTTTCATAACATATTAATTGTTATTGTTGTTGCCACTTGACAATGACAGCCAGCCTGCTCGGTGAAACTAAAAGAATGTAAGGCAGAGTGTGAGTTTCTTGTTTTCTTTCTGTGAAGCCATCTATGACCAAGAATATGACTTCAGCCACATTCACGTCACAGCCCGTTCATAAGCGGACCCATTCATTCATCACAGACCGTAATTTTGGCCTGAATCAGTGAACAATCAATCTCTAATTTAGTATCCCTAGAGGTATATGATTTGTTATGGGAGCATAGAGGACTTTGAGACCCGACAGATTTAACGTGCATCAGTCACCATTTACTTCACGGAGTGTTTTTGGCCGGTGGGGATCAAACTCAAGCCCCCTTGGACACAGCCTAACTCCCTGACAACCAGGCTATCCCGGTCTTAATCTTAATCGTAATGAAAAGAACGATTTATTGGATTCGTAAAAACTCAACTGCATATTATAAAAAAAAGAAGAAAAAGAAGAAGAAGAAAACTTTAAACTTAGGAATAAATATTTATGTGACTTAATTAGAAGTTTTGAATGAGATTAATTTTTTTCTAACTTTTGATATCAAATCAAGCTCGAGCTTATAAAATGATAAAGATCCAGAAAAAAAAAGATCCAGAGAGAGATAAATGCATTTCTCCCTTCAACATTAATTATTTAAAGAAAAAAAAATAGTAATGAAATAAAGTTGAAAAAAGGCATCTAAAATTGCAATAATTATCAAAAATACTGGAAGTGGAAAAAATCGTTTTAAGGTAATAAATGAAAATGATCTTTTAGCACGGTAACAAATCAAAATTATCACATTTCAACTCCGTAGTTACAGTTCAGCAGTCTGTAAATCGGCCAACAATTTTTATTATAAGTGGAACAGTTGATAATTCCCAAATATATAAAAGAGTCTTATATTTTTTTATTCCATTGTAATTCTTGTACATTTTTCAACATACCTTGGCAATTTCAGGTTTACCTTTTGTTGTATATCTATAATTTCTATTGTTGATTATCTATCCATAGTGTAGTTATAAGAGTCTTACAGTTTAGGCACGAAAAAAAATTCACGTTAAGTTGAACATCCAAAACAGCAGTGACAGTTTTTTTATATATAGAGAGAGAGAGAGTGAGAGATAATAAAAATAAAAAATATGACATTTAATTAAATAAACTTTTCAAACACTAAATATAAAAAATACTGAAAGCAAATTAGAGTATGGATATTTTTATACAAATAGCATTGAAGCATAATACTTTTACATTCACCAAATATTGAAAACAAATTTAAATTTTATCTCTTTTAGAATGACACATAGAATATTTGTGATTTTTTTGTACTTTTTTTGGGTATAGAATTTTTCCTAACTAAATATGCATTTCTGAAATAATTTTTTTAATGCATTACATTGTTTTTTCTTTTCTCACTAATACGAAATTTCCAAAAAATTTTTTTATTTAGTAAAGCATTCATTGTTCGAAAAGTTCCTAGAAATGACGCTCTTTAATAAGTTTGGTGCCTCTTACGAAAGACCAACAAGATCAATCACGGGATGTCCTTTGGTCAATCAATGAGCACTTGAAGGAAGCGGGGTGGCAAAATTAGATTTTGTGAAAAGTAGCCAATAGCTTAGAGGCTGTTGGCAGGAACTGGACCATGTCTCTCAGATTAATTGAAGAGCAGCTTGGCTTCCCATGTACGTTTATCATGAAGAACGGATCTTTGTGAGCCGGGAGTGTGGTACTGGTTATTGACAAAAACTTGATTTTTTAAGAGAACTGTACAAAAAAGCTATTTATATATCTAGAAATATGGGAATATTATATTGGATCTAGTTATATTCACATTAGATAGAATAAAATAAATTAAAAAATTGTGAAAATTAAATTCAGTCAAGATATCCTTTGGAGAGCAAATTTAGAAATATTTGAGTTTAATTTTTTTTTAATTTAGATTTATGAATGTATTTTACAATAAAACATGGTACTTATTGATTGAAACTTAAGAATTTCTTTTTCCAATGTAGAATTTTTTTCTCAAATATTTTTAATTATTTAGGAGGTAAAAGTGGTTATAAAACGATGAAAAATATTTTTTAAATTTTTTATGAATGCATTCTTTAAAAAAAACAAAGGTTGAGGTAATATTATTTTTTAGGTTTGCTTAATATGCAAGGTTGGTAACTTGAGAAATTATCTATTTACTTAAGACCAAAAATGCGTCAAAAATAATGAATTGACACTAAAATCGTATCCTATTTGACTAAAACGTAAGAAAATACAACTAGACGTTTTTTTTCAGTTTTGAGATAAAATTTAATGCATCAGTTTTGACTGTTAGTGTGTAACCTCTCTCCCAAGCATATAAAGAACAATTAAGCATAATTTCTTGTAAATTAGGTTAACAGATTTTAAGACATTGCATGAAATTAGAGAAAATAATTTTAAAAATGTAGATGTAAATGTTTTTTTTTTAATAAATATTTGAAGCTGCATGTTTTGGTCAAAAGTTTTCTAAAATAATTAGTTAGATATTTCACGTAGGCAATTTAATAATAATTCATCACACCTAAATTATAAAAGTAGGCACATCACTTTCGCTAGACGTGGAGAAAGATTTTCGTTGGTGGCAGAATTTCATTACGAAGGTTAAACGCACTACGTTTTTCATTTTAGTTGAGGCAAAAAGAGATTTATTAGTGTTAATAAATCTCCAATTATTTTAAGGACTTTAAAGAACTTTCAATTTAAGCATTTTACTTTAAGGTTTACTACAAAGAATTATTAAGGATTTATAATTCACTTATTATTTTTATTCTTTTAATGTATCAATACCATTATTATTTATTAATAATAATTATAATTATTCTTTTTAGTCCCCTTGGATAAAGAAGTTTTTTTCTAATTTAATTTACTTCAATTATTTTGTTTTTCTATTCTCTGTTAATTCTATATTGTCTAAATGCGGTACTTGCAATGAAAGGAAGAAAATTTTTACTTCAACATTTAGGAAACAATTGTAATTTGAATTAGTGCTCCATTTGAAGTTTGAAACTTCTAGTTATTCAAAAGTTAAAGCTATTTATTGACGATGGATAATTCGCAACAAGTTCTTCTTTAGCCTTAGTGGCTCAGTGGATAGGGCGCTCGCCTTTCAATAAGGCAAACCGGGTTCGAATTCCACGCCCAGCTCGCACCAACGGCAGTGCTGACGTAAAATACTCTCAATGGTAGATGGATTATGGGTTAGAGTCCCCTTGCTATCAGGCTAACCATGGAAGGTTTTCGTGGTTTTCCTTGATTTTGGGGTTAACCAGCAGAGAACTCTAATTTAAATTTGACTGCTGTAGTTACTTGGAAAGTGAACTGAATTCGGTGATAATATCATCATAAATATTGCTTGTTGGCAAAAAATTAAATGATTTTATTAGTTTTTATAAAGAATACACTAAGGCCATCTGACTCAAAGATGAACTGCAGATAGCAAATTATTGCACGTTATTTCTTTGGGACAAAATAGTATCAAACTCTCAGTTTTACAATCATATATATACTAGTTTTACTAAATATATAAGCAATACTAGTATTCTGCCGCAATGGTAAAATTAACGCAGTCTTATAACTGTTTAATTTTCGAACTATTCCACTAAATTCAGCAGCAAAAAGTTGCAGGCATATAAGAAACCTATATATCTTACGAAATCTATTTATAAATGCGTAAAAAATGCAAAAAATACCGCTTCTGCAAACATAAAATTTTCGAGAATAAATAAATGAATTCCCATAAAAAAGTTATATTTATTTAATTAATAAATTCATTTTTTTATGTAAATAGAAAATTCGCCTTATGGATATTTTTACTACAGAAGATATGTGCTATGTCATTTTTAATTGTTTTATACCCGTGTCTGCAGTCGCATGCCTTGCCACTGAATACATATCTTCCTTATTTATCAAATTCAACTTTCGTGCATTGTAATATTATTTTCATTGTAATATTAATTTTGTTCAGATTCAGAAACAAAAATCGAAATTTTTAATCATGTTTTGAAAAAAAAAGCGAACTACAGAATAAATTTTATTCTTCTAATTACCTTTTATTTAATCTAACTTTTCTGTTGTATTATTTTAACTTACAATTGAAAGATATTTTAAAAAATTTAAATTTCTGTTATAAGAAGTTCAGACATTTTTTTTTATCAAACTTCCATATGATTTTTAGTAAGTGAATGCATTTTTTAAAAAAAAATAGAAACAGGGGGCACCCGGGTTTGAACCGGGGACCTCTCGATCTGCAGTCGAATGCTCTACCACTGAGCTATACCCCCACATAATCGTTTGAAGGAATTTTGATTATGTACAATTCTAGATAAAACTCGTATCTTTCATTTTCTCTGATACCTATTGCGTAACGACGTCGAAATCACTTTTGCGACCTAACATCTGTTACTCGTTTTCTTTTCTTCGTTTAGTTATTGCTGCGGTTGAAAGTAACTAAATTCTTTTCTTATTGTAACTTGTTCTTTCATTGTGTTGTTTAAAGTCATAAATTTCAACAGCTCTATAGGTAGGTTTGTTACCAAAAATATCATCATCTTTCCAAAAGCATGACTTTTTTTTTTTGGTATTATTATTATTTTTTTGTATTGGCGTTTGAAGTCCTTTTTATTGCGTGACGGTATATCCTTGCATTTCCAGAACGTATAAATCGTCACACAAATATATTGATATAAAAAATTAGAAAACATATTTTTCCTTTCGCTTTTAAGGCTTATTGCAGCATTTTTTATTAATATTAGCCGTTTTGAGAAAACACTTGGTCAAACTTGCTAGCTCGACTTTTCTGCATGGTTATTAGGTACTGTGATGTTTCAATAATTAATTGGGGGGCGAGTACAACTAATTTAGATTGTCAACATTCACTCATAAAATTAAACGAACTCTAATGCGTTATGAGAGATTTAAGAATACCAAAGAAAGAAGGAAAAAAAAACTAGAACACCAGGGAAAGACCTTAACTCCTTTCAAGAGTTGAAATCAATGATTGCGGACACTCTGAAAATTCTAATTAAAATAAATATAAAAAATCTAACTACCTTGCTTTTTGTTAAAACGAATGAAGACAATAAAAAAGCATATAAAACATTGTATATTTTAAGTATAGATTCAATCAAACTACAGAGAAATATTTTAAAATAAGTTTTAAATTGGAATTATAAAACATTACAGTTACAAACATTTATAGGAAATTGTATAATACATTGAAAATGGAATCTATTTGATGCTTCACAATATCTATTTCAATACACCAATCATTGTATGTTACAGACCTAAGCAATTATTGTCGCAGCATTATATTTGATAATATCTTATGACCAAAAACTTTAAACAAATAATGGATCGATGTAAGAAAAAAAGTTAAACATATAGCTAATTGAATATTAGTCTATCGATTCAATCATAGTATACCAACGGCGGAATGGTTGGTGGCATTGCAATCATCATTGCGCTCCTGCCGTCTTTTTCTCAATATTATTCTGATAAAATCGAATTCTTAGTTAGCCGACAAGATGATAGGAATTTTTTCCTTGAACAGTAAAACCTTGAACTTTCAAACCTTCTTAATTAGTTAAAAAAATCTCATTTTATCTTCAAATACTAGTATTTCTTACAAACTTGTTTTTTTTTTCTTGCATCAGATTCACATTGTTTTCTCTTTTATGATTTCTTTTATTTAAATAATATTTCAGCTTAACAAACAGTTTGTAAAACCTTGAAACTTTTTTTTAATCTTTTCAACCGGCTGTGAACCAATTATGCTTTAAAACAGATTTTTGTAGTAAATGTAAATATTTTCTACATTATTAAAATACTATTTTTCCTAAACATAAAATATTTTAATACTTCTAACTAATTGCTCCTTTTTTCCTAATGAAATTCATATCCTTATATAGTTGCTTCGTATGTATTATAAGTAATTTCCCTGCAAAAAGCTCCACAGTAATGAAGAGAAAAAAACGTAAAATCGTTTAGCAGCAGTTCTTAAAATAATGTTTGTTTTTGATGAAGTTTCATCACTAACAAAACAAAGCTTTTCTTGGGGTCTTTTTAACTGTGACCGAGGCTTGAACATTGAAGCTTGGTGTTTGCTGTTTTAGTCACTCATTAGCTAGGTGAAAAGGACGTGAGGTTGAAAAGGTTATATGTGATTAACCAGCTTGAAAAGAAGTCTAGACTTCATTAAAGGTTTCGAAATATTCGCTAACAAGGAAGGTTTTTAAAACAATGAAACATGGATACACGAGTTAAACATGTAAGAGTTAAAGTATTGGGTGGAGTATCGGTTTGGGAAATGTAACTAAAAAAGTGGATGTTTTAAGCGTGATATTTTCTTTTCATGCGGGAAAACTAATTTTAAAAAAGGTTAAAGTAGTATATCTAAAATTAGTATATATTTTATGAAAGATATTTCCTCTTTACGCTTGATAAAGATTTTAACAAAAGTTAGCGTAGTATATTTAAACTAAGTGAGAATTTTATGTAAGAAATTTTTTCGTAATTGAGTAGATTTTTTTTTTTTTAAATAAGGTAGTATATCTAAAAAAAGTAGTCAGTTTATATATGATATCTTTTTTATACCTGATAACAGTTTTAAAATAAAATATAATAAAAATTTTAAAAATGTAGATATTAAATAGAAATTACTTTTCCTGATTTTAATTTTTTTTTCCTGATTTTAAAAAAAAAATATATATCTTCGAAACATTAGAAATTCAAAATATTAATTTTTAGATACATTTTGATTTCTTTTAAAAATATTTTTTTGAAATATTTACTTTTTAGATGCACTTAGATATTTTTAAAACCTTCATCAGGTATAAAAAAAGGAAATACTCTGCAAAACATTCTGTATCAAATTACTGTATGAAGTACGGGTATTTTGGATGCATCATCTGAAAAAACCCTTTTAGCATAAAATCCCTTTTTAACGCAAAATATTAATTCGTAATTTTTACAGTAATATTTATTTAATTAGAGTGATTCACTGATTTTACTGTTATTATTACTAAAATAATTTGGGGTATATCAGCTTTGTGTTCCGTAAAAGAAAACTTGTATTTCATGGTAAAAGATACCAGCCCCTTGAGTACCGGCATTTTTTATTGTAATTTAATCCGAAGTTTTTTACAATTTCGTTTTTCTTCCTTGATGAGGATTTTAAAATATATTAACTCCTTGATGATGATTTTAAAATGTATAAGTACGCCCAAAAAAGTAACAATTTTGTATAAAACTACTTTTTTGCACTTCATAGAAGTTTCAAATTATGACACTGTA
Source organism: Parasteatoda tepidariorum (assembly GCF_043381705.1). Classification (NCBI taxonomy): domain Eukaryota; kingdom Metazoa; phylum Arthropoda; class Arachnida; order Araneae; family Theridiidae; genus Parasteatoda; species Parasteatoda tepidariorum. The sequence continues at coordinate 59,621,138 of NC_092205.1, forward strand.
GTATGTTTAAACATGTAGATAATTTAAATACATTTTAAAGTAGATAACCTAGAGTATTCATAAATTTAAAAGTGAAAATATTTTAAATGTTTTACTTAATTTTCTATCTTGACAAAGATTTTAAATAGCCTAAACTTAGCATGTATGTCAAAAAGTGGTAGTTTGAATATGTTTCTTATAGTAATGCCTAAAACATTTTATGCCCTAGTTTTTTTTTAATTAAATTATTTTATAAGGTTTTAAAAAATAATTATATAAAAATATATATAGTAGTTGTTATAGCTAATAATTTTTTCTAAGTGCATTTAATTATATTTCAATTCAATACATGATAAGGAAAAGATTTAAACATTATCTATAAAACTAATTATTATTTATAAAAAAATTAAACAAATTAACATAATTTTTTGCAATAGCTTTTACCCTTTAATACAGATGGGACCCTTTTATATATTTTTTTCTGAGGCTCTAAATACAAGCAAAAATATATTTTGATATTATTTGATTTTAATAAAAAGATTAATAGTTACTAAAAATTCTGTTAGATTATCGGAATTATATTTATACTAAAAATATAAAACATAAAAAAAAGTAGTTTGAAAATAAAATTTCTTCATATTAGAAATTTATTTGGAATAATTGATTTCGTAAATTAACGAAAATTCAATCAGAACAACTGTTTTCCTTTAGCATAAATAACAGCAAATAAAAGCAAATTTTAAAAGTTATTGTTTGGATGTGAGCAGTGTGTGGAAAATTTTACCTTTAACGCAGAAAATGTCGCCAATGTTTCATGCTGTATTTCCCAATCAAAAATTATAAAAATGCTACGCATAATATTTTTCACTTATTTTTATTTAAATTAATTCAAAATAATTAAAAAAAAACGTATAAAAAATATGTTCAATAAAAATTCTGCGTCAAAGAGTTAAAATATCGGTCAAATATTTTTTTAATTATGCAATCTAAACTGAAACTCATTTTTAAGCTCCTAATTTATTTTATTAAATTTTATTAAAGGAAGCATTATTCTTGATGGGCATTATTCCCTCGCATAGTTTTAGGTAAGTAAAAGTGACTTATCCATTAAACATTATACTGTATAAGTCTAGATAGCATCTATCCCTAATTCGTGTTAAGGAATCCCTTCCAGATAACAAGTTTAGTGTTAATGACTCTCATTAAGGTCTTTGATGAAAAGAGCGAGTTTTCTAAAGAGTATTTAATGCAATGCAAGGAACGATAAAAGATAATTTTTTTTTTATTCTGTGTTTCTATAGCTACATAAAAATACACAAAAGCGACTATCTTTGAACTAATTATCCATAACAGAATAATAAAAGTTAGATTAAGTGATATTATAATTAGATAATTAGATTAATATTGATATACTAGAAATAAATCCTCATTCACTAACTAAAATCATCCTTGGCATCACTTCGTCGTTAGTTGGATGTATTGCATAGCTATCTAGGGTAGCAGTGCTGGTATAATCTAGTAAGCCATCCTTGACATAATTCTGTCGATAGTTGGATGAATTGCATGCCTATCTACGGTAGCAGTGCTGGTATAAACTAGTAAACCAACCTTGGCATAACTCTGTCGATAGTTGGATGAATTGCATGGCTATCTACGGTAGCAGTGCTGGTATAAACTAGTCTCGCAATGATAGAACTAGTACCACAATCAAGGGACAGGGTCAAAAGGTGGGTATAGAAAAGAAGTTAAGTTTTTCTAAGATAAGAGATTGAAATTGATCACCATTTGTGCATAGGTATTCCTATTAAATTTTGATAATGCTTACGTTTGCAAATTATTCAAGTCAACAGTAAAATGTGTTTAGACTTAGTAGAAAAAACAATAGGATAGATTCTTTTGTCCCTAAATAAGCTTCGTCTGAGTAAACTTTTATTTTATTTCATTTTACACCAATTCCTTAATTCTTATTCTTTTTCCCATGTTGGCTTTAATGAATTAAACTTCAAGAAATAGGAGAAATAAACACTCTTTATAGAAATGAACATTGATAAAATAAAAAAGAACATAAAATAGCTTAAAAATAGTAATAAAGCATATTATATTAAGATTTAAAATATATTTTATTATAATGTTCTGTAAATGTAAATAAAATTGGTTGAATATTTAATGAAATTGAAACAATTATTATTTTTAAATCTGAGCAAAATCGATTTTCTTTTCGATATCCATTTCTATATTGAGTTTGCTTCTATTCTTTGACTCCATACGTCACTAAACTGAAAAAGCATGCATATCTGTGTAATTTGTGCAGAATGTAATAAATTTGCCTTATTTAACCCATTTATGTCTGATTTTTTTTTCCAATTTAATGTTCTGCTTAATTTCAGAAAACGGTGTCGAATTAACATAAAAATATTAAAAATTAGATTTCAATTTTTTAAAATTTATTTTATAAAAATTAAAATTTCCCAATTTGGGGTCGCTATACGCATGAATGTACAGGTTTTATCTAAAGATTAATAATTTTTAATAAACATAACATAGCTGAAATACTTTTAAAAGTTGATAAAATTAAGTCCTTTCTTCAAAATAAGATTATTAGTAGCTTTAGAAAAAAAATGTAGTTATTTTGTAGGAAAATCTCACAAAATTATCGTGCAGTTCATTTTTACATTTACTGCATTTTCTTGCCCTTTTTTTCAGTATTTTGGCAGCATAACAGCGTTTTATGCTCCTCGCCAAAGTGGTTTATATCTAATGAAATCTTGCAATTTGCATCTGCGTGTTTTAGTAATAGGTCTACCTGAAGAACCAGGCGAAGTTGTTTTTGATTACATGTTAAACATTTTCCTCGTTTGAAACTCAGAAAATCCAAAAGTTTTGATGAAGAAAATGGGCATAAACTATATATATGTCAAGTATTTAGTATCGCACTTTTGAACCCAAATACAAATACATTATTGAAAATATTAATTTTCAAAAACCAACATATGAAACATTAATTTCAGGACTCATAACATATTACTTATTTTACATAAAAATATTTCAGATATTAATATATTTAATTATGTCAAATTTTTATGATAACATGATGCATTGTTTAAGAAGATTCATTTTAAGACCATTTCATTAAAATATTCTCATATTTTCAAAGATGCTTTCGTTTTCACATTTCTAGTACTAATGAGAAAACCAAAATTCTAAATGCTTCATAATTTTCAAAAATTATTAAATAATTTAATAATTCTGACTATTTTCAATATTATAGTTTGCTTTGAAATATTTTTATGCTTGAATAAGTTATAAGAGGTTTTTGAAAAGGTTGCACAAATTTGTTTAAAAAAAAGTGTACTTTTTCCATAATAGAAGGTAAAATTAATTAAACGATTAAAATATACATATATATTTAAAAATCTAAGAATTTATTTTTATAATCGAATATTCCGGAAGATATGTTAAAATTAATTTTTAAAAATATCTTATAAGATAAAATATTGCTGTAAAGCACAGAATGAGCGGGAAAAAACACGGATCCTTTCGTGCCTACAGTCCCAAAATAAGGACGATATAAAACCCTCAAAAAATATAAAATATAAAAAAATTTAGAAATACGTATTCTAAAATATTATTTTAACTGATAAATAACATTAGTTATAAAATGGTTATTATTAAAAATAAGTGCAATAACTTTACTTTTCTTATCGCCATTTTTATCAGGAAAATGAACGTCTGCTGCCGTTTCTGCACCACTACCACCTTTTTAATTCTCAAAATGTGCTGCCATCTATACTACATATTAAGAACAAATACTTAGGACATCTATTGTATAATTTTGGAGAGTTCTGACAAATGTTTCTTTACCAAATTTTTAAAAGAAGCGTTCCAAAATTAGTGCGCAAAGCGTCCCGAAATTAGTAGTTACAAATGCGTTAAAGTTACTATCGAAATGGTTCTGATAATCTCGATATTAGCTGAGTGAATTACAAAGGTAATTTTTAAAAATCATTACACTAGAGTATTTATCTCGATGGGTAATGCAGTTTTTATCTTAATTTTTTCGAAGATATATTTAATTACTTGAAGTAACTAACTTTTTTGAAAAAACATCAGAAATTTACTAGCGAAAGGCATTCTATTTTAGTGATATTGCATGAATTTATTTTCAAGGACATAAACTTGCGATGTTAAGTTTTTTGCGCTTATCGAATCTATAATGTAAATATAAAATGTAAATCTCAAGTGCAAATTTCACGTTAGTTAAGTATAAATCTCCCATTATGTGTGTGTCACGATTCTAAACAGTGACTATGATAATGCACTTCAAGGTAGCCTGGGACGCATCACGAACTTTAAAAAATCATGAGCTTTTTTCAGCAACTTTAAAAACTAAATTAAAAAATTAAAAATAGAAAAATTAATTATCTTTCAAATGAAGAAAAAAAAATTTTTTTATCTCAATCGGAACGCGTTATAAGATTTCGTTTCACTTTTCTTTATACTGAAATTTTAAGAGAGGCTTAAACTTTATGGTATGATTTTTCTTTTCACTTGAAAATGAAGTATCTAAGAACTTATTGAAAATAACTGTATAAAAAGTGAAATTTGGAATCTATATATTTCAGTAATTTAAACTTAATTAGACTCTGAAAAATCAGCTCTTTTTTTAGTGTTACTGAGTGACAAATATGGTGGCGACTACTTTACCCCAAGTAGTGTGTACGAACATTCTTTGTGTAATGATAAACTTGATGCAAGAGTAAAGTATGACTTTTCACTACAACACTTTAATGTAAATAAGTCGCCACCATTTTATGCGTGGAGGTACAGTAAATTTTTTACCGTCTAAGTTTGATTAACAGACAAATTTTATTCTTAGAAATATTGTATATCTGCAATTAAATTTATGATTCTTCTTATATATGGTGTGATAAAAGTAACATTACTGATTATTATGTGTATCATATCTTGCTCCAGTTGTAAATTTTAGTGTCTCTGAATAACAAACATGGTGGCGGCTATTTCATTTCATGTAGTGTAAAAGAACACTCTAGGCGTTTCACTGCACCAGGAACTATCATCGGTTTTGGCGTAATGGAACATTTAGTGAAACACCACTTTGATGTAAATTGATTAACACCCTTTTTGGTGTTGCAGATACACGAAATGTTTTTATAGAGTAACAGTCACAAAATAATAAAATGTAAGCTTTCCTGGTGTTTGGCGAAAAATCTGATTACGTTCAAGTCGGAGTCATTGTTGTAGTTCATTCACGTCGCACTAGAGAAGAACAATGGGCTATTGGCGACGGTCTGGGAAACATCTCTGAGGATGATCCGAAGACATGCCATCACAATTTTGATCCTCTGCAGAGGGGATGGCACCTCGCTTCGGTAGCCCGACGACCTGCACCGAAGTCGTGCACTTTACGGTAGAACAGTTTAACGAGGACCGATACCGCACACTCTCGGTCCTTACGCAGACTGATCCAAGTGGTCACCCACCCGCACACTGACTGCAGCCAGTGATGCTTGACTTCGGTGATCTGCTGGGAATCGTGTCTTAACGATCAGTCCACTGCGGGACTCGGAGTCATTGTGTCACAAAATTTGGAGTCTGTGTTAAACATTCAACTGCTGATTCCACAGCTCTGCTTTAAACTTTAACAAATAACGCCATTTGTTCAACAGGGAAATTTTTGCATGAATTCATTATATGATGATCAAGATTAAATAAACAAAGCAATTTCAACAGCAATTCTTCAGAAATTAATTATTTTATTAAAGAAATAAACCGTCAGATTTTCCATTTTATCATAAGTTAATTAAGGTGAGGTCGTTAAATCCGTGAGGGGAACTGAGTCAAAGGAGGCTTTATACCATTAAATGGGTTTGGTTATTGCTGAAAATTAATGATAATTAAAGGAGAGAAAAAAAGGACATTGCTCAGAAAATACACGAAAAAAGTTCATTAGTAGAGTAATGCTCACAGGAAGTATTTCCGGGAGAAATTACATCCCATGAACATTAGAACCGCAATAGACAAAACAAATTATTTACCAATAGTTGATAGTTTAAATGATCTGGACTCAAAACAGGAAAATGTTGCTCAGAAACTACAAAAGCATATGTGTATCAATGATTACTTTATAAAAAACATATGGTATTACATGACCGGAAACCGGATAACTCAGCTTCCAATTTAGAGGTTTAAAAAAAAAAACTAATTTACGATAGTAAACAAAGTGACAAAGAATTTAAGACTCCTTTTTCTTTGAAAAACTGTAAATGTATTTATTAAAGAACAACCATCTTTTTTTTTCTTTATGAAATATGTTTAAATAAATTTTCAACTTGTGATCAAAATACATTAATTTACTCTTGTATAATTTGTTATAGAAATTACCTTAATACATATTATCTAATTAAAAATTAAAAGTCTAATTATATAAAAAATATTCTTAAAAGTCACTATTTATGAAATGTATTTATTTAAAAATGTTTTTTTAATTACATTTACAACGACGCTATTAAATGAAATTTAAAAAAAATTGAAAACAAAATTAAAAAGTTAAAAATTTAAAAAAAAAACAAGAATACTGAAAGTGGTAATAAAATATAGTTATTGAAAAAGTGGTAATTTAGATATAGTTATTAAAAAACTTATTTAATTGGATTCGAGAATGCAATTAGTAGATAAGTAGGGAAAAAAAGAAATGTGATTTAGATAATTTGTTGTTAATTTTTTACATTCGAGGGGAAAAAATTAAAATCAATTTACGGTAAAAAGTACAAGATGTTATTACTTTTTCCTTAAATCCATTTTTACCGGAACTTGCTACTGAACGAAAAATCTGATGTACCATATTTTTTACAGTAATAATTACAGGGATATCACTGAATCACTCTGCTTAAATAAATAGCACTGTATAAATTACGGTATGAAATTTTACGGTAAAAAGGAGTTTACAATAAAATGGATTTTATAGACGAAGCACTGAACCTTATGTATGTTTAAGTGCCGTTACTTTATACCCTAATTTGACTTCCGGAATTTTTTACAGTGCACTCCTACCAAATTTGAAAATACTGTTTCGGGTAAACCTTATTTGCAACTTTTATTGATAAATGGCAAATTTGAAAGTTGCATCGATAAATGCTATTTTGTTTTAAATTATTGTAACAAATAACGTTCTGAGTGATTGAAGATTAAGGAACATTTTCATGAAATTTTAAAGTTCATGCGTTGACAATCATTATACTGAATCATCTGATCTGATTGCGTTCTGGCTTTAGCCATCTCTTCGAGTTAAAATTGCTCCCAAAGGAAAGAAATTTCTTTAAAGTTACTCGTTGACTACTTGGTGTCAAATGTTTTTGAAAGTTCTTTATTTGTAACATCGTAAAAAAGTTAGAAAGTGCTAAAAGACTATAAAAACACAAAAACTAATAAAACAAAAAATTTTCTCTCCTATATGTGTGTGACAATAGTAATCAGATTCAAGATCTGTGTGCAAAATTCAAGCCACAAAAGATTGGGGTGACAAATACTTTAGATTAATCAAAATTAAGCGTTTTAACGTAAGATGATGACAGTTACAACAGAAAAATAATGGCAAATCTACAGAAAAATATACTCTTAGCCATCTTCATTGTGCTTTCTTGAGATTACTCTGGGGGATTTTTTGTTGCATTAATACAAATACTTAATTTTGTTTAATTCAGGTGCAGGGTTTTCAAATCTGAAATTAATATCACGTAAATGTTGCGATAAACTTATAAAAAAGTTAGGGCATATCATCAGACTTAAAATTGCATAGGAACCCAAGCCCGGAAATGTCGTCATAAGCGGATAGATGTGTTTGCCTACTGTGACCTGTTAAGAAGTGACCCTAGAGGCGTAAGACGACATTCCCGGACATGGGTACCTATGCATTTTTGAGCCTGAGCTCTAACTCCCTTAGAAGTTTGTCGCAAAATTTACGTAATGTTTTGCTATATATAGTATTTTCAAACTTGTATATTTCGACAAGAAATATATTATAAATATTATTTTTAAAAACAAAAATGTAGCTCGGAGAGGGAAACGAATTGCAGATTAGAAATCAGTGACGCAAAAGCTTTCCCAGTTTCGTTAAAAAAATCTCATGCAACAGGAAAAAAAAGTTTCCCATTGTTATCATTTACTTAAGAGCAGTTGAAAAATATAGTTGGTACAAAGTTTCGGGTACTGTAATAAAATCCAAAAACATATTTTGTTCCACGTGGATGCTGGATGCCAAAGCTTAGATCCAGCCCTCAATATCATGGTTAAATCAACAAATTCCGTCTTTTTTCTTTGATTTACCCAACAAATAAATATTTTATTTTCCGTTTTAAATCATCGATGAGGAAAAGAAAATGTAAAATATTTCGCCGTTAAACATTTTTTGAAACTAGATGAGAATGCAGAACAGAAAGAATTCAAGGTGTAAGATTTCAAAATGATGATATCGTTGATGATATTATTTCAGATGTTTACGAATCTACTAGTAAATTTAAATATAAAACTAAAGTAAAAGGCCTTCGAAATGAAGTAAAAGACTTCAAATTTCAAACCACTTAATGAAATTCCCTCAATAAACTAATACAAAGCACTGACATAAATTTTAACTCTGCTTCGTACGCATTGAAAGCAAGGCATAATTTTAAAAAAAACCTCAAAGATAATGGGTGAGATTTGAAAACTTCTGCTAAAGAATTAGTTGATAAGTTTGAAAAGTTGATAAGTTTGAATCTGAAACTCATTTTTCCATAATACCTATCTTAATGAGAAAAAGTTTAAGATTTAAAAAAAAACATTAAAAAAATAAATATATCAAGAAATAAGATAAGACCAACTTAATTATGATTGTTGCTAGAGAACTATAGAACCAAGAGAAAATTATCGAATATTTTTTTTTTTAATATTCTCATATACTAAGCAGTAATTGAATACCTCTTTCGATATCTAAAAAGGTTTGGATTCCTTTTTAACATTGTCGGACTGTTGAGAATTGACCGTGATTTAATAAAAAAAATTGCAATAATTTAGCGAGTGATTGCTTTAAGAATTTTTCTTACTTCTTTTAATGAGTTCGCAAAAACAACGAAGCATTGGAGGAAATATATCCATGATTTCGTAAAAAAAACTATAATTACTTACACACATTATGTTAATTATAAGGCAGTTTACAAGCTTTTCGAGCAGCAGAATTATCTATTAATGGAGAAAATCTAGCGATGATGATAAAATTGGAATGATGCAAGGGAGGAATTAATCATCTTTAATCTCAAATATGTTAAAATTTAAAAGTATTTGGACGAAAACATCCTTACTGGCAGTCTTCCAATTTTTTTGTAATATTCTTTTAGCCATTCATACAGCTGAATGTCCATTTCGACTGATAAAATTGCATTTGAATTAAATGTGATTAGTTGTTTCCTTTCATTTAATGCACTAATTTCTAGTGAGAATTATTTTATATCTTTATTGGATTTCTCTCTTTAAAATATTCTGGATTTCTCTCTTAATAAGCAATTCTGCTGTTCAAAAAGTTTGTAAATTGCTTTTCAGTAAACCTATGCATAATGTGTAAGTAATTATAACTTTTAAAATTTTATAAATTGAGAATGCGATTTCTCCAATGCTTTGTCGTTCTTACAAGTTCGTTAAATATATTTATCCAAATTTGTGTAATTCTAGGTATTGTTCAGATTGCGAGTTTCATTTTCAAATTTGTAGCATTTCATAAACATTAATATTCTTTTATTTTTTATGCCTTGGAAAATTTGATTGTGCTAAAAAAAATTAATTAGTTAGTTATTTGTGTTGCCCTTTTTAAAACTGATCATACCCCTGCTTTGACGCAACCATTTTCAGCGCGTCTTTACATTCACATTAAATGCTCTCATGTGAACGAATAAACTGTTATTTGCAATCCACGATGACAGGTTCTTAACTTTCTTTGTAACCCTGAATTTTGGCTCTTTTATCTATTTTTTATTACTGACGCTATTATTATACCACTTTCTATTTACACATTCAATTTACATGAAACGTAATCTATTAATATCTATGTTACTGATCTAGGTATTTATAATATTGCTGATTGATTTTTCTTTCTCAATTGAATGATCTCTTAAAATTCTTAAATTAATTTCATGATTGTATTTCTTAATTTTTTTACAAAACTTTATTAAAAGTGCTTACTTGTTTCAGGAAATGAGGAAAAATCTACATTTCACATGGATTACAGCGACGAAAAACGATTAGTCGATAAATTAATGAGAGGATACGATAACAGTGTACGACCAGTCAAAAATGCTTCAGATGCAATTGTTATAAGACTTGGAATAACTCTTACGCAAATTTTTGATTTGGTAAGTAAAAACATTTTAGCTAATTTTGTATATTCATGATTTTGCATACATACTAACATGTTGATACATGGTTATGAGATGTTTTCATTTGAAGTTACATATACTTTGTTTCATTCAATGAGTGCATAAGCAGTAACCATATGGTTATTGCTTATCTGTATTACATTTGTTTATAAAGGTTATAGATATATAACTTTATTTACTTAATTTCACTTGAACCCTGCACTAATATCTAAAAAACATGCAATCTGCAATAGTTTAGAATGGTTTTAAAAAGCTTTAAATCATCATGATCATTGTCAATCCTCAGCTCGTTAAAGATCTTATGCACACTTTTTAATTTTTTATTATATAACTTTTTAATATATTTTATTGAATAATCTGGTCTTTTGTTTAATTTATCATCAGGTTTTGTAACCTTATTTTAGTTATAGCAGAATGACATTGAACGGAATGTCTCTGTAAAAAAAATATGACTTGGTATATAATTGTTTTGAATTTTTTCTTCTAATTTGTTTGTTTTAATGTTCTTAAAAGCCTATGATGAAGAATATAAATAAACATTCATTAGTAAGATGGTGATTGATTTTCATGATAAATTAATAAGGCTGTCCAAAAACTATCACATTTATGATTCGAAGTAAAAAATATTATTATTGACCTTACCCATCTATGATTGTGACTTGTTTTAAATTACATTGTTTTTACAAACGATTATTACATTGATTGTGACTTGTTCAGAATTACATTGATTTTACAAACGAAGCAAAAAAAATTATGTTGACGAATTAAATAATTTCTATTATCCTATTTATATTTGAATGCGTGTTAGGCTATAAAAGTTTTACAAAAAAAGCAATTATTTATCGAGAAAAATATTTATACACAAATTGCTGGGAAATATTGCTTAATTGGACCACGTCCATTATTTTGTAGTTATTGACAGCGAAGTTCACTGATAAACCTGAGATTACGTGGAAAGGTAAACATCCGTTTTGAAGACGGAAATAGACCAATTAATTAGTTTTCAAGGGTATTCTGAAGATACGTGATCCATTTTGCCATCAAGTTCCAATATGAAAATTTTGTTTATGACGAATTATTTTAACCCCTCCGTTACTTATCACTTCACCCCTATTTGATTTGAGGTTTTCCGATTCGTCCCTCTTGGCTGCTTGCTAGTTTTCCATGTTATGCGTAGGCTACCAGTAGTACAGTTCATGAAGTCTGAAAATCGCAATCTTGGCCATGAGTAATTCACTTACAAGACGATATTAATTTACACTTTTCCTGTTATTTTATGCAAACCCTAGTTTTTAAACATTAATTCGGTGTTGAAAACAATTAGAAACACTAAGTTGCTGTAGTTCATTTACGTCGCACTAGAGCTGCACAATGGGCTATTGGCGACAGTCTGGGAAACATGCCTGAGGATGATCCGAAGACATGCCATCACAATTTTGATCCTCTGCAGAGGGGATGGCACTCTCGCTTCGGTAGCCCAACGATCTGCACGCGAAGTCGAGCACTTTACGGTAGCACAGTTTAACGAGGACCAATACCGCACACCCTCGGTCCCTACGCAGACTGATCCAAGTGGATCACCCACTCGCCCACTGACCGCAGCCAGTGATGCTTGACTTCGATGGAAGCACTAAGAAAATCATGAATTTTTAGGGTTTTGACAGATTTCATTTGAGGGTTGTTAGGGATTTTAAAAGTCACAATAACAATCATTAGACATGGGTGATTGTAACTGCAAATCAAAATTGTTCGATATTTTGTTTAGTATGAAAAATTATTAATGATTCTATATCACTTTAGACTTTTTATTAAAATTACTTTTAAATTACTTTAAAGAAGAAAAAAAGAAAAGAAAGTCGAAAAGAAAGAAGAGAAAAAGCACTTCTTTGGAGAACAAGAAAATGCTCTAATATCCACTTTACGATGTTAACGCTAAGCGGTGGCCACATAATAATGAAACATTTTCCTCCTGCGGCTTTCCTAATTTTCACTTAAAAAGCTGATACATTCTTTAATTTAATTAAACAGGCAAATTTTTTAAAAGGAAGTCAAAAAGAAAAAGAGAGTCAAAAAGGAAAATTTTTTAAAAGGAAGTTTATGATTTGAGAACTTAATTTATTTTCTTATGTTTTCTTTTAAGTATATTCAAGTTTTAAGTATATTTAAGTTAATTTTCATGTTTTCACCTCTGTTTAATAATTTAATATAAAAAAAATTATTAACTTCGAACATCCTATTGCTAACTTCTTAACTATATTACTTATTAAACATTTTTTTCATACACGCGAAAATATATTTCTCCTTTGTTTAGAAATTCAATATCAAAATATAATTAACTTCGGATCACCTATTCTAAGCTTTTGAAATATAACTCTCTGATTTCATTAAGTATGCTTTACTCAATAATATCTGCACCTACGAAAAAGTTAATTACTTAATTTTATTGTCATTACTTTTTTTTAAGAGACTCCACCATGTGAACGAAACATGGATATCAGTGAGATATTAACAGTATTATTTGATAATGTTTAAAACTGTGAGAAACTAGCGGCATTGATTCATATTTTGAATAGTTTCAGACTTAAAAAGCAAATAATCTGATTTATAACCAAATTTAAGGACACATTATCATATAGGTAAATTACCTTCAGTGAGACAGACTGACTTTCTATAAATGGTTTGATGATCTTATCATAAAAATCACATCGAGACTAATATTTAGCAAACTAATCAAGCTGTACTGTGAGTAAAACTTGAAAATTGGTGTTCACCCTGAACAACTTATCATTTTCCTATTTGGCTTAGAAATGCCAGAATTGCTGCTCTCTAATCGCTACCCAGTGGGGAACCTATTGCTAAGCCACAGCGGAGTAGCGTCGTCCACGTCATACAGCCACAAACCCGTTTATTGGGCGGATTACATTCACAAAATCACACAGAAGAAAGGACATGAAACACAGAGAAAGTTACTCCCATGCCTAAGGCGGGATTCGAATCTACAGCCACTGGCCCCGTTATTCAGTACAGTAACCACTAGACCAGTGATCGGTTAATAACTTAATATATAATGAATGGATTTTTATGTGCCAAGACGCAGTCTTAATGGTTCTGAAGCCTCGCCTTAAATATACAATCTAATTGGAGGAGACGATATTTTAAGATACGAAATTAGACACAAAGCGTACTTTGCTCGTAATAAATATGCCCTCTTTTTTTAACGGATTTGGATTCTTGACCCTCAAAATAGTAAAACGATAGCCCCCATTGTTAAATCCGAAGAGCAGTTAAAAGCTTACATCCCTTGATGTTGATTTAAATTTTTTTGTACACTATGAAACACTATAAAAAGTGGACTCTAAAAAATTCCGTATGAAATTACGGTTTAAAGTACCGGCATTTAGGTGCATCATCCGTAAAATTCATTTTAAGCATAAAATAGTGTACCGTTAATTTTTGAAGTAATATTTATTAAATTAGTGTTATTCAGTGATCTTACGGAAAATGTTACTGTAAAATTTTAATTTTTACAGTAATATTTATTTAATTAGAGTTATTCAGTGATTTTATGGTAAATATTACTGTAAAAATTACTTTATATCAGATTTTGTGTAACGCAACAATGGATTTTACAGTAAAAAGTAGCTTGAGAGTCTATACTTTCTACCGTAATTTGATTCAGAATTTTTTACAGTATATCTCGGGAATTGTTTAGCAAATATTAAGATGTTAGCTCACATAAGAAAATTTTTGGCCACAATAAAGTAATCAAATACGTATAATTCGTTTATCTAAAGATAATTTCCTGAAAAAATAATTTCTAAGAATTATTTTTATTTTCGTTTAACAGTAGTCGGAAAGCGTTTGAATTGTACGATAATTAAATTTTTAAATCATTTATACAAGACAATTATTTAATCAAGCATTCAGTACAAGACAAAGAAATACAATCAAACATTCAATACAAGACAAAAAACCCGATTGTAGCTTACAAGCAAAAAAACATTTATTCACTAGGAACTAATTAATTATGTAAAGCAATTTGTAATATGGAGCTTCAAGTTAAACATTTAAATATTGTAGATATGAAAAGATTAAAATAATCAGAAACTTGTTCAAAAAAGCTGTACCAAAACAAACACTATATAATTAATCTGTTGTTTCGTCATAATAAACATTGACAGTGATTACACTGACATTGATCAATGATACAGATAAATACCAATTTATCATAAACTCAAGGATCAAAAACACAATACAGACATGCGAGTTGTAAAAGAACAATTATTTACTGGAAACTATTTGGGAAAACTATCTTAAGGTAACAGAAATAAGAGCAAAACTTCTTTGAACTAAAGTTTAAAAACAAAATATAAGAAATTGGCGTTATTCTAAGTTCTTCTTGGAACTATTCTTAAATACTTCTTGAAGAATACTTCTTGAAGAGTGGTTTTTAAAGCCAGAATACATCATTAAGCGAACCGTTTAAGGCATAAAGCCTGCGGCAGACGACTCGTCATAACTTTTGAAAGTTTTTTTCTATTTATCCAATATATTTCTTTTTGATATAGGGGACTGGCTTAAGTTCTTTATATTGCCAGAAAATTGAAAAACTCAAACAATATTTTGAAAAAAGATATTAACTCTTTTATTACAAAGTTAGTCACACAAAAAAGTCACAAGAAGTTAATCACAGAGAATAATTCTTTCTGCATTCTTTTGAAATATGTTAAAAATTCAAAATCAGTAGGATATTTTGTATAAGATTGTTAAGTAAGAAAGGTTAAAAAAAAATAATAATAATTTCAAATTTCAAATTTTTATCAACACGTGTCAAAAATTTCATTTAAATTAATGAGAATTTAATGATGATAATAACATTGAAAAACAAATTTAAACGTTTTTCCTACCTTTAAGATTGAACTAAGTGATTCAGTATTTCCACACGTTGCAGTTAATTGCGCTTGCTAACGCATTTAGAGCAGTGAAACTTCGAGAAGACAGATCAGTAAAAATGTCGAAAAAGTAGCCAAGTTGGCGTATCAGTAAGCGTGCCTTTCCTTTGTCTGCAAGTTGTTATTGAGTGCAGTTAAAATACGTTAAATCCCTCGGTCATTTAATCACTCAGTTAAATCAATCAATCATTTAAATTTCCCTTTATACATTTTCCTTTAAAGGACAATTTTCATGGTGTGCAGTAAACTTATTTTAAAAAGAAACTTGAATTATTTTATTATTTTCTGTTATTACGTCTGGAATATTTCTTGTTAGTTTACAAACTTTGTAAGTAATAAATAAATTTTAAGATGAAATTAAAAATATTTTTTATTAAAAAATTGCATGTTTCATTTTTTTTAATGTCTAATCATACCTTACATTTTAAAGATAAAACTTTAAAATAAAATATAAAATTATTTATTTTGAATGGAAGTTATAAGACAAATTCACTTGTACTTTGTACTTTAAGAGTGAAATTATTAATATTATTTAAATGGAAGTGTTAAAAACAAAGTAATTACCGGTGAGTATTTAATGGTTTTAATTTATTTAAACTAAGAAAATAGCTGTATAGAATAACACGTTTTATGTATTTGTTAGATATTCAATTATTTATAACAAAATAATTGAAAACTGAGACTCTTTCAATAAAGTTTTATGAATATCTTGTTTTACTAGGTTTTATTTTTATCAACCATGAATTTATTGTTCATTGTGTCATTTTAACAATAGTTTTTTTTTTAAGGAAATATAATCTTTTAACTAATTTGCTATTTTCTAATTTATTCTAAGTTAATCTAAATTATAATAAACATAATCTTAGAACCTAAGTTATATTATTTAAAAATACAATGTGACAAAATATTATTTTTTGAAAGTGGTTACATCAGTAACTTTTTTTCTTAAAACCAATTTTCTTATCAATTAATGATTTGCCTTTTATTTTTGCTCTTATGATTAAAATATTTTTTTGCAACAAAAGTAATTTTATAGCACTTTAATTATAAATTTTTAATGCATTTATGTCCGCCCAGTTTCTTCAGTTTTTATGTAATATTCGTGCCACCACTTAAATGAATAAAAAAATTGTTTTTCAAATCAATATTTGTTAAAAATTCTTTTCCAGTTTTTAGAATAAATTTACATTCATAAATTTAATACTAAAAATCAATTCGCATTTTTCTCTAAATTATTCTGACCAGAATAATTAAATATTTTATTTTTATTGCGTAGTTTTTCTCAAATTTATATTTGCTTTAAAAATTAAGAAATGAAATTCTCTTAATTGTATTTCTTAATGCAAATTGATCATAAATAAGTTTTTTACAAGTTTAAATCCTTTCTAAGTTGTAGATTCTTAGCTTCCATAATCATCTTGGGCAAAAACTATTTGATGCAGAATTTTTTTAATTTTTTACATGTTTATGAGATTCAAGAACTTAATTCCGGATTTTTTATTTTATTTAGTAAATGCATTGACTAAAACAACAATTAAACTGAAAAATAAGCCATTAAGTTAATTTTTAAACTGTCCCGAGGTTGTTTTTCTAATTTTTTTAATTACGTTGTTTAAATTTTTACTTCAATTTTTTGGAGGGAAATGAAGCTAATAAATAAAATGTTATTATCATTTGTTTAATCAACTATAAATTTAAGAAAACATGGTTAATTATTTCAAGTTTAGTTGAGGCAAACATTTTTTCAAGATAAATATTTTCCACTGTTGTTTATAAATTCACATTTTTTTATATTGCAGATTAAAAAACTATTTAAATCTCTATTGATTTATAAAAGTTAACAGAAATAATTAGGCTACTAATTAGTAGTAGTAAATTAAAAAATCTCCAATTACAATTTGTATGAATAATTTGTGGTCAGTATCCAATGGTTTGTTACTTTAATAGATATACTGCATAACATGTGTGAATCAACATTCGATTATTACTTAAAACTTAATTGATTGATTAATAATAATCTGTAAACATATAACTCAATCGTAAACTTGGAAAAAAGGCAGCATTATTACTATACCTTATATACTTGTAACAGGTGTAAATCGTTAGAGACCGGGTAAATTTCCAAAACTCTATAGAACCGTGAGTATTGTGCCAAAGAGTGGAACTGCCAAATCTAGAAAGGGTGTTCTAAAATAGCAAAGTAGAAAGATGTCTAAATACTTACGGTCAAATCATTACCATCTACAGTACCTAAAGGGAAAACTGACCACTCTGGACAATTTTTGATCTAATGATTGGAACTTCACATTCTGGGACTCACTCTTAATAGTTCGAGGGGGTGAACTAAAATATGTTAATTAATTAGTGCAGACGATGTTTCAAGTTACGAAATCAGAATGAAAAATATATTTTCTCAGAATTATCATACTTTTTTTCCGATGCAAAATCCCCAATCCAGAAAATATTGTCTCAATAGTTTGGTCAGGAGAGCGATTCGAAGTTAGAATCCCTTTATGCTAATTTTACTTTTTGCATACTTCGTTATGTCTCGAAAACTTTTTAACTGAATAAAAAAAGCTTTTGCACACAATTATAAAAATCATTATTTCTCCAGAGATAATTCCATGCAAAAAATAACTCTTAGTATATATTTATTATTTCTATTCTTTTATTTAATAATAATCAAATAAGTTCGAATTATAAGGTATACAATTTTTTGCATCATTTTAAAATATGTAATTTTGCATGGAAAAATACAAAATTTGGTTCGAAATCAGTCGAATAGTTCCTGAGAAATCGAATTTTAAAAATGCGACTTTATGGAACGTTAGAAATCCAAATCCATCTAAAAACAAGGTATAGTTATTCAGATAAAGTACGTTTTTGTGTTTGATTTCTTAAATTAAAATATCTTCTACACTAATTAATTAACGTATTTGAGATCCCCTCTTGAACCGTTCAGATTAAGTCCTAGAACGTGAAGTGATCCATTTTTTTCAGCGCACTGTACCATGACATTTTATGCACAATCTTACTTAAAATAAGAATGTATATAAAATAACAAAGTATTCACTAGCATTTGTCTAAAAATAATGCACTTTAATGATCAATTTAAGAACTCAAAACACAAAAGAATGATTCAATTTTCTCTCTTTTTGTTTTCAAACTACCTTCACGTGTGTTTTAAATTGTTTTTGCTCGAATCCACCATTTTCATCGGTAACAACAGGTGTATCACATATTAACGTTTTGCTTACGTCGGGTATACAACAAGGGGGACCAGGATGACCACCTTCATCATGCTAAGTGACCATAAGCAAAGGTTTGAAGAACTGTCGTATATTGAGCAACTTTCTTCTACTCAAATAATGTTAAGGTTGACTCTGAGACGTCACTTCTATTAATAGAATTAGCAAGCAAATTGAAATTAGATTGATTGTTGTTGTAGTAGTTCATTTACGTCGCACTAGAGCTGCACAATGAGCTATTGACGATGGTTTGGGAAACATCACTGAGCATGATCCTAAGACATGCCATCACGATTTTTAATCCTCTGCAAAGGGAAGGGCACACCCGCTTCGGTAGCCCAACGACCTTCACGCGAAGTCGAGCACTTTAGTTTAACGAGGACCAATACCGCACACCCTCGGTCCTTACGCAGACTGATCCAAGTAGTCACCCACCCGCGCACTGACGGCAGCCGATGCTTGACTTCGGTGATCTGCTGGGAACCACGTCTTAACGATCAGTCCACTGCGGGACTGAAATTAGATTGAGGTTCTTCAAAGGGGATAACACTTAAGAGATAATGCAGAAAATAGCTATTAAATTTATAATTGTTTATCTATAACTCTGCTTCAGTATTCCTTTCAAAAAGCATGTAAACTAAATTAATCAATTTCAGAAAAAAAATTCATTTTGGCGATAAAGGTAATTATGATATCTGCAACCAAATTTAAAAATTTAAGTACTATTAAAAAACACTGACGCTTTATGATGCATTTATTAATTTATATAGGGTGATCCGTGATCACTTCCCTTAGTATTTAATGTTAGTATCTTCTTCGAAAATACGGTGAAAAAAGTACAAATGTGAGGGTTTCAAATTCTAATACAAAACAAAAGCGTTATCAAGATCAAATGAAATTCTCTTGAGTAAGACAAGTTCAGAAACATAAAAAATCACTTTGATTTGCTGAATAAAATTTGAAAGTGTTTCTTGTGATTGTGGAATGAAATGTAAACCACTTTTTAATTTCCACTTGTTTCTTCTGGCAGTCAAACAGGTTTTGATGCCTTCAACTTCAACCACCTTTTCAATGAGGATATTTTTCACTTTTTGTTTTCTCTTTGCTTCAAATATTTAAGACCTTTAATATTTTCATTTTTTACTTCATTTTTAACAAGGACTGCAATAAAATATCTTAAGAGGAGTGTTTAAATAACACATTGTTTTACAATAACTAATATTTCAGCAAAGCCGTTTTGATCAACAACTTTAAATTTATTCTTCTCTGAGTTTTGTAAATTAGATTAAAATTGCTCAGTTTTAAACTTTCGTACTCAACTTAAATTAATAACCAAATTGTGTGCTGGATATGGAAGAAATCTCTATAAATTTAAAATCAGTATCGAAATTATTCCACAAGCACGTTTTCTCAGAATTTAAAATTCTTGCGAAGTTTTTCGATATTTATTTCATCTTACTACTGAATGTTCTAAATATCGTGACACGCTGCTATTGAAAAGGTTTGATTTTATCTTGTTTGTAAAATTTCATATTCAATTCATACATTGGTTTGAATTCTAACTTGTTTATAGGTAAAAGTTTTTTTTATGTTTATAAAAGCAAACAAAATTATTGAAAATTTATAAGAACAAATGAACAGTGACAGAAAAATATTTCTATTTATTGTTAGATTGTTTTTGTTTTTCTGTTTTTATAAAAGAGCAAAACAGTTTGAATTTAATTACATTATGGTGAATTTGTAAATGAATTTAGGTTTCTGTACATTACTATTATAAAATAAAAAATACATAAATTTAGAATGCAGAATGTTTGAATGTAGAATGATTGAAACTTACACACTGCCAAAAAAATTTTTTTTAATTGAGCAAAAGTGTGTCCAAATAGCTCCAAAATAAATAATGGTCGAATTTAAAACTTCTATGTACTCATCATTAAGTAAAGTGACATCCTCAAAACAGCATGCTCTCATTTTTTGACAAAATGCATAGTCTCAGAAATGGCACATCATGTACTCATTTTGAGTAATTAGTTGTTTAAATGAGAGCGGACATTGTCTCAAAAAGGACACATCATGTACTCATTTTGAGTAATTAGTTGTTTAAATGAGAGCGAACATTGTCTCAAAAAGGACACATCATGTACTCATTTTGAGTAATTAGTTGTTTAAATGAGAGCGGGCATTGTCTCAAAAAAGACACATCATGCACTCATTTTGTGCAATTAGTTGCTTGAATGAGAGTAAGCATAGTCTCAAAAATTACACATCATGCACTCATTTTGCGTAGAGGAGAGTCGGGTAGCCCCGCCCACTTAAGGAGTATTGCTTATATTTCTGTATAATATTGAGTAATAATCAATATTTTTGTATTTTTCTATTGTTTTATCATCTAATTAAACAATGCAAAAAGAATAAACCAAAAAAAGAATAGTTAAACTTAAAAAAATAGAAATTTAAAAAAACATGTTTTTCAGCTCTTTTCAAAATGTGTCGGGTAGCCCCGCCCAGTTACAAAAATTGTGTTTTTTG
>NC_092205.1:59643474-59679755 GCF_043381705.1 Parasteatoda tepidariorum
GTTTTTATGCCATGCACAAAAGTATCATGGGGAAAAGGCACTTAAACTGCAATAAGAAATTGTAATTTCAAGAAAGAGAAAACTCACGCTATATTTATACATAATAAAGGCCGTTTTCAGCACGTCCAGTTTAAATCCATTCTTGCACTTCCACGGATGGCAGAGTGGTTATTGTATTTCTCAAAATTATCGAATGTTAATTTAATGAATGTTTAGTGAATTAATTATCGAATGTAAATTTAATGAATGTTAAGTAAATTAATTATCGAATGTAAATTTAATGAATGTTAAGTGAATTAATTATTGAATGTTAATTTAATGAATGTTATGTTAATTAATTATCGAATGTAAATTTTTTATTCCATCTTATGTCCTGTACAATTTTTGCACAACTTCATAACGTCAAGTTTTTAAATTCTTAAACCTTACATTGGAAACAAATATTTATAATAAATTATTCTTGAACAAATGTTAAAATGAAAGTTTTAAATAACAACAATTGCGTAATATTAGTCTGGATCAAGTTCAACTAAGGCTCTTCACGTTATCGTAAAGTGATTTTTATCGCCGACACTACCGAAAAGAAGTTCATAATTTAGATTCTCTTTTCAAAAAATTTTCGTTGGGTCTACTTTAGCTGCAAAATATTTCAGTGCAATAATCTGTTAATATTTATAAATTAAGTAAATAAAACAAAAAAAAAGAACCATCGAATTCTTTATTAGACATTGCAGACTTCAAAATTTTTATTTTTGTATTTATATACTGATTTACGGTTTCGCCCTCTTGAGAATTCACTGATTCATTCTTAGTCCTTATTCACTTACTTGCTATATCTATAGCCAATAATACTAACTGCTGCCACAACTGCCTTAGGTCATATCTGGTCTTTTAATTTCTTAAAGTATAATTATTTATTTAGCTAAAGGGCAAGTAAATTTATGAGAATCAACTCATATTACACAAGAGACAGAGGTTTTAACTCACCTTCTACATGTTGTCCTTTGCATCACATTCTTAAAGAATTTTTTAGTCACAAATTTTACAAAAGTCATAATTATATGATAAATTAACAATGGTTTTTCTTCTCATTAGTACAAAGTCTTTCATTAAAAAAATTATTCTGATTTGTTAAATTATTAAATGAGTTGAAATTTTGTTTGCTTAATGGAATTAAAAACAATATATGAGTGGCAATTTATTCCTTTTTGAAATTGAATGAGGAATGAATTTGAACTATCATTAAACTTTCCTTGCTGTAACCAATTACATTATTAGATGTTGCTCTTTGTATACTTTAAGAGTTAACTTTATATATCTCAAAACAAACTAAATATAAAGTTGCCCTTTGGAAATATTTATTTGGTCTCAAAGTTCAGCAAAGTTTCTTGTGGTTTCAGAGTTTCTTTCAAGATTTTGTCAATTTCCCTTTCATTTTATATTAAAAACAAATAAATCAATAAAATTCTGATTTGATTAAAACTAGGTTTCTTTAATTATTTCAATTGAACTATCTAATGCAGAGAGCACAAGGAGAAAAAATTATGGTTTAACTCACGGACAGAAAATATGGTAAAATTACCGTTAAATGGTAATGTCATTTCTGAAGGAAAAAAAACATAATTCTGGTTAATAAAACCAAAATATACGATAAACCATTCGTTTGGTAATTTTTCCAGTCATGGTTTAGCGAAAAATCTGGTTTTCTAAATGAGAGGCAGGAACAATGTTTGCTTTTCACTGACCATAATTTGGCAGTGAAATTTCTTACAGTACAATAAAATGCAAAATCTATTGAAAAAGTTACTTGATTGAGGAGTAAATCTTTACTTTAATAAGTTTTCCCGATCAATGGCATCTATTTCGGTACCGAAATAATTCTAAACCGAACTCGAACAATTATAAACATTTTGCATGATCGCACATATTTTCTTTGCATAAATACGAAATTATGCCTATTATTAATTTTTCTAAGAAGAAAAAATTACATGAACTACATAATATCTTCAATCTTATATTAAGTGCAAATCAGAAGTATTAAGTATCATTAACAAATAATCAAGCAGATATAAGCACTGACGAAATAGATTTACTTAGCACTATTTTTTTTTCTTTTGCAAGATGGAATGGAATTTATCTATGGAATATTCCACTCGAAGAAAAAACTTCTGGTAAAATTACCGTACTGTATGGTAATAAAAAATTCTAGTAAATACAATTATGGTAAAAAAAGCGTATTTCTTGTATTAAAAACTAAAATATGCGGTATTTAAACGATTCATTTAGTAATTTTTTCGTTCATGCACTCATGGTTTACTGCAAATTCTAGTTTTTAAAATTATCGTCCTTAATACGCCACATTTAGTAATAAGCGTAAAACTGAAAAATAAATGGTTATGTATTACTCTAAGGTATCACGGTAAAATTACCAAATTTTATCACAGATTATAAAACTTTAAAAAAAAGTTAAAGATTAAAAGTTTTTATTATTATTTTATCGTTAGTTTTACCAAAATCATTACCAAAGAGCCTCGATAAAAATTACGGTACTTTTAAAAGTGTCAAAAGAGACAAAAATCCAACAAATTTACCATATTCGTTTTATACCATACTTTTTTTTTCCTTAGTGCAAAATGTATACATTTAAAAACATTTTATAAGACTAGTTTTTTTTTTTATAATTCAAAACATTTCAAATTATTTTAAGGCCAAATTTGCTTTTAAAGACAGTGTTTTTCCTCAAAAATTTATACAGTGATCATCTAACACAGTTTTATAGTGACCAAAATTGGTATAAAATAAATCGCATCAGATAATAATTTAATTAAAAATTAGCGAATAATAAAATTTATTCAGCTTCGCAGATAAGAACGATAAGAACCAAAGAAACTAAACACAGTTGTGTTGCGATAAAATTTAAAGGAATTTTCATTCATTCATTTATGCGTTAAAATTATTTACATTCCAAGCAAATGAAGATATCAAATACACGACATCGCTTCTACCGAAATATAATTAAGCATGCATATGGAGATTTAAGCTGAGGAATATGTTTCACCGTTTATTTCAAATTTTATTTGAGATCTATATATCTGGAGCAAAGGAAACTCTCTAATTTGTTTCCTTTCTGAAATTTAGTATAATGCTGCCGCTAGCTGTTACTAAGCGACATAAATGAATAAATCTGCTACTCACTGGAAGGTAACAAACAAAGACGACAGGGGACTTCATGTTTCTCAGACGATAATGAGATTGAGGATTATTCCGTCAATCATTCTGATCTCCTCCCTAGTTAAAAGACAATGGATGGGACTGCCATTTTTCCTCATGATTCATTTTACCCTATTATCGAGAATACTCCTAGGCGGGATTGATTCTATAGAGAGCACTTTCTATAGAAGTAGTGTAACTGAAAATGAAACTCCAGTTGTAAAAGCAAGATTACAACTAGAGTTACCCTAAAGTGCTCCAAACACACATGCAAGCAATATTTTCATAGTTTCGTTAATATGTTTTAACACTTGTTTACAAATTAATTTTGTTTGCTTAAATAGTATGCTAATTGAGTTGGAGAATAAATAAAAAAAATATTTTTTGCTAATCTTAATTTACTGTAAAAAAGCTTGGGGTCACATGGGTAAAATTAGCATAGGGGTAACCGGCCACAGAATGACTGAATATAGAGAAATGGAGATTAAAAATTTGTCCCCAGTCAGCATGGAGAAAAAACTGTATTAGTAACAGTAGCACTCTAGGGTAATAAGATTTCTGGCTAATAAAATCTAAGTATATGGTAATTAAACCAATATTTGGTACTTTTTTTCATTCACATGGTAATAGTTTTCCCGAAATTCTAGCTTTCAAAATAAGAATTGTCTTTACCACATATTTGGTAAAAAATACAAAACTGAGAAGTAAATTTAGCCGAATAAATGGTTTTTATGCCATGCACAAAAGTATCATTATAAAATTACCGAACTTTACCACATTTACTAAATGTTGATCAAGATCAATATAAAACCGCAGTTTATTGTTAATTTCACCAAAGTCATTACCAAGTTGCTTGTGTAAAGATTTCCGGTCTTTCTGGTGTTTCCATAGAGGAAACATGCTAAATTTTACCATATTTTGATAGTTTTGACCATACTTCCTTTCTCTGCAGGACGCACTGTCAACTTCTTGTGCTATTTACTCGTACTACACTGAGAAACAGTAATCAACCCGAACTGTTCACCTACTTTTAATCTAGTTTAGATTTTAGGAAGAACTGAACTTTGCTTTCGAAAGTTTCAATCGAATTAAAGTTCATTTAACTTTTTTTCTTATTACTTATTTTTCTTTACTATTTTTTTGCATTTTACTTTCTTGAACCTTTGAAAGTAATCTAATGAATATAATTTCATCATTATGATTACAGTTATTTCAGATTTACTTTGCAACTAGTAAACTCAATTTAATAAGACGTGCATAAATTTCTGATTTACATGAGTCTGAAAAATTGCATATCTCGTTTAAAAAAATAACAGCTTAAAAGTCACATGATATAATTAACTCCCATG
The DNA here is from genome assembly GCF_043381705.1 of Parasteatoda tepidariorum. Lineage (NCBI taxonomy): Eukaryota > Metazoa > Arthropoda > Arachnida > Araneae > Theridiidae > Parasteatoda > Parasteatoda tepidariorum. The sequence goes on from NC_092205.1 coordinate 59,648,034, forward strand.
TTATAGCGTATACTAACTTATTAAAATGTAATATTCAGTAGTAAAATGTTTCAGAAAGAAACCGAAATCAACTAAAATGACACTTATTTGTATTCCTTGTTATAGTTGTGTTTAAACAAAATATTTATCTAAGTTAATATATTTAGCAGCAGTTATGAAGCTAGAGTAGAAAAAAATCAATAGTTCATTTTAAATTAGATTTTACGTTGCGGAAACTATTTCAGGAATTTAATTTTAAATTTTTGATTTTATCTTTAAAAATTGTGTTGTTTATGATATTAAAATAATTATACTTTTTATAAAAAAAAAATTACAATTATAATCATAGCCTATATATAATAAATAACAACTAATTATTATAATGCAATAATTAATAAAAGCTGACTTTTCGTTAAAAAATATTAATTAGAAATAAGTGGTTGTTTTTTCTACTAACTACTAAACGCAAAGCATCCTAAAGATATGGTTAGAAAACTAAAATTATAATTGGCGATTCACAATTTTGGCTGCATAATTGATTTTGAAAAAAAGTTTTTGTGACCATATTTCTAGACAAAATTCTAAATCTGTCAACAAAAAGAAAGGACAAGTCTTTCCTACATCCAAATATGAAAGAATTCTCATGTGCCGTCGCTTTTTTAGATATTTAACGTTTTTTACTACGCAAAATTTATTTGACTTAGGAACTTGGAATTACGAAATAGAGGCGAAAACACTTAAAATAGTACAATGGAATAAAAAATTTTAATATATTCGATTATTGGATCGTGAATTAATAACTATTAAACTTGAAGGGAAAATATCATGCTGGCATCCCTTCGAGCAACAGAGTTTAAATTTGACATACCATTAGAGCCTTTTTTGTTTCTGAATTTCACCCAAACTTTTTTTTGTTCCAATTATTTTAAGTGTTTTATTGTGAACTTTTACCCACTTTTTTTTGCTTTTGGTTACGTTTTGTTTTGTTGCGGCACAAAATCTGTAAGACTTAAAGACTTGAAATTACAAAGGTGTGTAGAAAAGTGTGCGAAGAGTTCGGAAGAATAACAATTTTAAAACTCGATTATTGAGCCGCGATGGCTCAGGGGATAGGGCGTTCACCTTCCAATGAGGCGAACCGGGTTCGAATCCCAGTCGATACGAATTCTGCATCCGACTTGCACCGACCACAGTGCTGACGTGAAATATCCTCAGTTGTAGACTGATCATGGTCCCCTAGTCGTCAGGCTAACCGTGGGAGGTTCTCGTTGTCTTCCTCTCCATGTAACGCAAATGCGGGTTAGTTCCATCAAAAAGTACGCCACGAAGGCAAATTTCTACCAATACTCGATCCAGGAGTTCCCTTGTCTTCTGGATTGCATTCAAAATTACAAGCCTACTGAATTGAACATTAGTAGTCGTAAACCCATAAAATTGGGTCGGCTATTCAACGACGGTTATAAAAAAAAAGACTCAATTATTAATTCAAGAATTATTAAATTTTAAACTTGTAGCGAAGAAATCCACCTACATAGTGAAAAATGTCATGCTGATAGACCATTTCAGAAGTAACAAAATTTAACTTACTGGTAGTTAGTAGGGTTGAAGTGCTGTTTACGCTTTAGAAAAATGAAGAACATTTAGTGGTTCTCTACTCTTTGTGACGGCCTTCAACAGATGCCTCTAAATATGACTTTGTCTTAATGCTTGTCCTCTTAGTTTTATTAAAAACTACTTAATATTAATGCGATGAAAGATTTTGCTATCAACAGAATTTCATGCACACCATCAATTTAGTGAATGCACTAAAGTTAAATAATTTTATTTCGTATAATTTTACTTAGATTATAATTAATTATGTGTCATAGTGTGTGGACAGGAATGAATATATATGATGAAGTGAAATAAAATATAGTTGAGAAATCTAAGTACTGATCATAAGATAAAAATCATATATTTATAAACGAAACAAGAACTAAGAGAAAGCGAATTAGTTCTAATTATGGCTTGGATATAAACGTTAATTTCTCAAATTTTGCACCTAGAATAAGTTATTTATCATGAGTTATAATATAAAATAAATTGAGATGATATATGAAAATCATTGAGAAGTTAAGGCAAGGATTGATATGCGAAGCGAGAAAAATGTGACACATACACTGTAAAAAATTCCGGATCGAAGTACAGTATAAAGTATCCACACGTTGGGTGCATCATCCATTTAACCCTAAAATATTATACCCTAATTTTTATATTAATGTTTATTTTGAGTGATTCAATGATGTTACGGTAGTGCGCAGGTACTTTTTACCGTAATTTGATTCGAATTCTTTTACAGTGTACTAATAGGGAAATTCTCAGTACAAAGGACATTGCGGCTAAAAACTATTTCCAGGATTCATATGATCAAAAATTTAAGTCCTGCTGTTGTTAAGCAAACATGAGAGGTTTATATAGTTCTGCTATGTATGCAAATGACATGAAGGCTTACTAATTTCATTTGGGGACAACTTCTAACAAACGAGTTAGTTTCGTTGTCAATAGATGTTTTTAACTGCGTTCAAAATAACAAGAGAATAAGGAGTTGTACGTAACTCTGTCATGAGTAACAACAGCTTAAAATATATGAAACAGAATAAATTTTGTTTCTGAATGAAATATTTGCTTCACCACCAGGGAAAAAAGTGATAAAGCAATCATGGAGCTTTTGGAGCAAAACGAACAGGGGGCTAAGTCTTCTATAGGGTTTAAAAATATTAATAGTATTGCTGAAGAGTTCCTTGTTATGTATCATACCTTCGGTTTTGTAAATTATTTTTATCATTCTTCAGACTAAAAATATGCTTCTCAACTAAGAACAAACACTATTGTTAAATCTACCAGAATATGGCGAAATTTACTGTGCTTCTGACACTGTATGCACACCAAAAAGCACCGGAATTTTTACCGAAGCGCTTTGGTGTATAATGTGTCAAAAATTTGGTAAATAAGGAAAAATTTGGTAATTTTATCATGTTACTTTAGAGTATGGCGTAAAAACCATATATTTGGTTGCATTTATTTTTCAGTTTCGCATTTTTTTACTATATGTAAAATAATAGGAAATATAATTTTGATAACCAGAATTTCTAGTGAGCAGGGAAAATTACCAAATAAGTTATTTAAATTCTGTATATTTTAGTTTTATTATCAGAAATAGTTGAATGCAACTTACTGTGCTTTGTGATCACTGTATTTTTGATCAAAACAGTAAGTCACCTTATTATACTAAATAAATAAACAATTTTTATTTGCTTAATTTTTTCTTTTCAAAAATTGTCATGTAATACTTTCAATGACAATTAAAAATGCCTTTCATTAATTACTTTTAGGATGAAAAAAATCAAGTTTTGACTACTAATGTTTGGTTAGATCAAGTAAGTAGCTTTGAAATGTGATTTTAAATATTGTTTCAATTCAATGCACTTCTGATTTTTCAAATTTGTAAAGATTTGAAACTGTGAACTGTAGATATTTAACAAACATTTACATGACTTTTAAATATTAAAGAGTATGGCTTTCATGAAATGAGGCAAAGGAAAAAATGTTCAAAGGTCAGATATCAAACTACAAATATAAGACAATAGGGTAAAAAAAATAAAACTTAGGTTGAAAATTAAAATACATCGACTTTTTAAAATAACATGGGCTACATGTGCTAAAAATTCGTAATAAAGTAAGAAAAAGGCTTTTTTTTAAAGGTATTTTAAAACTATATAGTTAGTCCGGTTGAAAAAAGAAATTTGAATTTATTCCAATTGCATAGACTACAAAAATTGATGTCGTGCTTACTGAAATGATTTTTTCTAGACATAAGGAGATTTTTACAAATTTATGATGACTTTAAATATATTTATTTTTAGAAAATGTATGATAAACGGGAAAAAAAAGTTACAATTTAATATTTTTCATTTTATAATTCAATTTGTTACTCTTTCAAGAGGAAAGAGACATGGAACTAAGCTGCTTACTTTTTCCATTTTATAAAATAAAGTTTTATTTCTGAAGCTCAGGAAAAAAACTGTATCTATATACGTTGTATGAACAAATATGTGTGCTGAAACATCTTAAGTCTTCTAAAGAATTAGACTTGTAAAAAAATTACTGCTAAGTAAAACTTTTTCTACCAGATTAAATACAACCAGAGAATAATTTAAATATTACTAGCAAATACTTTCAATTTTAAGTGTCTAAAAAATTTTAAAAAAAACTTTTGATAAACATCTTACAGAGGATGCACTTTTTGTTTGATTTTTTAAATAAACAGAATTGTAATTTTTTTTTCTTTTCGTGCCGAGATAAAATTGAATTCTTCCTTACAGCGAAAAGTTACAGTTAAACCTTTCGTCTGTCGTAAAATAGCATAGTTCATGACGTGTAAAGTGTATTTAAAAAGAATGGCAACAGATTTTTAAACTTTTTGTAACTTTAACATTTTAAGTCAGGATAAATTTCAAAGAAACTACAGTCCTGATGTTTTTGCGCTATTTGTTCAGTGCTTTCAAATGTCGTTTTATCAAAGTTCCTCTTTTGAATAGAAACTTTAAGTCAAGTTAATAAATTCATCCTTTTTATTTTTTGAAATTTTGAATGTTATAGTGTTTGGTTCGACTTTCCCTAAACTGCAGAATTGTTTGAATTTCAATATCTGTATAGCTTTAAAAGTTCTCTAAAAGATTAACTACTTATAAATACTTTGCAAGAAAGGATTTCTCAAAATTGAGCAAAAACGGGATAAAATAGCTCCGAAACAAGTATGAAAATCCCAAGCACTCATTATTGAGTATAGTGACGCGGTTAAAATTGAAAAAGAAATTCCGTTTTCGTTTGTAAATAAATATGGTGGGAAAATAGGAAATTGTTGATTACCAATCTGAAAACATTTCTTATTCCTATAAGAATGTAATATTCTTAAATCTAAGTGCAGCAAACTTTAATCTAATTTCACTTTCTTTTCGAACATTTGTTCCTTATAAACTAAAAAAGTTTGAATTTTATTAAATTTATGATGATGGTTCCTTTTGTTATGATGTGTCATTGCTGATACTATTTATTTTGCTAAAAAATGAGTAGAGGCTGGAATGTGACCGAATACCTCGATTGTGACGAAATTAGTTCTTTTTTATAATGAACAGACTCTGAATTATACGTTACTTATCAAGACGAAGAACCTACCATATTGTTCTTGATTAGTTCATAGGCGTCGGTGTAGATAAGTTTGTTTTGCTATGTCAACTCTCTAATGTTCTTTTGTTTTCAAATTCGTCTTATTTGATGGACATTACAGCTATAAAACTAATTGTTAATCATGCTTATTATACATTTATCAAAGATTTATACCATAACAAACAATAAGGATTTAGTCTAATAATGACAGTTCCATTTTATTTCGCTAACCTCTGCTCTCGAAGTAAGACTGGGTACTCCCATGTCCTCCTTGATGTGTGTCCATGCTGGTCCCATGAAAGCTACAGTGCAGTAGAGGAAGATAACTGCATCACATGTAAAATAAATGCAGAATATTCTTAAATTGTAATGCAAAATAAAAATGCCTGCTACTTTTTCTCATAAATTCTTGCATTTCTAAATTTCCCATGGTGTTACTTTGAGTACTCAGTCTTACCTCACTAGTGGTGTAAGACCATATTATTTTCTTTTTTCGATAAAAAAAAATTATTCATTAAAAATAGTGCATCTAAGAATTTTCTGGAATGATATATTGTACGCAACTAAACAATGAATATCTTGATTAAATGTGACAGTTTCTAGAGCAAACAGTTCAGCTCTAATATTCCTAAGAATCTCAATACATGTTCTTATCCTACTTTTCTCTATACGCTGTTTTAATTTTGAGCATTCAATGTGCTTAATAATGAGTACATGGGGTTTCAAATTCGACTACATTTGTTTCGGAGCTTTATTACATATTTGTGCTGAATTTTGAGTAACTATTTTTTACAGGGTAAATTCTCAAAAAGTTTTTAACTGGTCAGATAGATTTTATATCTCCTGAATCTCTTTAAAAATGAATAGCTATTTTTTTTTCCTTTCTTTAAAAAAAATTTATATTTCAAAAGTTTTTCTTTCAAGTATAATATCGGTTGTTTTCTAAACATTAAATTGGTTATAAATTACAGATGTAAAACAAATTTTAAAAAAAATAAAGAAAAACTAACTCACTTTTCACTTAGTTGTTTCAATAACTTATTATTTAAATCAAATTCATCTGAAAGATAATCGAAAACACAAATTAATTAACCTTAAACTGAAATGTGAAATTTGATTTTGATTGATGAATAGCAAGTTAAAATAAATTATTAGAATAATGTTTTATTCGAAACTTTTTATCACGAATTGTTTCCTAAAATAATAAAATTATGTTTCAGTTAAAAAAAAATTTCAAATTTACTTCTCCCTTAATTAAAACTATTTCTAGCGGCTATTAAATGAAAAATACACAATTGCAGCACAGTTAAAAAGATTTAATATTCTTTAAGGTTAACCCTTTGACGTTCTAATGATTTTTGGGACGCTATAATGGCAGTCAAAAATATGCTTTGATATTTTTTTATTATAAAAAACAGTCTAATAGTTTCCGAAATAGCTGTTAAATTATCGGAACTAAATGTGTTCTAAAATATAAAATACAAATAAAGCAGTTTTGTAAAAAAAATTCATGCATATTTAAAAATTTATCAGTAATTTATTTTGCAAATTAAGGACACGATGTTTCTTATTATATTTCATAACCATAAATTATTAATATGCTAAATATAAATTTTTACCTTATTTCAACCGAAATTAATAAAAAAATAATGAAAACGTGTGAAAAATATGTTTTTTAAAAATTCTGCGTCAAAGAGTTAAGAAATCTTTTTTAAATTAAAGAAATTACACTTTAAATATTTAAAACTTTGATTAATTTAATTAAAATCTAATAATTCATGTGTTTACTTAATTACTAAATATTTAAAGAACTATAATTATGGATTAATTAATAATTATTTTACACATTACTTAGCTTCATGATTATGTAAAATACATTTTTCTTTTCTTTTAGAAATCAATTACTTTCCTAGACGAAGCTTCGGTTGGGTAATATGAATGCAACTTTACGCACTTAACTTTATAATAGCAACAGAAAGATTAAAAAAATACAGAGTTCAATCGAAAGAAAGTAAACAAATTGAAATAAAAGGAATACTTTTCTTCGACATCATGAAGCTTCGCTTTTATACTCCGTAATTTTCCGCATTTTACTTTATTATGAAATCAAAAGATTTGCGAAAATTAATTCAATATTTGCTTGAATAATGGATAAAGAATATGAAACAAAAGCAACTGGAAACATTACAATACATTTTTCTTCAAAAACAATCAAAATACTTTTCTCTTGCTTGTCATAAATCGATTATTTTCATTTTATGACTCAACTGCTACTTTAAGTAATTATTACCAAATTATAATTAGTAAAATTATTTATACCATTGAATTTAAATTAATGAGTTTTTTTAATATTAAATAAAATCCTTTTTTCAAAAGTTTTAAATAATCAAAAACAATTTTTATATTCGGCTATTAATTAATTAATTTTTCACTTCTTCAATGCCGTTTCGGTTTTATTCTTGTGTAAATTTTCATTCTCTTCATAATAAAAACAGGTAAAATGCAAATACTTATTCGACATTTACTGAGAGGATAAATAAATAAACTAAAATAAAAGCACCAAAAATTGACCACAAAAAAAATAAAAAAAGAATAATTGGTTTAATGAATTACTCAAGAGTTTCAGTGGCTTCTCTAAGTTGTACTTTTATTTAATGGTTCCTTGTTGCCTTAAGTAATTATCAATTACAATTTTTTCCTTATTAATTAGTAAACTAAAATTTTTTAATAAAATTAAATTATATTCACAATTTATTATTATTAAAAAATTCATTTTTCGAAAATTTTTGGTGAAGAAAATAAATTAATTTTTATTTTCTACTATAAATTGATTATTTTATACATCTTAGAAGAAAATATAGTTTTGTTGTAGTATAATTTTAATCTCTTATCTTCGTGATAAAAACAAGCAAAATTCAAATACATATTCAAAGTTTAATTAGAAAATAAATTGAAGGGAAAGCAACAGAAATCAAACCACAAAAGATGTAAATAAGAAGAATTTTTTCAATAAATACTTTAAAGTCTTAGTCGCACCTTTGAGTCCCATTTTTTGTGACTCCTTACTTCTTGAAGTAACATCTAAAACTATTTTTTTCGAACTAAGTTAATAATTATTAATTTGATCAAATTACATGGGTAATTAATTATTATTAAAATAATACCATTTCAAAACTTTTAAATAAGGAACAAATTAATATTCTGTTTACTTCGTGATGAAAGCAACCAAAATGAAAAGATATATTCCGAGTTTACTTAGAAGATAAATAAATAAATTGAACTCTAAAAACAACATAAATTAAACCACAAAATTTATAAATAAGAATACATGTTTTAATGAATGCTCTGGAGTTTTAATTTTTCCTTTGGCTCATACTTTGATTTTATGACTCTTTGTTGATTGAAATAATCATCTGTGACTCTAATTAATTCCAAAATAATAACTCAATTATATTATTGAACAATTAAAGTAAAAAAAAATTACTTAAAACTCTTAAAAAAGCATTGTTTTTTCTAAATTTTTAATTTTTGAAAAAAAAAAATTTTTAATTATTAATTTTAAAAAAATGTGTTGATTTAAAATTTTAAATAAGGAAAAAAAATTCAATTTTTATTTTCAGCCTTAAAATAATTGTTTTTCTACACCTTCAGGAAGTTCCGATTTTGTTTTGTGTAGTTACTCTATTATCTTAGTGATAAAAACAAGCAAAATGCAAATTAATAAATTCAATGTTATCTTAGAAAATAAATAAGTAAATTAAAATAAAAACAACGGAAATCCAACCACAAAAGATATAAATAAGAATATATGTTTCAATGAATACTCAAGAGTTTTAATGGTTCTTTTAAGTCGCACTTTTATTTTATGAATCCTTGCTACCTGAAAAGTATTCATCTGTCTCACTAATTGTTTCCGAATTAATAAGTTAATAACTCGTAATTTAAGCAAATTGTATTATTAATTAATTAAAGTGAAAAAAATTACATTTTTTGAAAAAAAAAATTTTAACAATTTTAAATAAAGAAAAAAAAATCAATTTTTATTTCCAGCCACAAATAAATTTTTCTTTTACATCTTCAGGAAGCTTCGATTTTTTTCTAGTGTAATTTCACTCTCTTATCTTAGTGATAAAAACAAGCAAAACAAAACAAAGCAAAGCAAAATAACAAAATAAGCAAAACGCAAATATATATTCAAAGTCTACTTAGAAGATAAATAAACAAATTAAAATAAAATCAACAAAAATCAAACCACAGAAGATATAAATAAAGAATAATTGTTTCAATGGATACTCAAGAGTTTTAGTGGTTCCTCTGAGTCTTACTTCGTTTTATGGCTCGTTGATGCTTGAAGTGATCGTTTATCACCAACGCTTTCCAAAAGAGAGTCGTTTAGGTCCTTTATTCTACTATGGGAAACGATTGTGTAAATACTTACTAGTCATCCACTAAATCTTTTGTCGCTTTTTCCTTAAAGTGATTTCTTAGTTACATTTTTTAATTGGTCTCGGAAGGGGTTAAAATTTGATTCATAAAACTAGTTTAATGTTTAAGAAAGGAAATAATAGACACTTGTAGATGTAATGACTTTGTAAATTTTTTTTTGTGGCATTTTGCTGTTTAAAAAGTCACACTGCTCACTACCTAGTAAAAAATTCAGAATCACTAGCTCTCATGGTACCGGTGCTTTTTACCGTAAATTACATTTTTACCGGAACATGTTACTGGTCAAAAAAATCTGATATACCGTAAGATTTACAGAAGTACTTACCGCAAAATCACTGAATCTCTTTAAATAAATAAATATCACTGTAAAAATTACTGTGTTGTATTTATACGGTAAAAATGGGTTTTATAGATGATGCATCCAAAGTGTCGGTATTTTATACCGTAACTTGAACCAGAATTCTTTGCTACTTGGCCGATAGCTTTTCTTTCAATAAGAGTGCAATGCATAATTTTAAATGCACATTAGCGTGCTTTTCATGCACACTTAATTGGCATCAAAAAATTTATTTTCAAAAATTTTTTTCCGGATTTTAAAAGAATCATAAATGTTTTCTTTGATAACAAATAAACTTTCCGTTTTGCTAGTTTTTCTAACCATTCTATTTTTATGGTAGTAATGATAATTATTTTACATCTGTATTTGTTTCAAAACCAATTAAAACATTTTCCTTTTTTACCTACAAAATAAAACAATACCTTTCACACAGGTGTAACATAATGTAAAAATGTTAGTATTTTATTATTTTCAGCCTAAACTCAGTGTATCTAACTGATTGTATACAAAATAAATATTCAATGCTCTTTTTTTAAACGAAAAATACTCCTTTAGAATTTGAATAGTAGCTTTTCTTATAAAAATCGTCAATGAGAAAAACATTATAATGTCTTATTGTTGCTGAAAAGACTACAGCATTTTTATATAAAACTGCTTAAAAGCTTTTAAAAAATGCACATAGAACAATATTTTTATGCATTTATTTTTAGGTACTCTGAGACAATAATATTTCACTTAAATAATTTCAGTTTAATCAACTTGGATTTACTTTTTCTATAGGAATGGATGGATGATTATTTAAGTTGGAACCCAACTGAATACGGTAATCTGACCAAGATTCGCGTGCCTTGTGAAAAGATATGGCTTCCTGATATTGTTTTATATAACAAGTAATATTATTATTCTTATTATTAATTTTAATATTAAAAAACATATATAATGTTAGTAAGAAAAATCCTGGAAAACCACTAAAAGTGTTATTATGTCTATTAAAATTTATTGCTTAATGTACGTTTTATTTAGGTGCCACCAACATTATATCCGCGGGAGAAATTAACTTTCGAATTACGGCGTAAATGCCAAAAAAACAAGAAAAATGTTTTTAAAAAAAGGAAAAAAAACTCTACAATTTCAGTCAAAAAATATTCCCAAAAGTTAAAAAACCATTTTTTAATTTAAATAAACTGTTCTGTGAATGTTTTTAATTGGGCAATCATAAACACAATTTTAAGATTCAACTAACAACATTAAGATAACTGAACTTTCAAAAGCGTTCATTGCACTTTGAGCAAAATTATTAGATCCTTCAACCATACCGTTTGACAAATATTATAATTTTTCAAATGTTATGACGTGTTAAATTGAACCATGCTTCAGTCTAAGTTGGACCACTGTATAGTGTAAAATTAAGATGTGCGAAATGCAAAAAAGAAAAAAATAATAAAAAATATAAAGAAAAGAAACTGCGCATTTCTGACGGAAAATATCTCCAATAGTCAAAAATCTACTTCTTTTAAATTTCAATTAGCTGTTCAGTGTATGTTTTTAATACGACAATCATAAATATAATTTCAGAATACAACTAAAGTGAGTAAAATCGTACTATCGAGTATATTAAACTAATTTTCACAAACGTTTGTTGTACGTTGAACTAAATTATCAATACCTTGAACCATAATATTTGACAAAATGTGCTAAATTAAACCTCGACGGTTGAAGTTAAGTTACTGTATAATGTAATAAATTTTAAGATATACGAAAATTTCATTTAATATGGAACCATATTAAGTGTGAGGCAGTTGTAAATAATAAATAATGATTCAGAAACCTTCATACTTTTTAAATGTCTTACAATGTTTTAACCAATTATATCAAATAAAACCACAGCTCCAAAACTGTTTTGCAACATTTTGAAAAATTCGTTGCTAATAAAATTTGAATTATAATATCATACGAAAATCAACCATGGGTATGCGTTTTTCCTAATTTATTAGTTTGGCTAAAGTAAAACATCTAACAAAACATTTATGAAAAACTACACGTCAAAAAGATGCATGTCCCTAATATTTGATATTGGGATAATATTTCACAGCAGCGTTTCTTTTCAGATGTCGTCATTATAATCCCATTATATAAATCTACGAACAACCATTGCATGATTTTATAGTCGAGCTACTTCCTGAAAGTTCGCTTTATGAATTACTATGTATCTCTGCATGTTGCTGAAAATAGAATGCAATAGAAAAAGCATCATAAACTACTTTGCCATGGAAGATATTTTTTTCCTTTGAAGGAAAGTAAAAAATACTTTGGGATCTAAAGTTTTGGATTCTTCGAAAAAGACAGTTATGGATTTGAAGACTTTCCATCATTTTCTAAACAACATGGGCGATGTTTTAGTGATTTTTTAACTTTAAGATTTGAGCGATTTGTTTTATTTCAAAAATTGTTTCACTTGTTTCAATTTCATTAAGTAATGTCTCAAGTATGATATTTATCAAAGATGAAAAATCCTGCAACTAAATTCTGATGTTGATATTTCTGAGATAAGAAAAGGAAAAGAAGGGTAAGGTAAATTTAGAAAGTTGGATAACTAGAGTTTGATGCAAAGTAATTAAGCACAGCTCTCCTAATAATAATAAATAAATGGGATGATATATGGAAATAGTTCGTTTCTCGTGGAGATCTAGTTGCCTTCTCTATTTATTTCTTTTTTGTTTCTTTTATTTATTTATTTATTTTGCTTCAATTTGTAAAATACTAACGGGGGGTGGGCAAAATGATGGAAACAATTCCATGCTAACACAATTTTTGGTTTTTCTCAAAAAATACTTCCAGAATCATTTTATTAATTTGTAAGAGTTAAGTATATGTGATTTCGCATACTTATCAATGAAGTTTGATGCTTTTAGACTTTTTAGGGACCGACAATAAATTACAGACGGAATATAGTGTTCTTGTACACCCTATGCCAGAAAAAGTAACGATAAATTTATAACTTGCAGCAATTATTTCTGTTACTAAATGCAATAATTGCACACATTTTCATAAGCTTAGCTTAAGTATTTATGGAGATATAATAAAAAGTTTAATTTTTTTTCTTCTTAATTTTGTAGAGAATCGTATTTGGAAACTAATGAAAAAGTCCGATTTGAATTAAAATATAAACAAATTTAAGTAATTTTCTAAGTAGTTCTTGCATTTTAAAAGAAACTCAAAATCATAAGGGGCTTTCTGCAAACATTATTTTTTATCATGAGACAAAATTAAATTACAAATGTTAATGCCATACAATAAATGTTCATACACAGAAATACAATTGTATAAGAAAAGATAACATGCAGAAAGATACTTTTATGGGGATGATCCCAAACAATGCCATTCCAATTTTTAATAAATTTTATTTAATAGTACAAAGTTAAATTTATGCAAAATCCAACATCATTTTGCGTTTCTTTTAGAAAATACAAAAACTACTTAGAAAAGTGCATTAGACTTTTTAAATTTTTTAGATATTCAAATCGGACTTTTTCATGAATTGCCAAATACGATTTTTTTTCAAAATTAAGAAAAACATTTCAAACTTTACCAGCGCATGAAAGAACTACTTTAATTACCTATATCTAGCGCAATTTGTGATGAAATTTTCTAAATTTTAAAACAATAATTCTATAACTAATTTCAAATTAATTTTAAAATTTTGTTTAGTTTTATTGAATATTCTCAAAATTATAGCAAAAAAACGTAAGACAAAAAAGTTAGTTTCTAATAAAACTGTGAATATCTCCATAAGTATTTAAGTTAGGTTTACGAAATTTTGCTCAATTATGGCATGTAATAACCAAAAATATTGCTTCAAGTTACAAATTTATTGCTACATATTTTGGCATAGGTTGTTAAAAAAAACACTATTTTTCGATCGTAATTTATTGTTTATCCCTTAAAAGTGTAAAGGCCTTAAACTTCCTTGATAAATATGAGAAATCGCATGATCTGCACACTTCTGAAGCTATAAAATGCTTCCTTAAGTATTTCTTGAGAAATATTAAAAAATGTATTAGTGTAGAAGTGTTTCCGTATTCCATACCCATACTCTTTTAGTGAAACAATAGTAAAGAAAAAATATTTTTAAATATATTTACGCTATACGTTATTTCAGTACAAAAAATTCTTTTTTTTAAATAAAAAATCTTTAAGAAAATATTTATTTTTAAAGTAAGAGTCATGGAGCAGTATTTTGAGTAAATGGCCTTTTGAAACACATATATGGCTGAATTTGCTGTTGCCGCACTTAGTCAATTCTTTCAAGACCCGGTTGTTTATGGGCCTCTTGAAATAAATACTAAATACTTCAAGAAGGAAAAGGTACTGTGATAAAAAATTGAGTGACCAGCCCTTCTCAGCAAAAAGGGAAAATATATGCCTCAGAATTTACTCAGCAATGAAAACGCGTTGTCTTCTTTGGCAGCATCAAAATTTAAGCGACCCTGAATTGTAAGCTTGTCTTTCATGGACAACATTTCTTCGCATAAATGGCGCCCTGTCTTAAGAATGGAAAGTTTTAAAACCTAATAAAAAGCAATGACTGCTAATGTATTTTTTAAAAAAATAAATAAGAACACAAAGTGAAAAAAGATATTTGTAATACGAATCTGTGATACAAAAGTAACTAATAATAAAAATAAATACAATTTCATCTTCTAATAGTTTATATAAAAGTAATCATTTACATTTTGAAGAATGTCACCTTAATTATTAAAAAACATAGAAGATTTATCTTAAATGATAGATTATATCAATTATTTTCTTTTGATTATCGTTTCGTGCTTCTGTTGCTTCGTTCTTTCTGTTCTTTCTACGAGATGATTAAACACCACTACAGATATTTTTTCTTCCCTCATCCGTCAAAAAAATAATAAATAAATATGATTAAGGTATCCATTTTTTCTTCATTATCCCTAAAAAATGGGTGAATTTCTTGTTTGATTGTATTCTATTTAAAAATAATTGTCTTTGAGAAATTATAACTCAATTTGTGAAATAGTAGCTAAATTAATATTCTGAGTAAAATGCACGATTAAAGACTTTTAAATACTTATTTATAAAAAAAACTGAAACAAGATAAAAAGTAACAGTTCTTAAACTTTATTTAAAATCAAAGTTAAAAGAAATTTCTTATACATCACACATTTTAACTCTTACTGCATTACTTGGCTATGATATTATAAGCTATGAGCTTGGCTATGAGCTCTACAACTACCTTTTTACCTCTATGATTTTGAAACCGTTTACAACTAGCATGGGTATAACAATAAATCATACAATGAATACAAAACTATACAATTTTTAATCATTTGCAACTAACATGGTTTCAAAACCAGAACAATTTTTGCCTGAACATGGAAGCTAGGTTTTTTGTTAGTTAATGGACATTGGGCCCTGGAAAATCTTCATGTGTTGAAGGAAATAGCGGTAATATTGTGGCATAAACGCTGGAAATAGAACCCCAATTCTGTCAGTCATGAGATTGACTGATTAGCCCCCTCTGTTGTAATATGTACGCAATTGCCAGGAACTTAATGGCTTCATTAGGTGGGCTTAGTTTGCAGCGATAAAATTCTGATCGTTTAACCATAATGTGAAAAAGCAGTTAATAAACGGTTTTTCTCACAGTTAACAGTTTGAATACTGTCTTGTTTATGGTTATTTAACTGGTTTGTTTGAATATGGTAAAAATTTTTTCGAGAAGTTTCTAATAGTTTAGCTGTATGGAAATATCAAAAAACTCCGCAATTTTGTCGAAGTACTTTAGTAATGACTTTATTATTTATGTAAGATTAGCAATAAAATATGGTTTTATAATGTGTGACAAATTTTGAGATAAAATGTGATAAAATCCTGAAATTTTATCATGCTAAACTTTACTTTTTAGTTTGTATCCTATACTAAATGAGTAGTTTTCAAAACTATAAATTGCGAACTATAATTTTGAAAACCAGAATTTCCGGTAAACCGTTACCTTATGATTGGAAAAATTATCAAATCAAATGCTAAAATACCGTATATTTTGGTTTTATTAACCAAAATTATGTTGTTGTTCTTTTTTAACCTGAAGTGTTATTGTCATAGAGTGCGATAATTTTAGAAGAATTTTTTTCTCCGTGTAATTATCAATTAAAATACTTTCACGAAAACAAAGGAAAGATTAATTAGTGTTTAAATTATTAGTGTAGAACTAGTGTTTAAATTGAAGACATTTATTATTTTTTTTACATTTATAAAACCTAGCAAATATTTTCCCTTAAAATTAACTTATTTTAATATACATTGGCAGCTCTTTTTGATATAATGTTTCAATAAAATTCCATCATGAATTATTTTGTGATGTACTTTTTCGTATTTCTTTATTCAACAGAAAAATAAATTTCGATCTATCATTATTTCCTTTAAATGGAAATAAAAAGTAAGAAAAAGAAGTTAGCTTTCGAAGGAAATATATTTTTTCAATTTCTTTTCTGTAGAAAAATGATTCAAAAGTATTTTGCTTGAAAGACATAAAAGAAAAGCTTCAAAAAGTTTTTTGCAACTTTTTATTAACACCTACCTATTGTGAAGAACCTTTGAAAATCGATGATGTCTCAATACTTTTGAAAATTTGAAAAATTGTTCATCTTTAAGACGTCTTCGCATATTTTAAAATATGCAAGGGAAAATGATAGAAATATTTCTATTTTAGGAATTTTTAAGATAGTCTGAAAAAAATTTAAAGTTTCATTTCTTTTTTCTGATTGTAGTAGATACTCTTCTTTCTTAACAATTTACTTCCCATTTTTAGAATATTTTGGATTTAAAATTTTAAATAATTATTATGTATGGAGTGTTAATAATTTCCACAAATCATTTTCTATCTAGTTTCTTTTTAAACAAATTAAATTTAATAAAACTACAATGCAATAATATTGAATTTAGGGCGCAACGAATTTAAGCTTTTCCAAGTGCCTTATCTCAACAATCAAAAACACAATTTTTTAGCCTTTAGGCAGCAGGTTTTTGCCACTAGGCAGCAAGTTTTGGTCTCCTCACCACCACGAAAGTTTCTTCATCTTCTCCAAACTTTTATGCCATTAAAATCAAGCCTATTATAATTTAAGGCACTGGATTCAGCCAACTTTTAATATAGCAAGCATAGAGGCTATTAATGTTAGAAAATCTTGAAAAATTGGCATTACTCCCCTTTTCTTTTGTTTCAGCGTTGTATGTTGCAGCGTTATCATGTTGAAGTTTCGACTTTTGTACTAGTATAAATAAGAACGGAAAATTTGATGAAACAAAAACTAATTGGATAAGGTTTGAACCCCAACATAATAAATAATGTAGAGAAAGAGAGCGATTAAATGAAAATTAATTAGTACTCAATATAATTAATAATAAAAACGGTGAACTTTCAAAGAGTTATTAAACAAAACAAAACTAATTGCATATTATAGTACTCAATAAAATAAATATGGTAGAGATTGAAAGCTACAAAATTAATTGGATAGCGTTTAGTACTCAATAAAACAAATATGGTCTGTAAGGGCTTCAGAATAGAGATGGCATAAAAATTAATTGAACACCGTTCAGTCTTGAATAAAATATATATGGTAATTAATGAGAATAGAGAATGAGTGTTTCAGAACACTGATGTCACAAAAATTAATTGGATATCGTTTAGTACTCGCGATAAAAATGTAGTTAAGAATATTCTAGTTAATTGAGTTAAGTTAAATTAGTTAAATTACTAGTTTTCAACGAGTTGAGTTAAATTACTAGTTTTCAACCTTAAAGAACAATAATAATAAAACTCTTAATATGGATGTATTTGTCGAAGTAAAACAATTCCTGATTATAAGACTCTGGTTGAAATATGGTAAATAGGAGCTACAAAAAAGCATAAAAATGAATTGAACATCGTTTAGTGTTCAATAGAATAAGTATGGCAGAGAAGGAGAGTTTCAGATCAATGATGTCACAAAAATTACTTAGATATCGTTTAATTTTCGCGATAAAAATGTAGTTGAGAATATTCTAGTGTTAAATTACTAGTTTTCTATCTTAAAAAGCAATAATAATAAAACTCTGAACTTTGATGCACCCTTCGAAGTTAAAGGCATTTCTGATTGTAGGGCTCAGATCAAAAGATCTGTTAATTGAGTTCAGACCTTGATGCTAAAATTGATTCCACGGTTCGTTTGTTTATTTCTCTTTGATTTTTTAGTTTAAATTTTGAAGATTCTTTTTCTAGCGCTGATGACTACACGCGTGGATACATGAATTCAAGAGCAATGTTGGAACCAAGTGGAAATGTGTTTTGGCCACCTCCCACGAAATTAAGAAGTACGTGTCCCGTGGACGTTACATATTTTCCTTTTGATGACCAAACTTGCATAATGAAAATGGGGTCTTGGATTTATGATGGTTTACAAGTGGACGTCATGAACAGGTATTATGATTAACTCTGTGTCAAGGATTTGTTTAACTTTCACGTTATTTAAAAGTTTTTTAAGATAATATCTATTTCTTTTTTACTTATACTTTGCTATATGCATAGTTGCGCAGATACAATGAAACTTAAAATGATGAAATAATTGAATTTATAAATCATTTAACCTGCGTCATTCCTCTTCCCATTTTGGAGTCATGACCCTCTTTACTGACAACTGGATTCTGCAAAAGAATTTTATGAATTTGAGGGTGGTTTCTTGATTATCAGGCTCTTAGTTAAGCAAAACTTTCCTTCATACGTGTATTTCAAATCGCAAAATATTTTGGAAGCGAACATTGAGCCGTGAGTAAGAGTAAATAAAACACTATATCAATTGATTTAAACTTTATATTCAAAAAACATCTTAGTTTAGCAATAAGAAACAAAAGTGACTACAAATTAGGGGGTTCTATAGCGAAGCGAGGATGGATCTTCCAATAAGTCTAAATAATGGTGATATATTTACAAAACAAAACAACTAACTACAACAACTTTACTAACTTTTTACTAACTTTAACAAAAGTGACTACAAATCAGGGGGTTCTATAGCGAAGCGAGGATGGATCTTCCTATAAGTCTAAATAATGGTGATTCATTTTGTAATGAAAATCTATTTATAAAAAAAAAATTTAAATCTCAAAATATTTATTTCGTCATAAAACATAAAAGATAATATCTGAAGCTGTTTCTCATTGTTTTCGGGACATTCTCATAGTACGGAAAATTCATTTGATGGTATTCTTAATTAACAAAGAAGAACCGTAAATCTTTGGCTGTCATTAACGTAAAATTAATAAAGGATATAATTAATAAAGAGTTCCTGAAAATCATTTATTTATCACTTGTTTAGCGGTACTTTTTTTCTGTTCTATTGTGATTACAGAAATATTTAATATGCATTTATTGAAATTATCTTTAACTAAATTTAGCTATTATTTATATTTATCTTAGATTGTCTTTTCACATATTTTTTGTGTTTTTACAAAAGTTAAAAGAAAAAATCATGACCATTTTATTCCAAACTAAAGGCTTTAAACTAAAAATTATGTTGTTATGTATATTTTAAAGTAGCTCTATGATATTATTTAATTACGCAGCATTTTACAATAAGCATGTTTACAATTACTTAACGCTAAATAAGTTATATTTAGTTATCAAAAAGTTTTATTTTCATAATATATTGCATGTAAGAAAATAGGTAACAATAAATTTAAGTAATGAAAATAATTATAAAAAAATAATTATTTTAAATTATGAAGAAGTACTAGCAATTAACTATTTGCAGTAGTGTTAGATGATCTTTTTGTCAAAAACATTTAACGAGTTCCCAATAGCGTAACTAAACCGTGTCAATAGTTTTGTTAATAGTAACAATGTCAATAGTAACCAAAAATTTAAAAAAATAAATTAGTAAATAAATAAACAAATTCAAAGATAACCCAGAAAAGTTTTTGGTTCATGCATTAAAAAATAAAAGGCTGTATTTTTTATAAATATTATCCTTTAACTTTATTATTCCTTTTAGAGACCTCTACCCGCACCATCTTGGATTGCAGGATAAATTTTTAAATTGCGTTTTCTAGATATTTTTTTGAACTTGAAAACTTTTTGATGATAGTATTATTAGACAGCACAATACCTTTCAAATAAGGTATGGAATAAAAGGGTCCCTATATTAGATCAGATGAAATAAAGCTAGATAATTTTTAGAACTTTTATGAATTTTTCCTCAAAACTTTTTAGATGAAGCTAAATTTTTTTTAATGTTAATTTTATGAAAATTAAAATATTTATCAGATATTAGACTTATAGATAAAGATATTAGATTTAAAGATAGATATTAGATATTAAAAGCAAATAAATTTTAACTATTTAAATATCTTTGAAACATGACAATACAACAAGGAACAGGCTTCATAACCTAGTATTGGTCGATGAAATATTTAGGTCAGATCACTACTTACATACTCCAGCTCGATAAACCGTTCATTTTGTATACCAATAGAGGGAGTAATCTGACTGCGATTTTAGTAATGATCTGAAAAGAATTAGTTAATTGACTCTTCCTAGGTTTTGAAGACTGTGTTTTTCTGTATTACTCTGCCATTAGACCTGTAATTGAGAGTTTTAAACAGCCATATTTTTTGGAAATTTCGGAAAATAAAATTTTGAAGCCTTAAGGACGATTTCATCCATCTTCAATCCCAGTGAAACCCTGCGCTCAGTACAATACGTAAAAATGTAAATAGCTGAACGTCGACAATAGCATTAATATATTCTTCCTAATAATTAAATCAGGTCGTTAACAGCAACCAAGCGTTTCCTTTCTTATTAAAAAAAAGGAAAAGAAAAATATTGTAATTGTTTCGTGACTAAGATTATCATTTTCCGAAAGTGAAATGTTCTATCACTTCGAAAATATAGTGAACTAAAAAGTGAAAAAGTATAAACAATGTCACATAAACAGACATGCGATCTGTTGTTGCTACTTTTAATGACGCATGAATAAGCCAAACTCGCCAACCAATGACATTTTGCAAATTAAGTCAAGAAAAAAGAGCTCCTTTCGTTTGACAAGTGATCACCGCAAGTGTGAAAGTACATCTATGTTCAGAACCCCACAGATAGATGGCAGCACCACCCATTTGTGAGGCTTCTTAATAAATTTAGACAAAGATCTGATGGGGAAGGAAACTTTCTTCAGGTCCCTGAACCCATGGTACTCCTCAGAGACATACCACTTGACTTATAATTCCACAGATTTTACAAGCACGTGTTTTTTCCAATGCTATAATAAAGTAATTCTTTATTGAAGAATTACTAAAAAAAATCAGTATTTCGATAATGATGAAGATGTTACCTAAATGATACAAATAAAAAGTATCGAAAAGATCATATGTCCATTTCTGTGATATTTGAAATTTTCCCGCTTTTTTTATTACTTCTTTTGCATTTAGGACATTATGTTTATCATTATGTTTAGCAATTATGTTTAGCATGTTCATTATGTTCATTATGTTTAGCAATTCATTCATTTTTATTTCTAAACTTTTCCCATGTTATTAAACTTCCAGGACATCAGAAGTGGACCTATCAAATTATGTGCCAAACGGTGAGTGGGAGTTGTTAGATGCCAGAATAGTCAGGAACGTAGTGTACTATTCGTGTTGTGTGGAACCTTTTCCAGATGTTACGATAACACTGGTGATTCGGAGGAAGACATTGTACTATATGTACAATGTAGTGATGCCCTGTATGATGATGTCAGTGTTAACTCTTCTCGTCTTCTGCCTTCCACCAGATTCCGGGGAGAAGATAGCTCTTGGCGTAACTGTCCTGTTGGCGTTTTCTGTTTTTATGTTGGCGATCGCTGAAAAAATGCCAGAGACATCAGAATCCATTCCATTGCTGGGTACGTTTGTTCTTCCATTTCAACTTTAACTCACTAATACCGAGTCTCATTTTTGTTAATATTTAAATTTCTATGTCGTAAAGTCATGAAACTACTGAAAACTTATTTTTCAGTAACTTTTCAGCAAAAGACTTTAAAAACGTTTTAATACTTTTAAAAAGTATATAAAATTTTCTTAAACCGGAATATGCATTTTGCCATGATGTATTCTGGAATTATATAAGTCCTAAAGGAAATCAAATTCTAAAGTTATGGAAGATTTAAAAAAAATATTCATGCGATTGTATTTATTGGATACGAATTAGTCAATTGCTAAAAATGCAACGAACTTGGAATTTTATTTCTTTAACCTTGCAAAAAACTGTTTTTATGGTAAACTTGGAAGTATAAATGGCTGCATTATATAAATAATTCATTTAGTAATTCTGATACAATTAATATCATCTGATAATTCTGATACAATTGATACAATTAATACAATTAACAAAATTTCTAAGAAAACGGTCATTGTAAGCAAATTAAAGCCGTAGAAATAATTCATATAATGAAAGTTTGCAACCAATATTTTAAAATTCATTTCAGTCTAAATTAGACAAATATCAAATTATTTATCTCAGGAAATACTGATTTCATTTTCAAAATAATTTTTTATTCTCTCAAATTACTTTAACGTAAATTTTTTATAATGTTTTAAACATTCACTTTTTCAAATATTAAAAAAAATATCAACGACTAAATGTTTAGAAAAAAAGTTCATGTTAAAAGTTTTATTTATTACTAGAGAAAAAACAGCGTAGGTAAAATGAATATTTGGGATGATTACATTAAAATAATTTTGTAAGCACATTTTTGAATGTAAATAGATGGATTAAAGCTTAAAATGTACCTCTGTAAGAATGTACACCATAAAAAATGGAAAAGTTACTACTTATTTGTATTTCAAAACGATTTGCCATTGACACGTTTACTCTACAAATCATTAGAATGAAAAGTACTGTTCAGAGAAGATGACACAAAAAATTTCAAAATTGTACTCATACCCAGATCTGTCTCATTTCCATGGTTTTTAATTCATACTTTTAAAAAATTTTCTTAGTTTTAATCTAATTATACAAAAATGCAAAAATAATATTTTCATTATAAAAAAAAAATCTTCTCAGCATGCGACATCTGTAATCTAACCAAATGATAAGTTGTGAATAAAAAAGCTGAATTTTTTTCTCCTCAATTCTTTCATCTAAGAGCCATCAAACAAGCAATTTAATGGAGATCGATAACACTCTGAAATGCATGATTTATTATTTGAAGCACTATTAATCGCTCGATTATCAGGCCTTGTAACCATTGTTTTCATTAAATTAAAATTATCTCCATTGAGAAATCGGTTCGATGAATAGTCTATTCCCATATAGATATATCGATTCAGTAACTCTGAGTTGCATGGATGCTCTAAAGCAAAGACATAATTGGCTTCCAAGAATGTCATGATAATTTTAGGTTATCACGTTTGAAGATAAGACTAATTTTCTGCAAGACTGAAATCCACTCTATCCTTAGAGAAAAGCAGAAAGAAGTTTTTAGTAGATGGTTAATGGGACTATTAATTTGTATAATACATGAAGTGTGAAAAAAAACGAATCTAAAAGAACTTTATATGTAGTTTTTACTATTTCTAACTGTGCTTATATGTATTACTAACTGAAGAAGGAAAATAGCTTGAAGTGCTAATTTAAGAAATGAAAATATATGTTTTAAAACTTATCATGCATTTCTAAGTTTATAGTCGTTATCTTCTTTTTGGAGGAATTTAAGCACAATATTATCGATGCATTTAATCCATGCATACATTTTCAGATGCAATCTAAAATCTATAATTGAACGTAGTCATTAAATATTCCATTAATAAATTTCAGCTATGACATATGCATACATTTTATTGCATTGCATGAATTT
The DNA here is from genome assembly GCF_043381705.1 of Parasteatoda tepidariorum. Lineage (NCBI taxonomy): Eukaryota > Metazoa > Arthropoda > Arachnida > Araneae > Theridiidae > Parasteatoda > Parasteatoda tepidariorum. Next base: position 59,671,890 of record NC_092205.1, read on the forward strand.
CAATATTGTAAAATGGTAAGTTTGAATTAAATTAAATGAAATTAAAGGTTAAAACCAATAATAAAAATATCTTTAGTTTAAATATAACTAAAATACAGAATTTTTTAACTGCTTAATTTTTGTCAGAATTTAAAATAATTAAAATATGCAATAATTTTACTCAAAAATTTTAAGTGTTTTAAAATAATGTGATTACAAAAATGTCAAACATGTATCTTTCGCATTTTTTTTATTACTGCTCATCAAGAAGATCTTTATACAAGAAAGATATTATTACGTTTCGTTGACTTTTTTTTTTTTTTTTGAAAGAGAGAGTAAACCATTTACGTCAGTGGTAAACTCTACTTAATTTGTCGAAGTTCACAACAATTACGGGTACGGACCTATTTTCTTCGGAAACGTGAGATAGCTGTGTCAATTACAAACCAACTCTCCAAATTTTGCGGAAATTTCTTAGTAGACATAATATTTTTTATTTCATATTATTTAAGTTTATCGATGCACATTTTAGAAGCGTGAATATAAACAAATTAAATACTTGGTTTTAGGTAGATTTCACAATACTCTTCCAAGACGACGTACAAACATACCAACCACTTTGATTTTGCTTGCGCTTACCTGACATAAAAAGTCAAAGATAGTGAAACACGTTCAAAAAACTTCCAGTGAAAATCATTCTTGATTGAATTGATGGGTAATCACTCAACCTTTTAAATAATTAAAAGTGGATTGCTCTATTTTGAGAAAAATTCGTTTTTCCCTATTATGAGAAAAATCCTTTTTAACTCATAACTTTTCTTTCTCTATTATTCAAAAATCATTTTTTTCCTATTATGAGAAAAATCAACTTTGCCTTCCTAACGCAAAATTTTCGCAAGTTGTAAAAGGGACATATATTCGACGACACACACACAGAAATGCATCATTTTATAATCATAGAAGCTATACATCTAAGCAATTACAGTTACAAAAAAAAACTATGCAAATAAATCAATTTTCTTCCTTACCAAGTTAAATATGAATCTTAAACAATGTAACAAAATATTTGCTTAGGTACCGAATTCCTTATCTTTTTTACATATTTTGTTTATGATTAAACAAATAAGTAAATAAATACAATCAGCAAGACTCTTCTCAAATCGTGTGTGACATTAGTAAATATTTGTAAATAATTTTTATTTTTTTTACCAGTAGATAAATATAATTACGTCTTGTTTTCGTATTCGTAAAACAAGACATTTATCTTTTTTAAATTGTCTGATTTTGCTCAAAAATTAAACTTTTTCCTCTAGACTTGTTCAAAATTTAAAGTGTAAACAATAAAAAATATTTGCTTGACTTTAAATTAATTTTATTATTACAATGACCTAACAATCCTAACATTTTTACTGAATTACAAGATTCTTGTTTAATTCAAAACTTAAAAATGAATTCAATCTTAGGCAAACAATTTAAATTTCGTTTCAAATTAGTTCGTCTTCATGCAGTTTTTTTCCATTCAATAAATTTTGTTTGCATTTTGTATAAAAGCATGCTTGACTGATTTAAGATATTACTTAAAATAAATGATAATGAATGAGCAACTAGTTCAGAAAAATTAAGTTATTTCTTCTTTGCATTAAGATATCTTTTACTTTTAAAATTCTTATCTTGAGTATATTCTATACTTTTATAGGGTAGATACTTTTAAAATTCTTATTTACTTTTAAAATTCCTATCTAATAGATATCTTTCAATTTTAACATTCTAAATTAAGTTTGAAGGCATAGAATATTTCTTGAAGGTAAAATTTTTATTAAGTTGCTTAGGAATTATGCTCTCTGTTAGGTTCACTCTTCATGATCAACATAATTTTTCTCACACTTTCTTACAAAATAAATTACTATTTTTTATGTTACCAAACATTTTTGTTTATTTTTTTCCATTTTTCTTAAGTAAAAAAAACTAAGTTTATGTAGTTCTCGGCCCTTTTCGTGAAATGAAATTATTTCAAACATGCATTTCGTTTAAGTAAACTATATTTTAAGAAATAAGTTTGCATAGTTCAGATTATTATTTATCTTAAAATCAACTTCTAAAGAATGTTCGTAAGTTAGAACTTGTATATATCTTATGCTATTCTTACAGAGAGTTCATCTGATGAACAAAAAGTTTTAAATCAATTTAGTTGCTTGGAAAACATTTTCATTAATAATTTAAAAAAGAACTTATTGAAATCACAACCTAATTTAATATTTATCTTTAGAATACTACAAATTATTAAAAGAGGTAGTGGTATTTTAAACTTTCTGTGACTAATAAAAACTTCTTAAAAATCTTTGTCCCGTTAAAAATATTTGCTCCTTATTATTTGAATAAATTCTGTAAAGGAATATTTCATTTATTTTAATAAATATGCTCCCGTGTTTTGTAGTCACTTTTTCATAACGTTATTCAAAATTCATCCGAGATATGCAGTGTAAAAAAGACAGAAAAAGAAACAGAGCACCTTAATGACTATAATGACGAGAGGGGAGGAAGAGTTATATGGTATAATTGACTAATTGAAGATTGTGATGAAAACAGGATAATGAAAATGACAGTTGAAGAGGAAAACTGGATCATAGTTATAATAAAACATTTATTCAGTAGTATTTATAGAGCTCGAGATACAAAATTAAAAGTATATTTCCTCCATAAGACCTTCTAATTGAAATAATAAATTTTGCGTAATAATATTGATAAGGACAGGCCATGGGAGATAAATCCTCCATGGCCAGTCTAATCACAAGCCAAATTAATGGGTGATTGAATTGTTCTCAACAGACAGCTAGGAGCATGGGAAGAGATTCATGGTTGGCTATTTTTCGAGAGATAAAATAGCCAAAAACAAAGCTAAGTCTCTATACTCAATATTAAATTTGAAAAATAATTTGGCGAAAGCTTATAGCCAAAAAGACTGTGAGAATTAGAATAACCATGTAACTGAAACATTTTTGTGGAAAGAAATAAAGAGTAATAAAAAGATTTTTTTTCGATTTTGTAGTGACAGAGAGTTTATAAGTTTTCATTAGTATTTAAATAAAAAAAATTTCTTTACACTGATTGTTAAGAAAAGAATAACATATTTATATTAGCCTTATAAAAAATTAAATAATTGGTTTAATTCAAATTAACTTCGATTAAGAATGATTAAAAAAATAAAATTAAGGAAGTAAAGAAATTTTAAAAGCTAGTAAATATGTAATGCCTTATTGTGGCATCACAATGACTTTTCATTTAATGTTTGAATCTACATGTATTATTATGTTACTTTAATTGCTCCAGAGGCAATTGATAGTTCTAAATAAATAGTTCTAAATAATTTTGACTGAAAAAAATTTCAGCTACAGAATTAGAAAACCATATATTTTTTAAATTAACTTTTTCATATCTTACGGATTTCGATTCTTAATACGCATATCTGTGGAGGTACACTGTAAAACTTTCAGAATCAAATTACGATAAACTCAGGGCGCCTGTTTTTTTTACCGTAAAATCCATTCTTACGAGAGCATGTTCAAAAAATCTGATATGAAGTAATTTTCCAGTAATAATTACCGTAAAATCACTGAATCACTCTTATACTGCAAAAATACGGTAAAATATTTTATTGGAAAAATGGATTTTACGATTGATGCACCGAAAGTGCTGGCAATTCTTAAGAAATTAAAAAAAAACATCAAATATGCTTTTTTTTTCTGACACTATTACCTACCCACTACTATTTTGACTATTTTACGAATGTCAACCCCTTCTTAAAAAATAGGTTTATTCATATAAAGTATACATTCTTAAGTCTAATTATTAAACTTGAAATATAACTTGCTTGAATGAACAGCCGGCTTATGATCTCCGGCTTATGAAACCATTAAGATCTCAACCAGAAATCCGACAACTGCATCAAAAGTTATTAAAGTTATCTGTTTTTATTTTGCTATAGTATTTCAGACTTACATAATCAACAAAGATTAAAAAGTCACCTGATTTAACTTTTATTTTTTAAAAAACATAGCAAAGTAATTCTTTATGAAGCTTACTTTATTTTACTTATAGTTTTGATAACCTAATAACAGCCATGAAAAATATGCAGGTGTAGAGCTCCTTTTTTAAAGAATCTAAAGTAAAATATATATTTTAGGTTACTTTCACTGATAAATGATGGTTTCCGTTGTATTATAGTAGTTATATGGTAATAAAAATACTCTAGTCCAGAAACTTTAAGGCTCTAACATTTTTAAATTGATATACACGATACACTATCCTCTTGCTCTTGTGTGAATAGTCTAGACGTAACGCGTTTACATTTCTTTGACTGAATACTCTCATTTTTCTCTAGCATAAGCGTAATATTTTCAGTAAACAGATCTGCTTATTTTATATATTACGCAGATCACAATAACATTTTGTATCGTAAACTTTACACGTTTTCTAACATACATTTTATCTCTATAGCGATATTATAATAAATATACTATATATATTATAATATTACTTTACTTGTCAAGTCACTATATTGCTAAAACATTCTAAAAAAACATATTAAATCCCTTCAAAAGAAAAACATGTTATTATTTTAAATCTAAAATTTGATTTCGATAGATAAATTCTAATTTGTAAGAATCAACTCAAAGTATTTCAAACCTGTATTGTTTTTACGAATAATGAAATACCATATATATAAATTTTAAAACTTGTGTTCTTGCAACTAAAATTATGTAACAAAGAAATATTGTTAACTTTGAAGTAGTCTATAAGTAATGTTAAGATATTGTTAGGATAAAATAAATTGAACTAATGAAATTTATGAAAAACGAAATGAATGATGAAGATTCAGTCTAAGAAGATATTTCTACAATATAACAAAAAAGTCCTACTTTTTTCTGCTTATATTTTATTCTGAGTGGTGATGGCTCAGTGACTAAGGCACTGAACTGTCAAAGTGAAAAATGGCTCACTCAGCTTCAGATCAATGGATACCAGCTTGTCAGGGAAGTAAAGACGGCCCGTGCGCAGTGTTGACCAATTATTCATAATCATGCCGACCTCTAGCCCACAACGGGCTGCTGCGGTAGTGATTTTGCTTAACATTTTATTTCACTTTATAAACTATATGAACTCGCACTTTGCGAGTTTATTTTAAACTATGTTTAAGAAGAAGTTCAAGAAAATATTTTTGGAGCTTTAGAAGATACCACATCACTGTTACTGAAAATTCTATAAAAATTATGCTAATTTTACTTTAAAACTAGTGCACACATTTAAAATTCAGATTTCATAATTTCTTTTCGGAAAAAATTCATTTAAATAAAATGATTTTAAGAACATTGTATTTAATAATGAAATTTTGTAACTAAAGAAAAGAATACTATAAATTTTAAACACGAAATTTGCTTATCCATGTAATTCATTAAAAACTTTTTTTAAAATTGAAAAAAAGAATTATACTCAAATATAAAGTTCCACTTATTAAGCATGTTAATTCGTAAATAATGTATTTAGCATTATACAGTGTAATAAAATAACAATTTTCAAAAACTGCGCGTTTACAGTGGATTGAAAAGGATTAAATAATTCTATTTTGGTCAGTTTTGATCCTTCATAGCTACCAGCGGGCAAAATGACCCGAGTATATAATACAACTGGTTATACAATTTCGTGGGTAGGTATTAAGAGTTAAAATGAAAAAGTAGGCGTATCGCTTATATGCTTATCTATTATCAGCACTAAAGTAGATTTTCGAAACGTTGACGAACGCGGTAACAAAAAGGGTCAATTCAGAATTTATAATGAAAAAGAACAACTGAGTTAGAATAGAGAATCTATTTTTATCTTATATGGATCAGTGCAATCCCTCCACCTGACTAAAGTGGGGTTGAAATTTTAATTGATCATACATTTCCTTTGTCGATAAATTTTTCTTGTAGCGTACACAAGGCAACATTAACCTTTTTTTGTTATCAGGATTAGAGTTGGATACCTACAATTGACATAGTGTGTCTATCTCGATCTTGATTGGCTGTTGAGACATGGCATTTACTTACGTCAGTAACTGCTCTTTCAATTCTATTTCGAATAAATCAAGCTCGTCGAGTATCAATTCTCTTAATTGTCACATTCTATAATCCTTCACAAATATTCTTTTATATGAACTAAATATGAATCGAAGTCGTCAAGTACACAAAACAAAAATATATTACGGATAAAGCAAAATACATAAGCAAATAATAAATCTAAGTTATGTAAAAGGTGTATGCGAGAAAAAATTATGTTTCAACAAATTCCATCTGCGATACGGCCCTGTTTTTAATTAACTTCACATTAATTAACATTCTAACTTATTTGGAGAAATTTAGTTCAACTTTAACACTTTGTTATAAACTATCAGCTGAAGATGATATCATAGGTCGCATGTGTGGGTATCCGTGATATCTTTCTTCTTGAAGCGCGAGTATCCAATTGCAGTTTAAATTTAAGTCATTTTGCTATTCGGAAAACGGTTGAACTTTGATTGACAATAAACTTCTCTTCGTCAATGAAAAGGTTGGCATATGTTGCTGGTATCTTTTAGAAAACAAATAGGCCTAGTTTTTTTATAAGTCTAAAATTTGCAGTTGCTATTTGAGCACTGGTACAACTGATCTTTGAGTATAATGTTGTTATGAAAATGCGTTGAGCAACAATTCTTTTCTCCGGTTCTGAATTGCTCATCTTAGTTTCATCATTATCCAGACCTGTCAGGGTTTGTTGTGTATGAAGTCAGCCTACTCTGAGGTCAGCCTCCGACAGCGGGGTGACATATGAAGTACAGCGCTTGCTCAAAAACATGTTTGGGAGTTGGCATGACATGGGCATGCAAAAACTGCTGCAGTTTACAAGCAGTGTTTGCATCTAAGTGCACACAAAATATATGCCAAGCTCCTAACGCGAACATGTATCAAAAATTGCCAACTCTTGAAACTCTTTGCACATCCATCTTTTTTGCATGCTTTCTTAAATCGCGTGAAATGAGAAAAACAAAACTTATTGGATAAAAATTAGTGTTTTTTTCCCGGTTAATCATTCCCATCATTACTCGGTAAATTCTCATCATATTTAAATAATACTTTCTGTTCGCATTTAAAAAGAAACTGATTAAAAAATATGAAATATTGTTTTTTCCAGACGATTTTCTTCTATAACAAAACAAAAGTAAAATTTCTTTATCTAGAATTTGATTTGCTAAGGTCTTATCAGCATAGCATCATATTTTGTGGTCCAATCAAATCCAATGATTTTGCAACGTCATATAGTTGTTTCTTTTTCAAGAACGAATGTTCTCCTTATTTATCGAAATACGTCGCCAAGCCTAAGATCCCAGTAAAACTACAAAACTATAACCTTTTTTTAATAATTCTATGATATATATTGTAAAAGGTAGCAAAAATTAAGTTTTTGTCGGACATATTTAACTTTTAAAAGCTTCTATATTGCTTTGAAAGCATATTTGGATAATTTGATAACAAAATAAAACAGTACTACGAGGGTTGCTACTTATATTTCTGGCCTAATAATGAAAAAACAAATATGTAGGATCGAAATTGGTTTTATTGTTTTTCAAAATATTCTCCATGATGATCAATACACTTTTGCATGCGTTTGAACCAATTTTCAAAGCACTTTTTCCAGTCCGATTGAGGTAACTCCAAAACATGCGTTTTGAATGCATCAACCGCTTCTTCGGGGGTCGAAAATCGTTGTCCACGTAATTTATTTTTGATGTGTGGGAATAAGAAGAAGTCATTGGGTGCCAAATCAGGGCTGTACGGCGGATGACCCATCAGTTCGATCTTTCGCTCCGTCAGAAAT
>NC_092205.1:59680079-59726368 GCF_043381705.1 Parasteatoda tepidariorum
TCTGAAAATTTTCTAATTGCTGTTAATCTTACTTTTTTGAAGAGACTGTTACAAATTTTTCAAGTTTATTGCACAAGCTCCATTTCAGTTTGCGTTTCTCTTTACAGTTGTTTTAATGGAACATTATTACGAAACCTCTCTCTGATTTAGCATTCAGTGATCACCACTTATTTTCTCATTTAAGAGAATATTAGGTCTTAAAGACGGTGTGAAAGATTAGTGCAATGGAGTGCATAGCGAAGAGTTGATAGGGCAATGATATACACTAACTTTCGCAACAGCAAAAAAATAGATAAATAAAAAAATTTGTCTTAAAATAATTATATCATCATTAAAAAATATCATTTAATAAAATATTGATATCATTAAAATATTAATATCATTTAAAAATACTTCACTGCTAGTTAGTGGCCGGCAAAAAGTGGTTCAGTCACCAACTGTAAAATTAAATTTATGCCCATAAAACTATCATGACCTTAAAAATACAGGTCTGACTCTAATTTTTTCCCCTCACTATATATTGCCCCTGACTTTAAGTTAACGTAATACGCGTAAAAGTTATCTTCGGCTCGGGCCATGAAGTTGTTTAAGATTTTGTTTGATGTAACTTACTTATCAAATCAAGTCAAAACGTGAGACGAGACAAAACAGTTTACTGATGTCCTCTGCCGAGAAGTACAAAATTTTCCGGTGCTAAAGGAATTTCCTATAGTACCTGCTGGGTTCAAACCCGGGACCATTTTGTACGCGGCCTGATGGTGTAACCACCCTCGGATAGTGCGTAAATAGCTGAAATGAGTTAGAAAATTTTATATATTAACCGTATTAATACTAATTTTACTGAAGTCCGTTACAATTACGGGAACTTGGTTTTCTTCTCAAGGGGGGGGGGTACCCGGGACCATTTAGTACGTGGCCTGATGGTGCAACCACCCTGGAATAGTGCGTACATCCCCGAATTGAGTTAGAAAATTTTACATTTTAACCGCGTAAATACTAATTTTACTGAAGCCCGTTACAATTACGGGAGCTTGGCTTTTTTCTCAAGGAAGGGAGCTAAGTGTATAAATTAACGGGCCAAATCTACAAATTTCACATGTAGCAATGAGAAAATTTAACCAATTTTGCGTATAGCTGCAAATTTTACGTATAGTAATCTTAGAGTAAAGCAATATTGAAAAATACAAGTCTTCAACCTTAAAATGATAAAATTATTTAAAGAAACAAGCTGATTTCATAAATTCTAATAAAATAAAAGACCTCACTTTTGTAATTGCCTTCGTAAAAAATAAACAAGTAAAAATGAAATAAATGAGAAATATATTTTTAAATATTTTTTGTCGCTTGATAACTATCTTCTCCAATCCAATCAATCATATGAGAATAGTGCAAGTACGTCAGTATAGTAATAAATCCTTTGTAGCAACTAAAATGAACCTAAATTCTACAGTTGCACTTAAGTTCTTAACGACTCCCTAGGATTCATAGTAACTCCTCAAAACAAAAATATACTACATTCTGCAAATCCCTACTTAGTACTTAATTAATAAATAAAACTACAAAAAATGCAAAATGGTTTAAAAATTGATTGGGAATGCTAGAAAACTTTGGTTTTTAGAAAATATAAGAGCTAAAAGTCCTTTTAAATATATTAACGTGATAAAAATTACACAACTAAGTGAAAATTTAGTAAAATAAAATTGCTTTTAGAGAGATTTAAAATATTAAAAAAGGAATAACATCCTGTAATTTTTTATCATTAATGTATTTTTTAAGAAGATTACGATAGAATATTTTTATATTTAATTTTAACTCAGAATAGTATTTTTTAATATGTTACACAAATTAATATAAGTGTACAAGTTTAACTGAAAATAATTTTAAATTTACGTGTTAGGTTAGAGTAGGTGACATTTTTAATGTATTTAATTGATAAATTCTTCATGTGTTTATGAATTCAAACATGAGTTTAATTTCAGTATAATGCGTAATTTACAAACTTGAAAGGTACCACTGGCACCATTATGATATAATATAGATGTTAATAGCTAATTTTATATTTCATAGTTAGCTGGTATAGCACATAGTCGTAATAATAGCCCATTTTGTGTTACATAGTTCGCAAACTGATTGTAAGGGGTAAAATTGTATTCAATCCATTATGCTTTCTTACAAAATACTTGAATATATAAGGTTATCTATTATATAATTCTATTTCCTATAGGCATCTACCTGACGGTAGTGATGGCCATCACGNAGCTCCATTTCAGTTTGCGTTTTTCTTTTCAGTTGTTTTAATGGAACATGATTACGCTACCTCTCTATATTCCTGATTTAGCATTCAGTGACCACCATTTATTTTCTCATTTAAAAGGATATTTGGTCTTAAAGACGATGTGAAAGATTAGTGCAATGGAGTGCATAGCGGAGAGTGAATAGGTCAATGATATACACTAACTTTCACAACAACAAAATAATGGATAAATTAAAAAAAAATGATCTTAAGTACATTTAAAAATATTTCACTGCTAGTTAGTGGCCGGCAAATAGCGGTCCAGTCACCAACTGCAAAATTAAATTTATGCCCATAAAACTATCGTGACCTTAAAAATACAGGTTTGACGCTAATTTTTCCCCCTCAAAATATATTGCCCCTGACTTTAAGTTAACGTAATACATCTAAAAGTTATCTCTGGCTCGGGCCATGACGTTGTTAATGACGTTAAGATTTTGTTTGATGTAACTTACTTATCAAATCAAGTCAAAACGAGAGACGAGATGAAATTGTTGACTAATGTCATCTGCCGAGAGGTACAAAACTTTTCGGTGCTAAAGGAATTTCCAATAGCACCTGCTGGGTTCAAACCCGGGACCATTTTGCACGTGGCCCGATAGTGCAACCACCCTGGAATAGTGCGTACAACCCCGAATTGAGTTAGAAATTTTATATTTTAACCGTATAAATACTAATTTTACTAAAGTCAGTTATAATTACAGGAACTTGGGTTTTTTATCAAAGGAGGGAACTAGGTGCATAAATTAATGGCCAAAACTTAAAATTCCACAAGTAGCAATTAAGGAAATGTAACATATTTTGCGTATAGCTGCAAATTTTACGTATAGCAATCTTAGAGTATAGCAATTTTTTAAAAATACACGCCTTCAACCTTTAAAATGATAAAATGATTTAAAGAAACAAGCTGATTTCATAAGTTCTAATAAAATAAAAGACCTTACTTTTGTAATTGCCTGCGTAAAAAATAAACAAGTAAAAATAAAATAAATGAGTAATATTTTTTTTAAATATTTTTTGTCGCTTGATAACTACCTTCTCCAATCCAATTAATCATATGAGAATGGTGCAAGTACGCCAGTATAGTAATAAATCCTTTTTAGAAACTAAAACGAACCTAAATTCGACAGTTGCACTTAAGTTCTTAACGACTCCCTAGGATTCATAGTAAATCTTCGAAACAAAAATGCACTACATTCTGCAAATCCCTACTTAGTACTTAATAAATAAAAGTACAAAAAACTTAAAATGGTTTAAAAATTGAGGCATGTGGCAAACTATAGTGATGTAAATTGTTTGTAAAACCATTTAATATTTTTAACGAGGAAAATATTAATTGTACATGAATTATGAATTTCGATTCAAAATTATAGGATGTGTGGGAAACCTTGTCATTGGTTTAGACGTACCGTCTAGTTCAGACCAAATATTACAACTGTTTGTTTCAGATCTAAGAAATCAGGCATCAGAGAATTTTCATTATAAGCAAAATCTTTGCAAATTAAAAAAAAATATTGTCACTTTGAAATGTTTAAAATTGCTTTTGTTACAAATTAAAACTTACTTTAAAAAAATATATGTATTCGTGAAAAATTGTTTTTGCCTACTATTTAGTTTTGATCCTTTTTCATGGCTTAAGCATGCATAGATGTGCTAAACCAAATGTCGCAACTTTTAATTTTGTAACTATGGCAAATACTATTCTGAAAATACTAGAAAACTTTGGTTTTCAGAAAATATAAGAGCTAAAAGTTTTAGAAATTTATTTTATAACGTGATAAAAATTACACAGCTAAGTGAAAATTAAGTGAAATAAAATTGCTTTTAGAGAGATTTAAAATATAAAAAAAAGATTAACATCCTGTAATTTTTTATCATTAATGTATTTTTTAAGAAGATTACAATAAAATATTTTTATCTTTAATTTTAACTCAGAATAGTATTTTTTAATATGTTACACAAGTTAATATAAGTGTACAAGTTTAAATTAAGACAATTTTAAATTTACGTGTTAGATTAGAGTAGGTGACATTTTTAATATATTTAATTGATGTGTTTATAAATTCAAACATGAGTTTAATTTCAGTATAATGCGTAATTTACTAACTCGAAAGGTACCACTGTCATTATGATATAATATAGATATTAATAGCTAATTTTGTATTTAATAGTTAGCTGGTACAGTACATAGTCGTAATGATAACCCATTTTGTGTTACATAGTTCGCAAACTGATTGCAGGGGGTAAAATTGTATTCCATCCATTATGCTTTCTTACAAAATACTTGAATATATAAGGTTATCTATTATATAATTCTATTTCCTATAGGCATCTACCTGACGGTAGTGATGGCCATCACGTCCATTTCTGTCGTAGTCACGGTTGTGGTGCTGAATTTCCATTATCGTGGTCCCAGCAGAAAGGAGGTGCCCCCTTACCTCAGGCAACTAATCCTCCAGAGATTCGCCTCCTGTTCCTGCTTCAGGTCACCAACAAAAAAGAAAAACACTTACGATACTGCGGGCATTCATCTGCCACCTGTTTTTAAGGTAATTCAGAAACACAATAATATTGTTTGTATAACATTTAGCTATTCTAACTGAACAGTTATGAAAAATGGCAGTGCTTGGTTGAAAAAATACATAAAAATAATTATAATTATATCTGGATCTAAATTTTATCTTAGAAACCTTAATACGCGTATTTACAATGAATAAAAGTAATTATATTTTAATAGATTAAGCTTAAAAAGATGCTGTTGTAACATACATACAAAAATCAACTTGTTTTTGAATGCCTTTATATTTAAACATATTTCTATAAAAATATTGTCATCTTTATTAAAAAGAAAAGAAGTATTCTTGCTTGTAATAAAACAACATCTTAAAATGCAAGCTCTTTTCAACACAGATTTTTAATAAATATTACATAGGGGAAGATCGGGCAAGATGGACCGCTTAAGGAAACTTAGTTTAGAAAATAGTATACTAGAGCCATTTTATATATTTTATATTGTAAACATATAGTGGGAACATTGCTCTTACATATCTCATACAGAAAATAAATAAACAATAAAGTTTAGTAGTAATAACTTTAAACAAAAATAGAACATTGGTCCATTTTACCCGGGATACCCGGGCAAGATGGGACACATAATTATATTTCAAAAATTACAGAAATTAATGTCAAAATTAAAGAATAATCGACAAAAAAACTTTCTTAAACATCACAGTAACTGCATAAGATGCGGATAAAACCGGAATAAGCACTGCACACTTCATGAACTCATTCTAAGCAATCTGAATATAGTCTGAATATTGAAATTAATTATAAATTTTTTTAATAATTTTTTTTAAATAATTTGTCAAGTTATATTTGCTAGTTCATTTTTTTCTTTGTTAATATTACCTTATTTTTTATGCTTTTTACCAAATCCGGAGAGTTAATTTTTATATTACACTTTTATTCTACTTTGGCTGTCCCATCTTGCCCGGATAGTAATTTTTTAAAAAAAATATCTGAAAATTTGTTTAAACAAATAAATTCTAATTTACACTACTCATTCTGTTTCTACAATAATAACACTACAGGGCTACAAATTTCAAAAATTTATTGCAACGTATTAAACAAATAATATCAGCATACAAACCTGGAAAAATATTTTAACACGATGTAAGAAAAACAAAACAATGCTTGCATTTCAGTAACACTTTGTGAACTGATGAAAAAACTTGTGCGTATTGAGAACAATAATATTTTCTTTCCGAAAACGCTACCGTGAATGCGCATAGAAAAAAAAGCGATGTTCCGTCTTGCCCGGTGGTCCCATCTTGCCCAAGCTTCCCCTATTAGATTACATATTATATTACATATATATTAATATTAATTTTACATTATTACATATTATATTACATATTTTAATGAATATTACATATTACATAATATTTAATAAATATTACATTATCATTTATTATATTGATTACTAGCCGAAAAAATCTATAGTTCGATGCGAATTTCCATGAAGAAAACTACCAACACCCATAAGTATCCAATAGATATTTTTATAAAAATTACAATAAAAAAAATGGATTTGAAAATGGTTTTTACTAAATTTAAAAACTTAATGGTTAACTAGTTCGCAATATTTGATGTTTTTAATAATTAGGAGTACATTAAAACAAGAAAGAATTTCCAGACTGTCATTTATCTGGACACACTTAAATTTCTACGAGTTTTGAAAATTTAATATTCAAAATTATTTAGAGGATAATAATATGAAATATTGTTAATATAATTTTATTGCTTGTTCTTACAAACTCGGTAGGAAAAAGTATCCTAGACTTTTTTTAAACAGTCAATATTAAACCATCGTTTCCATCTAATTAGCAAGTAATAAAAAGTAATTCAAAAATAATATAAAAATATTTCTGCTAGATTGTATTGTTGATTTAGATAATTTGAAAAGAAAAAAAATGATACAATCAATAGCATACTGCGTTTTGTCTTATGTTTAAATATGTTAACATTATAAGACTGTCTTGAAAAATATTTAAATCTGTTGGTTTCAAAGTCGATGCAAAGAGCTATACAAAATAGGATACTTAAAAGTGGACTTAACATCACCAAATGCATTTTAAATTTATGAAAATTTTTCACTCACAAAACAGTTTTCTTTTAATTTGAAATATGTCGCCATTCAAAAGTTAAGGAACAACTTGTTTTCTAAATGCAATTTTAAAACGATTCATATTAACATGAAATTTAGAGAAAAAGTGTCCTAACAGTTACCTTTTATTACTACGTAAAAATTTGCACAAACAGAAACATGATTTACCACAAAAAAGTAAATTTGGCAGAAAAGTCATTTCTGACAGAAAAAATTATATCACAGTTACATTCGGTCTTAGAAACATTACAAGATCGTCGTTGAAGCATTATAAGATGCATCTTTTTGTCTTTGAAACATTACAACATGCATTTTTTTGTCTTTGAAACATTACCAGAATGCAATTTTGCTGCAGTTAAAATGAAATCAGAACCAACTAGAGTGCAGTTAAAATGAAATCAGAACCAACTAAATTCCTGAAAAAGCAACAAAATCCTTACATGACCTATATCCTTAGTAAAAGTAATAATAACCATTATAGTAACTTTTTATTTTTTAATTCTACAGGGGGACACTTTCCGAATGACTATTGACAGCCTGCACGAAGAGCTAAAAGAGATGAATCCAGAGCTATCCTGCAACGAAAGTAACAACAGCACAGACATGTCTTCCAACAAGCGTCGATCTCATGGCATTACAACTAATAAGGGTCAAGCAAACGGTTCTTCACCAATGGGTTCCAGCGGAGCTCCCGGAACTAAAATTCAGGAAGAGATCTTAAGAACACTTCAGTATTTATTATACAGGCAGGAACAAGAAGACCATCGAATAAGAGTTGTCAACGAATGGAGGCAGATGGCGCTGGTCATAGACAGAATCCTCTTTTGGATTTTCTTTGTTATTACCGTGGTGTCTTCCTTATCCTTCTTGGTGATAGTGCCCTTGCATCGACGGGGATTACGATTTACTTAAAACGTCACATGGATTTTAAAAGTAGAAAGAGCTGGCAGCTTTTAACAAAAAGTTGTAATTTTCTAAGAAAACGTCCAAAAGTGAGATACCTACTCGTTCGTTCTTTGCAATAGATGGTGCAAAGATAAATTAAGTTTCTTATTATTGGATTCTCCGATTAACATAAATTAAAGTGTTTTTAGAAATGGTTCAAGAAATCCGTGCTACTTAATGCTGTTCATTAGATCATTAAAATATCTTAATCTAATACTTTTTTCACGTGTTTAAAAAAATACAAACAGATACATTCTTAGAAATTTTGGAACGTGTTAAACCTTATTACTGTGCAAATTTGCTTAAATTTAAATTTGATGTTAAGTTTAACTGTGTTATCGTACTTGTAATTCATGCTGCGGTGATCCAACTTATATGGAAACATCGTTCTACTTAACATTTTATTAAGATTTACTGCAAATTTACCTCATATTATGTTTCATGAAAGTTGAAACGATTTTTCTGGGATATAGAAATATTATCTGGATATATTACCAATAGTTAATAGTAAATAACAAACAGATTAATTTCTTTCTTTCAAATAGCTTAAATCTGTGGACTAATTCAAAAACAATCAATTTCTAGATGTGAAGTTCTTTAAACAGAATGTCTATTTTAATCCTGCAACCCTGAGGAAATTATCTGTTAGTTCATCGTACCATTGTCTTTTTTGTATTTTATGATAGTATTTGCATCATTATATAAATTACGGTTACGTAATAAAGTTTATTGTTGAATAAGTATAGATTTCTACGGCAACGTGTTCTATTAGATCAAATAAAGATAAAAACTTAAATATTTTCTTTAAAGTTTTTTTGGGTAGATACAACGACATTGATTTACTTTTGAATTAAACCACAGAAATAATTTTAGATTCCTACATGTTAATCCAGATGTACGAATATTGAAATATTATGAGTACTAGCTATCTTCATTCTACTTACTCATGTTTAAGCTATCTCTTTAATTAAGCTTTTACGAAAGATGTTATTTTATTATTTATTAAAAGATTACAAAATATACATTTTTTATAATTTTATGTCTACACCTTGTAATAAAAATTTATTTTTAATCTTTTCAGCTAGTACAAAACAAAGCATATATCGTTTAATATTATTTTAATTGTTTTATTTATTATTTCGCCACATTAAAATCTTTTTCGAGTTTTGTTAAAGGTGAATTTTACAGATGTTGTGTTGACTAAGCAACAAACTATGCATATTACAAGTTTTACACCTCTAAAAAATTCCAGAAAGGATTCTGAAAAGGAAATTAAATATTTTAAATCGAATCATTGGACTTTCATGCATAGATTTTTTTAATTTTCATTGATAAGCTAGGTTGATATCGTAAAACAAATTCAACGTTAACTACGACGAAAAAAATTATTTTTTTATAAGGAAGTTTGCCTTTTCACAAGAAATTCAAAATTTTCTGGAAATTTTAGAATTGACCCTGCGATTTTTAAGAAATATTGAAATAAACAATTGAACAGTAACTCTCACATTATAATAGTAGATCTTTGTTCTATTTGATAGCAGAATAAATTTATTCATCTATCTGAAAAAAAATTTTAGTCTTCAATAAGCTCTTGTCAAATTAAAGACAAGTAGAAAACAATTGCAAATAACACAAAACAGAGCGAACATTGCCTCCCTGCTTTAGAGTACTTGACGGAAAGAAAATATTGTTTTACCAAGTGGTTTAAGGTGCTTAAAACAACTTATACGAAATGATATTTAAATCAAGTATATACTGCGTAAAATAAATTATTCTTGGGTTGCAACAGTTCGTTTTTTATTTATATCTATTTATTTATTCCTATAAATTTATTTCCTTTGCTTATATCTATTATTTATTTTTTCGCAAATTGCGGTTTTTTTAATATCAAATATTAATTATCTGCAAAAAATTTCCTACTTATTTTAAACAACTGGGTATATTCATTGCTGATTTTAAAATTAAAAAAAAAATTTTTAGATAAGAATATCCCAACCCTCAATTTATTAAGGGATGACTAATTTCGTTGAAGATTTTTTTTGTGAATAAAAAGTAAATTTAAGCAAGAAAGCAGTTATCGTGTTGTGCGGAAGTAAGGAAAAAAATACCAAAATAATTTAGACTATGTTAAGCTTTCTTTACAGGCATTTATATTTAATAAAATCATATTTTGAAACGTTCAAACTTTCGTTCCATTTAATGATTTATTTCAGCTAGAATTTTTTCTTTAATTGTAGACTGTCTCAATTAAAACTTTTTTTGAAGTTGTTAATTCAAATATCTTTAAACATTAGGTTAACTTTAAAGGAAATTACAACTAAAACTATTTCAGTAAATTTATTTCAATTTTATATTATGTGTTTTGATTTTTTAGCAACTTATGACTTTTAGCAACTATTTTATCTACTTTCACTTAAATTGTAAATTATTTTTCGGAATCTTTTGCTTTTTTTTGTCTTTCAATATAAAATTACGCATTTTTTGGAACAATTAAAATTAGTTGAAATTTATAATCTTTATGGCTGATCAGCAGAGTTACGCTTTCAAATTGGAATTCTTTATGAGCTGCTTACTTAAGGCTATTAAGGTCTGCTAATTGAATTAACCCTTAAGTTACTTTCCCTAACATAAAATAGCTCTAATTATTTCATGCTTCATTCCAGTCCTAGATTTAATAAATAATCTTACACTGTATCTTAATTAGCCGATTTGATCAAGTTCCTCTTCTAATATTTTAATACTGTAACCTCATTTATCATTTCAGAAAGAGCAACACAGTGGAATCCTGTAAAAAAGGATTTTTTTTACGAATGATTGAGATAACTTAACTTGTGCATTTTTTATCTTATTGTACATACTTAAATCATCATTTTAATTATATTTAAAATGCAAACATTTTGATAATTAGCTCTTATATAATACAATGTTTATAACTTAGTTTTTAAATTATCCTTAAATTGTTGTACTTGTTGATAAAAACAAACCATCCTAATTTGATTACGTTTTGATTAATTTAAATTACATAAATGTAGTTTTCATTTCACTTGGATCTTTTAAAAAAAAATTTCACTAAATGATAGTGTTTTGAAGAGAAATTGAACTAAAATAATTTACATTTTTTCATTTATTAAAGCCAGTCAATCCAATTAAAAAATCCACACTTGCTGCGAAAACTATATTTATTGTGAACATAGTACCAAAATAAAAAAAAATCAGTTAAAAATGTGCTAGTTAGAGATACAGCAAGAAAGAGAAACATTGTTGCGATTAAATAGCATTAAAGGTTTAGTTATTAATAATCTATATAAATATTAAAAAATAATTGCAACTAAGAATTATCAATACCGGTTCATATGATGCTTCTTCTCTATTATTTTCAAAAGTCTTAAATGCTAGTCTAACTCTTTCTTTTAATCTATCCTCAACTGGAAGCCTCGTGTGTTTTAAGAATTACAGCCGAAATTAAGCGATCATCTTAATTTTTTAGCATATTCTTTGATTCTTGGGCCTAAATTCTTTGCTAATTGTTATAAAACTATCAATAACCCTTTGCAACCTTCATTAAAATTATTACAGCTAAATAGGTTTAATTATTTCGATTGAAAGTATCATTAATTCCTTTTCTTACATAATTTAAACAAATTATTTCAATGGAATTATATAAACGATCGTATTTAATTAAAATGTTTTGCTAAGAGTAAGCAAATCCATTGATCAGCTTACATTCACTTGTCCATTCCAGCACGTGGAGCGTAAAGCTGGACATATGCTGCAACTTTTGCATTTTTATGAAAATGAATTCAATATTTTGGTACAATAATCTTCAAAAGATAAAATATTGAAAAATGCGATTAGCTTCATTTTCATTTCTTAAAAATTTCACTGTTCTGTTTCCCTTTAAGTATCCTCCCAATCATCACAAATTTTTAATAAACATTAGATTTCTAATTTAATATTCTACAATGTTCTTAAAATTGCACAATATCTGGACTGAACAATGTGAAATTGTACAATGTCTGAAAAAGGGATTATTCTAGTAAATTTCATCTACACATTGCGTTCTCCTAATAATAGCAAGAGAAATAAATGGTTCGTATAATTAATGTAGGAAACATTGAAAATAAATAAAACTCTAAAACTAATAAAAATTATAAATTTTGATTTGGAAAAAGTATTGCGTGAAATTGAAGACTAGCGAAAAATGTATTTATCTTAATCGAATTTTTCCTATTATCAAAATAGTGAATCCGTTAAAAATTTTAAAAAAAATATTCTTGATATCTGATCTCTCGATTTCAAGATTTGGCCACATTAATTAAAATACGTAAGTAAATATAAACTTCGTCAAAATCTTTATGGAAGAAAGTTTTTATCTCATTCAAACTATCTCTAGAATATTTTAATAAAATTCATCGTCCCTTTTTTCGATATTTATTCGAGTATCTGAGAAATTTAATGCTGAGAAATTTAAAAAATTCCTAATGAATGAATATCTAAGGTCTACAGTAAGTTAAAATAATAGTTTACAAATTTTTTTCTTCTGAATATGAAGATGTAACAGCAAAATATCTATAAAAATAGAACAAAAAATTGCCTGTAGTATAAATTATAACCACCAGAGGCAACTCATATGATTTTGATTATTTATAGGAGTAAAAGACAATTTTTCTATTGTTTGCTTTCTGTTGCATTTATGTATTTACAAATACGGATAAAAAATCCTAATTGACGAGGCTTAATTTGAAATTAACCTTCTTTACTACTCATAATACATTAATCACACTTATTCTATTTTTTATTACATCTTATTATTTTTTGTTCTATATTTTATTATTTCCATATTATATTATTTATAATATTTTATTGTTTTTTAATGGTTTTGAAGATTAATTTTAGATTTTAAGTTCCACATTAACAAAATTGCATAAAAATATATGAAGCAAAAATAACTATCACTAATTTTTTGCTGTCATTAAAACATGAACTACACAAAACATGAAAGTAACGCAACCGAATCAATCACTTAGATTCAATTTTCCTTTTACGCTAAAATTTGAGGTACTATATTCAAATCTATTCTTACAATACTACGTAATAAATTAATTTTTNACCTAAAATTAAAACTATCGTAAATGATAACTAGTCTTAATACATTAATCACACTTATTCTATTTATTACTTCTTATAATTTTTTGTTCTATATTTTATTATTTCTGTATTTTATTATTTATAATATTTTATTGTTTTTAATGGTTGATTTTTGAAGATTAATTTTGGATTTTAAGTTCTACATTAACAAAATTGCATGAAAAGAAATGAGGCAAAAATAACTATCACTAATTTTTTGTTGTCATTAAGACATGAACTACATAAAACATGAAAGTAACGCACTTGAATCAATCACTTAGTTTCAATTTTCTTTTTATTCTAAAATTTAAGGTACTATATTCAAATCTATTTTTACAATACTACGTAATAAATTAATTTTTATAAATAAGTTGTCTGAGTGAAAAAACGCTAATAAATTTAAAGAAAATATCCAGGTACCTTTTTTTTAATTTCATTCCATTTTTACTGACTGAATGTTTGACTTAAGAAATTTAATACATTTCGCTCAAATAGCATCGAGCTTAATAAACACTAGTAATAAAAAGTTTGAAATCTTAATTTAAGTTATTTAGGTTTTTATTTAGATTACGATCTGAAAACATGTTTTCAATTTCAAAAATATAATTTAAAAAACTTCGTAAATGAATAATGTAGGAAATGAAAATTACTTTTAATTTAGAAAATTATCTATATTTCCAAGAATAATTTAAGCAGAAATTAGATATGGGTAAATTAAAAATGAGAAAATTTAAATATTTTGAGTTTTTTTTTTCATTTAATCTAATTTACTATTACTCGAAATATGTAAAGAGAATTTAATATATTTAAATTAGTCAGTATATTAGTTCAGTCATATAAATTACTTTAATAAATGAGACTACCTTAAGGAAAACATTTTAAAACACTTTTAATTTTATAATATAAAACTCATGTTATTAATAAATATTATTACAATTTTGTCTAAAAGATGGTTACATTGAATAAAATAACTTTATAGTTTTCCTGGAATTGGTGTTTAAATTTTTATTTTCATAGATATTATATAAAATTGCCTTAAATTAAATAATGAACTTAATATATTTTTACCCTCCAGTAGTTATACGTGTGTGATAAATTACATTAGCTATGAATTCGTTTTGAATATTTATATCCCAATGATGGACTTCTATTTCTCTTACTCACTTTGATCTATTTTATCTATTTCCAGTTGTGTTCTAACGTTTCTGGATTAATAATGCTCAAAATTCATAAGCGTGAAACTCTTTAAGCATATTCGTTCTGATTTCTACTCTGCCTTGAAATAACTACGACATTATTTTTATTTATTTCTACATCTAACTTTTAACATTGCTTTTTCTATTTTCAAACTGAAAATCATAGTAATGTTGTTACAATACCACAATTTCAATTATTTAATTAAAATAAACATTTATTCCTCATACGTTCTAAAGATTTATGTTAATACTATTTGCATTTTTAGGTAAAAAGTAATTTATATTATTTATTATTATTGTACTCAAATCAATTACTAATAAAATTTTAATATTTATGGAGGGGTATTAAAAATTTTAAAGGTTACTTAGTAGGATCTTGCTGTGTAATATTTTGTTACCTCAATTTAGTATTTTACTAAATTAAGCTTATTAGTCATAAGAATAATAAAATAGCGTAATATTTTTAATGAGCTTAATTACATTATGCTGCTTTTTTCTGTTTTATTAGTATTTTTTTAATTAATTTTTTTTTTACAGTAAAATTATTTATAAAGTAAATTTTGAGAGAAAATATTACGTTTAATGTGTAAATGCAAAAATTAATATCTATTGCATTTTGTTTAATATTGAAACCATTAATGTTAAAATTGAAGTCGCATTTTCGCATTATTTATCAACTACCATAAGAATTTTTAGAATTCATCAAATTCCAAGACCACCAGAGAATGGATTAGAAACTACTCATAAATTTATGAATGTAGATTGTTCTAAAGTTTAATATTTTTAAACGATACTATGATTAAGTTTGCTATTGTTTAATTAAGGAATTTTAGCCACGGAATTAGAAAAGTGTTAGAAAGTTATTAAAAATTAAATTCAAGATTAGTTTGTATTTTAGAGTATTAACTGAACACTCTTGAACATTTGGTGGTTTTTTTTTTTGTTAAATAAACTATATTAAATGAAATTAAGACTTGATATAATTTAAATAAAAGGAGAATAACCTATATGTTAAGTTGATGACGTCTCAATAAGCTTACAATTATATTTTTATAAAACCCAATATAAATTTGAATATGATTTAAACATGAAGCATGATTATTTAAATGTGATCAACACAGATATATGTATTATGTTAAACTGTAAAACTTTAAGTTATAATAAAATGGTTTTACTTATTGTTCTACTTTCTCATTACCTATTTTACTTTTTACTCTAAATCACATTTTAGCAATAGCAAGATCTTTAATCAAGTTATAAAGGTATACATTAATAATCATTTTAATAGGCTATATCGGTATTTAATAGGTTATGATTAGTACTGGGCGATATCAAATTTTAACATTGCGTTATATCGACAAGAAGCATCCGTAATTTTCGATTTATCGAAATATTTTTCTAATTATTTTTAAGTTAATCAATAAATTCGTTGCTAAAATTAAATTTATCGACATTCATGATAATATCATATTCGACAACATCGTATGTTCGACATGTTACAAATCATGATATTCACGACACACCACGAAAATAAATTTCAAAATATAGACATAAGAATTAATTAAAACTTTAGTAATTTTCACGATGTATCACCGTGTTGAAGTTACTTTTTTAATAGGTTATAAAAGTTTTTACAGGTTAAGATGCTTATTTTGTTATATTATGAATTGTATAATTGTTATGAATAACACATGTTTATTTTTTTTTATATATAAGAGAGTTTTATTAAATATAAATGCATCCTTTATCTACAATTTTTTTCAATATTTTATTTCATTTTCTTACATCTTTAAATTCATAGTTAAGACATTTACTTTCTTTATTTAATTTGATGAGAATTAAAGCATTTCTAAACAATAAAAATTATTTTTTTTAATTTACTCTTGAAACTTAGTATATCATAGTAATGCTTAAACATTAATGGATTGGGTAATGCTTCCATCAAATTCTTCAAATAAATGTTTTGATATATTTCAATTTGTTTTGAAATAAGAGTATTCGATTTTGAAATAAGAGTATCACTTTCTTAGGATTTGCAAACTCATGTATTTGAGTAATTTGTGATTTATTTTTCAAAAATTTATCTGCCTTATTTATTCTGTAAACAAATTCTTCATACAAATATATTTTGTAAATTTGAGTTTTTAAATAAAGAAATCAAACAGAGGATCTTAGTTTTATTTCGACATGATATGAAACAATTTATATTTCAATGTATAATATAGTTTAATACGAAACATGTAAGAAGTTTAAATCTTAACATCTTAAAATGCAAATTGATGTTTTCATAAGTTTCATTAAGAGGCAAAATCGTGCAAGAGCTTGATAATATATAAAATAAAATACCATGATATATATTAAAAAGTTTCAATACGCTGCTTAATCAAAAACTTTTCTTGGCAAAATGAAGCCTTGTTTGCCTTATTTAGAACAATTCTATTTTGTTATTCTGTATTTAAGACAAGAGTTTTAAGATTTTACCATTTTCTGGTAGCTTTGATCATATTTTTTTATCTCACTACCAATAAAATAAGATATACGAAAAAAAATACAGAAATTTTTTACATTTTCAACTAAACAAAACATTTTTTTAATACTTTTCTTGCATTGCATTCTTAAAAGGCTCCTAAACTTCTTAAATTTATAAATCGGTATTTCTGAAATCATATCTAGTTTCAAAATAGTCTATTGGACTCAAGCCTTTCGTTCCGCCTTTAAATTGATTTACAAATATTTTATATGACATGTTATTCTTTTTTATTCCTTCGCTGACAGATATTTTCACGTTTTCAGGACTCCCATTTCTCTTTTTTTTGGTTATAAAAAGAAATTTAAGCGAGACTAAAAGACTATTCATGTAGCGGAAAATTGAGTTTCATAATGTATAGTTCGTTTTGACAAGTTTTATTGACGAAATCGGAAGATTTTTTCTAAAATATTGCTCTTTTAAACAGTAACTCAAAAGCATGTGTATATTTAAATGTGTCTAGTAGACCCAAATTTGCAATAAATATTAAATAGAAGAAATATATAGTACTTATTTATCTATTTATTTGCCAGCGTTTTATTCTGAATAGTTTATATTTTAAACACAGTTTGAACTTCGATAGCCGTGCACTCTTGCAAAATTAAATGTCAAAATTTGCATAAATAAAAAAAAAAATTATTTTTAAATTTATTTTTTAGCATTTATAACAAGGGTGGGCATTTGTTTCGGCTTGGGGGCAGCTTTGAGGCACCGGGGTTTAGTAAGGGATCACATCTTTTAAAATATTTGTAGAATGCATTCACAAGTTAACTTTGTTTTTAAGAAAATGTATAAAGGTTTAACGCATTATATAAATGAAAAAAAATATTAATGTAATGAAAGTTTTTATTCGGAGAAATATATCACAGAAAAATAATGTAATCATAAAGGAAATCGTTGATAGAAAAATAATGTTATCCTAGTTTAATTGATTATTTTTTTATTTTCATTCATATTTTAAAATGTTTATCTATACATCTATACATAATAATAAACGCGGCTGTGTGTGTGTCTGTCTGTAATCACAATATATCGCCCCAGAAGCCTCGCCCAGGCACGAAACTCGGAACATAATTGTGTTTTGACATAATGAAGAAGTATTTTTTTTCTTTTTCAAAAATTTGGATTAGTTTTTTAGTTATCAGTCATTTTGTAAGAAAATCTATGTGTGACAAGCTTTTCTCTTTCCCCCACTACAGCGCCTCTGGCGGTGAACTAAGACAGTCTGCCAGGAACCGCCGTTAAGCACGGACGTTTAATTCGAGCCCAAAACCCCCTCTTCCAAATTCTTGTAATTTTTTATCCTTGTTTTATTTTTATGTGTTTTGTCCTTTTCAATAAATATTTAGAGTTAGATAATTTCTAGTCTTTCATTATTTATGTGAATTGGTAGAAATACAAATAAACCCAAACCTCCCCTACATACGCTTTTTCGTCTTCAGAGAACCATATTCAAAAAACTATTAAAAAATGCATATACTTTTCTCCACTCTTATAAATGTATGCTAATGCGAACCTTACAATTGAAAAATTAATTTTTGACAACTTAAACCAATAATATACGAAGGAATAAATAATTTAATTGTAAGGTTCGCATTAGTTTACATTTATCAAAGTGGAGAAAAGTTTAACTTTTGTATTAAAAATGTGGCAACATATTCGATACGTAAATAGAACGCTTCGCTTTGATATATTTGTCGCTGTTCATAATTGTTATAATAAGTTTTTCTTCTTCTTTCCACGCTCTATTTTTTTTTCTTAAGCGAAGACGATAATTTTTGTAGCGATATTGTAGTACTTTGTACAACTAAAAATTCTTTTCACAACACTTTAAAAATATTTACTTTATTTTCTTTATATATACAGAGAACAGTCGGCAAAGAATTCGATTAGGTTGAAAAACATTTCGCTAAAAAGGAACGAATTCCAAAAGAAAAAATAAACAACTTAAAGAATAAAAATGCTGATGCCAGCCAATTTTTTGAAAGTTAACTTAGAAATAACAAACCAAACGATGTTAAATAACAAACCAAACGATGTTAACAAAATGACGTAGAAAGCGCAACTAGATCAAAATTATACAAGCACAACTAGATCAAATTATAATACCTGAGTGCTTGACGTAACAGATATAGAAATAGAATTTGATACCATAAAAAATTATATAGAAATAGAAATTGATACCATAAAAAATTTATTCGTTTTCGTGTTCTTTTCATGTATTTAGCATTTCAGTTTTTTTTTCTTAAGCGTTGTTTTCTGAGTCCTTTTTTTTAAAAAAAGAAAGCAAATCTCCACCTGATAGTTATATTATAGGTTGGGTTACCATAGGCCTTAGGTTACCATAGCAAAGTTACATCTTCATACATCCTCAATAGCTATAACATATCTGCAGCAGAACTGGATATGAAGACAAAATTGCAGGACAGGAACACTTTAATTGTCCACTAATCTTCAGATTTCCTGCTATGTTTTAAAAAACTTTATTTGTAAAAACCTTTAGCGTGGCAGACAGCTGGCCACCTTAGGCGGCTAGTAAACATTATTTATGTGTATTCAAAACATTTAACTTTATAGTGGATGAGATCTGAATACCATCGTAAAATGTGCCACGTATTCTAATACGTTAATGTTATAGTGTAAATTTTCAACAGTGTAAATATAAAAGTTAGATCAGGGTATAAATTGTGTTTAAAGTATCGAAATTAGCTTAAATTAATATTACAACTAATTTAAATAGGTTTTTTTTGATGAAAAGAAAATGGAACAATATAAACGTAAACTACAACGACTGTAAATAACAACCATGAAAATTGCTATAATTTAGGAAAATCTTTAATAGTTTCCGAAATGATATCAAAATAAAATGTATGAAATCACCTATATTTCTGTTAAAATACTGACATTTGCGATTTTAATGTACAAAAATAATAAAGAAGTAAAAAAACTATAACTGAAATTTAGAAATACGTATAGAGAAATTAATTTTATACTTATTTTATTACAGAACTGCAATAAAAACGACCATGACAAGGGAATTTTTAATCCATGAATTTTGAGAAATATTTGATTTAAGAAACTTGAAGAACTGATATTATATCAAGCAGAATTGTATAATTAGTCGAGTACTGTTTTTTTTTTACAAAGGCGACAGAATTAAAAATGCAAGGAGGAATTCTTCTCAAGAATAGTTCCCTCGTATTATCACGCTTTCTGCGAGATGGAAAGAAATGCATCAATACTAAAACAACTTAATGTAACATTTTATATATAAATTAGTTATTATGCATAAAGCCAATTCAATATTATTATATTTATAATTAAAAGTAATTTTGTTAATAAATAAATGATGCAAAGAGAAATATAAAATTAAGACATTATTATCTTGATAATGATTAAAAAACTAATAATTCCAAATTTCGAATAATTTTTTGATTGAAAAAATTTTTTATTTAAAACTGCTAAGGTCTTTTGATAGCATCGAATATAGTTAGTCATTTCTCACTAACTATATTTATTATTAAAAAAAGTTGGTATAAAATATATTTACACAATATTGCTTTCCGTTATTAAAGAATAACCTGTTATAGATATCCTGATAAGATGTATACATTCTAATACGTTATTAAAATTTGATTAAAAGCATCAAAATAATTTGATTTTGGAAGTGAGTCTGTTTTAAATGAAAAGAAGTTTAAAATTTGAATATATCTTTTGAATATCATAATTAAGATATAGAAAAGATGATAAAATGATGTTAAAGCTGAATAAAAACATTAATTTATAATGAGTTTTCCATTTTTAAATTTCGTTTCAGAAGTAATCTCACTGACGCAAATAAATTTATTTATAAATTCATTTATTTATAAATTCCTTTATTTATATATCTGAGCAATAGGTATTTAATAGAATAAAATGTAATATTAATTTATTCTTACTAAATGATCACATAAAAACCAATTGGTTTTGAAATACTTTTTAATTTTATAAATGTCTCGAAGACTTTTCCCTTACTTCTGCAACCACTATTAAAAACTTGAATTCATGTTTATGAAAAAACTCACAAACATTGCACGAAATCTTATAGTAATTTTAGGTAAAAATATTTGCTACAATCCATTTTAGGGGATCTCATTAGTTAATAAAATAAGTTTAAAAAAACTGCACAAAATTATATGAGAAAACATTAATCAAATTTTGCTCAGCTGAACAAAATCAAAGCTATAACTAATAAATGAACTACACACATTTTGCAATTTTGCTCATCCACCAGGATAAAAAGGCTTATGAATCATTCTTAATTACAAGCGTATGAATCATAGAAACGAGATATTAAGCATTCATTATTAAATAAACTTTCGAATGAAAAAATTAAAATCTTATATATAATTGAAACGTGATATCCATTATTTATTATAAAACTTCCTCTTCAATTATTATAGGAAAAAGCTTTTAAAATATTACCTTTTCAAAGGTAAAATATATTAAAAAATTGCTTAAAAACGACAAAAAACAGAACATTTCTCTAATAGAACATTTCATATACACTTTAGAGATGAGATAGTATACATTTTTGAGAGATTGTATCCAGAAAAATAAACATTGTTCTAAAATATAGTTTTTTCTAGGCAACTGTGTAGTTGAAGATAATAATAGCAATTTAATATTTTAAAATCTTCGTTTTCTCAGCATCTATGTTTTAAAGTTTTCCTTTCATTGACCAAAATTTAAGAACAAAATATTAAAATTGCTATCGAGAAAAAATATAAATCATGTTTTATCCTTAAATCAGGAAAACAGAAAAGAAATATAATGTGAAAGCGTGCTCTTGAAATTTAATGATGCATTTTTGTCTCTTAAAAATTATTTTAATTAAATTACATGTAAAATCTCAAGCAAGGCTTTAAATTGTTACTCAAGCATACCTTCAACTCATTAAATATTTAATAATATCTTAATATCAGAGAATCGTGATACGTAAAAAAAGGCTTAGGGTGCTTGAGAAAGCAAAAAAAAAAATCTTGTTATGAATGAAAATTCTGTTTTTAAAACAAGATAACTTCAATCTGAGTACAAAATTTTCTTGGTTATTATCCTATTTTTTTCACATCGAAAAATGCTCTGTTTAAAGGTAAAATATCAAAGTACTCTTTGTAAATAAGGGTAAAATAAAATGCTCGTTAAAATTAAAATACAATCGTTTACTGAGAATAAAAAGCGTGGTCAAAACTACCGAAATATTGTAAAATTTACCATATTTTTGTCTCTATTTTACGGAAGCCCTTTGGTAATGATTTTGGTAAAAATAACAATAAAATATGGTATAATGATCTGCGATAAAATTTGGTAAATGTAGTAAAATCTGTTAATTTCTCATGATATAGCCGGGCACAAAAACCATTTATTACTTTAAACGCAGTTTTCAGTTTTGTACTTTTTACTAAATGTGGGATAATAAGAACTGTAACTTAGAAACCGGAATTACCTGTAAACGTTACATTAGGAACGGAAAAATATTAAATTAATGGTTTAAATATAGTATATTTCGGTTTTATTAACGAGAATTGCATTTTATTTCATTAACACAAAGTACAGTAATTTTTTTAGAATTTTTAAAGGTATTTAATGTATCCTCCTGCATCATTTCAACACAGTAAAATAAGATTTATGTGTGTTTATTTATATTTTAAAAGTAGACCCTGCGCTCAAAATGATATATAATGGTTAGTGTTCTACCTATAAATGATCTGTCGTTTCTCTTCCGTTTTAGTACTAGTACATATCTTCCCAAGAAATTTTTCTAGATTTGTAGCTTCTTTGAATGCCAGTTGTCCTAGCTTTTGAGATTTTTCTAGCGATGGGATACTGATTAACATTTGTCTAATCCCAAAATTGTCTTTATTTATAATTTTTAGTATTAAGTAGCGTTCAAAATTTAAGAACAGGCACATTTTTTACAAAATTGAGAACACCATGATTTTCATATTTAAATATCTTAAGTCTTTGCTACAAACTTATTTCACTAACTAGATTTAAATTGATGCTGATGAAATTCATGAACTTCAATCCTTTGCGATATAAATACTTGTGTATTATAATACAGTTAATAATCCTGTTTTAAATTACTCCATTTAATGTCATCAAATTTGACTCCTTATTAACAAAATGAATGCTTCAGCCATGTAATAGTAAATTGAAGGAAACTATAAAGAGTCACAATCTCTGGAAATCAGGACCAATTTTAATTAGCCTATTTAACAGATTTTTATTTAGGTATGTGTTAAATTATACTAAAATATTGGGTACCAGCTTTTTTTCTTAAAATAGTGGTGAACTGAAGCCTTAAATATTTAATAATTAAATAGCTGTTAAACATAATTAAGTAGCTATTAAATGCAATTCACTTACAATGAAATATATTTTAATTAATATTGGAACAACTGAATAGCTACTAAATAGAAATTAAATAGCTATTAAAAAACTTAAATACCTAATGCCAATTAAATTCAATTTAATATCTATTAGCAAAATTTATTCAACAACTTTATCCATAGTAATAATAATAATAGCATTTATTAAGTTAAATTACAATAGCTTTGGCATGAATAAGACATGAATAAGATATGACATTTAATATTTTTGAAAAACTTATAAACTGAGTAATAAGTAAAAATCAATATACGTTCAAATATAAGTGGATTGATTTAAATTTTATATTTATAGATATTTGCAACGAAATTAAACTGATTCTTAGCATACTAAAATATTGAGACGTTTCTAACTTATATTTCAAAGTTGAATTATTTTGCGTTCAACCGTAACGGAGGCATTTTAAATACTATTTTACCATTTAAACTCAATACTCTAATTATGCAACGCAAAATTGGCTCTTCATACAATTAAGTGCTATAGCTATTAAATATGAAAACTATTAGCTATTAACATCTGTATTGACTCACAATAACAGTGGTAACTTTCAACTTCTTAAATTACGTATTGTGCTGGTATCAAACTTATGTTTGAACTTACAAACTTATTAAAAACTTATTAATTGAATATATAGAAAAAGTCACCTACTCTAAGCTAACAAGATAATTAGAGTTTGTACTTGTAAGGGCTATTGACTTGTGTAACATGATAGAAAAATACTGTTCCAACTTAAAATTAAAGATAAAAATCTTTTTTAACTCCTAATGAATATTTGCATTTTATATGATAATGATAATGAATGCATTTTATATAATAATATTAAAATAGTATTGATGAATACTGCTACCCAAAATCTGCAAACAAGTTTTTAAAAAACAGAAAAAGTTGAAATTAACTGTTGTATTAAAATATTAAATGTAGCGAAAATAATAGACTTCTCTTATTCTTTGCAGACGTTTTTGCGATCTTTTACTTTCATAGCAATATAAAAATTTTGACAGATTGGAACATTTAATCGATTTTTCTTTTACTTAGTTCTCTTTCATCGCAAAGGAAGATACTTATTACAGGATATTGAACAGGAAAAGAAGAGTTACTCTTTCTCAGTTGATAACAGACAAGGATTGAAAATAATCTTTGAAAAAGAGATTCGCCATGGATTAGCAAGAAAACTATTAAAATACATGAAAATGAGTTTTATTTTTGCATTATGTTGAATTTCTAATCGAATATTTTATCTCTACTTAATTCTTATAATATCTTTAAATAGCATTTTTTTATGTAATAAAACAAATCAAATTTAAAATCTATATATCTGTTCAAAATAGCGTTCTATACCAAATGTTAAGTTGAATTAAGAAAGAAGATTGCATATCAAATATTTAATTTTATATATCAAATATTAGATGCTATTGAAATATAAATTTCGTATGTCATTTATTTTGATTATTCTCAAAGATGTATATTTTTTTAATTGATTTTTTAAGAGATGTGATAGATAAAATTTTAATTAAAACTTTCAGCTTAGCAGTATTAAATAAGCAATTAACAGATATACAATCGGACTTCTACTTAACGAACTTCCATTTTGCGATTTTTTCCATTTTGCGAATTTTTTTAGGAACTAAAAACATTTCGTAAATTTCTTCATTAACTAACTTCCAAATAGCGAAGTGAATTATCTATTTAACGAAATTTATGACGATATTTAACAAGCACTTTCCCTATTTCTTACTTCCCTATTTAACTTCCACTTTCCCTATTTAAAATTACTTTGCAGTTATATTTTTAAATCGCAAATAAATACAGTTAAAATTTTATGCATAAATTTAGCTGTTTTTAGTTGAAAATGTATATAACGTGATAGTGTAACACTGGATAATGTTTTGCTCTATTCTCATTTTCCATGCAGATTTCTTTTATAGTTAAGATTTATAAAGCAAATGATTATTTATAAAGTATAAAATTTATAAAGTATAAAATTTATAAAGTACAAGCTGAAGGTGTATCCATCGCGTTTTTTTAATTATGTCTAGTGTTTATGAATTTAACCTGTTTTGTGTTTACGCATTTTAAAAACCGATTTTCTGTTTAACAAACTTTCCATATAACGAACTTATTATAGGGATTTAGCAACTTCATTAAATAGAGGTTCGACTGTATATTACAAAAAAGAAATGCTTATAATGTTTCTAAAGAAAAGCTTACTGATAACGACAGAAAACAAAAAGAATGGCTCACCTTGTGAGTGGTAGATCAAAACAGAGACAAACTTACTAAATATATTCTAAACCAGAATTCTATAAAAGCTGAAAAAGAATGCAAACGATATGATAATCAATACAAGGAAAAATATAATTATGCTTAAAAGTATGCAAACGATACTTTTCTGATTAAATACTTTACAGTGATGATTGTAATTTTATCTGTACGTTTGAAAATTACAATGAACTGTGTTATTTAAGTGAAAATGATAATCACTACTAATTGTTTCAAGTTAAATGCAGTTCTCTTTTTATTGCTTTAATCAAATGTTTTGAGTAGTAAGAAAGTTGTAAATAAAGAAGTGGCAATGTATTCCCGAAATAATAGAAAAATTAGGCACAAAATAAAAGAATATGGGAACAGTGAGTTGGTGTTAGTGTCGAATGTCGATGTGTACCGTGCATAAAATAGACGATCTAGTTAGAATAGTTGACGCAGTGCCAGAATTTTACAAAAACAGAACCGATTACATTTTTCAATTTCTATAATAAATTACTTGTTATCGTGAGATTTAGACATCAAGAAAATGTGTTTCCACAGATCAAGAGATGCAAAACCTCGTTTGCTTTTTATCATATTATGTACGCAAAATTTACCCACAAAACTAAGAAAATTTAAATATTCTTAACAATTATGTTACTCCAGCGTAACACTATTGTTTTATAAGTTATATTTTTAAAAAAATAATCACAATAAAGTTGTTTAATTTCGTTTTAAAATATTTTTTAAAACATATTAAACTTAATCTCTTATTGTTTTGAAAAGTAAACGATAATCTTATTTTAAATTGTTTTCTTTTATACTTAAAAATTTCTTGCCATCCACACTAGCAACTTTTGCCATCTATTTTATTCGTACATGCGTTGTATATAAAAATGTTAAAATGTATCACTATACAATACATTTTACTATATGTACCATAAAATATAATATTAAGTGGTATACAATCGTCTTATAATTGTATATTTAAATTACTTGCAATTATAATTGCATGATATTATTATTACATGAAATCATATATTTTGATTACTTTTGAACACGATTACAAGTAATTGATTACCGTAATTGGTTATGTAATCATGATTGCAGCTGTAATCAAAATTATGAATGTTCGTAATCATGATTACAAGTAATTGATTACTGTTATTTGCTATTGTAATCATAATTACAGTTGTAATCAGAATTTGTAATCATAACAAGTTTTGATTACTGTAATCGAATAATGTAATCGATTACTTTTTTGCCCGACTCTGATGTAATCAGAAATCATGATTACTTATAATTGATATTACCTGTAATCGTGATTACAAGTTATTAATTATATAGAAGTAATTGTCTGTAATTGACGTCCAACTCTGCACTGAAACAGACGCAATCCTTTCGGCCACTCTAAACCCTATTTATGAATGATTATCAGCTGCTGCTAGTTAAAATCGAAGTTTTTATAGGTCAAAATGCTTAGTATTTGGTTAAAATGCTAAAGTATTAGTCAAAATAATCTTAAGTATCTGTTATCGTATAATAGTTATCCATGTGTTCCATAGCTATTTGTGCGAATTAGATTCCGATTTTCTGACGTAGAAAAGAAAGACCCAACGCTGTAACCAATAATTATCGGTACTTTTTGGTTAGTCGAATACAAGGAAATTCAAATATACTTTTCTAATCCTTATTTTATTTATTTTTTATTTTGTCTAATTTTTATGTGTTTAAAAAATAAATAAAATATAAAAAAGCTCGTGGAGGTCCACATTTTTTGGCGATTTCCTGTTTGCTCCCCGCTAACCGAAAAATGTCTAATTATCATTCGACAAACGGTATTTTAGACTTTCCAGATATCTGGCAAAAAGGTTTATAACATTGCTGGTAATTGTATTTATCTAATTCGAAGGAATAGTACTGTGCTACGGTGAAGAGCTCTGCGTCGATATTTTACCACTCTAAATCACATTTTCAATACTTCATGAGCATTCTTGTATTAAAGCCGTGGCTGCTATTGAGCAAAATGCATATGCACTATTAGTTAGCATATTTGCATATTCGTCACTGTATAGGTCGTTATTCACGATACGTCCAAAGCGATTTGTGTGGATTAGCATGAATAAACTAGCATGCTTCGGATCTAAGCAGTAAAGCCCTCGTCGCTATCACTTATAATTATCATCTTACCAACTGTATAGTATGCCTAGCGACAGCTGGAAAAGGTACAAAAATTATATCGAATCGTATTTTTCTGGGTGATATGTTTCTCACTATAATGCTGAAAAGTAAACTTGAACTTTGCTCTGAAGCCACAGACTCCAAAAAGATACTTTAAAAGGCTAAAACGGAAGCAACTATAACAATTTATTATAAAAAGTATACGATATTTTCAGTCTATGCCGTCACTAGTTACTTACAGTACCAGTTTCTATAATTACATACTATATATTATGCATAAAGACTTAAGCACTTTAAAAGTAAGATGTGTATTTTTTAATAACAAACTAATAA
Source organism: Parasteatoda tepidariorum (assembly GCF_043381705.1). Taxonomy (NCBI): domain Eukaryota; kingdom Metazoa; phylum Arthropoda; class Arachnida; order Araneae; family Theridiidae; genus Parasteatoda; species Parasteatoda tepidariorum. Next base: position 59,708,021 of record NC_092205.1, read on the forward strand.
AAATATATCTTTCTCTATTCCTTACTATTGCCTCGATACTCAATTTTAATTATCTAAAGTTTCAGAGTTTAAGAGAAATCTTTAATTATATTTAAACGAACATAGCTCCGTTTAAATTGCCTTAACAGGAAAGTTTACCTTAGAGAGTGAACATACATGGTTAAAATGTGTCTCTTCAGTTTAAAGTTTAAAGCTTAAAACACCAACTTCATTACTGAAAGTTCTTAAAATTATTTTAAGTATTAAGCTTCAATTTGCCTTCAGTGAAAGTATTCAAAATGCATAATTATAACGAAAAGATCATTATAACAAACAAAAAGAATAGATAATAAAATTGATAATTAAAGTATAATAAAGTTAAAATCAATATTCGCAAATATGAATTTTGCTTGTTCAAAAATACATTAATTTAGAGAAATCAATTGTGTTATCATGGCAATTTTGAAAAATAACTAACTTTGAAATATGATGTTATTCAATTTTTATCTTATTTAACCATTCATTCTCATTATTTAACTAGTCATTTTTTATTTAACTAAAACTAGGTATTCATTATGTAATTATAGTAAATATAATGCTGATTTAATTTAAATTCGATATTCTAGAGATTGAAATGTTCATGAATAATAAGAAAATTTTGATTAAATTACGTAGCAATTGCAATTATCTAAAACAAGTAGTTTACTCTTGAGATGTTTAAGCAAAAAAAGGAACTTATATATTAAATTGCCAGTGTAGCTGGTGTTTATTTTGAATTAAAAAACTCATGATATTAATATTTTTAATCATATTTAAACAAAACATTACGGTACCAGGGAATACCTCTTTTTAGCATTGCTATAAAATTTCCCGATTAATTTTCACTTAGTACTTAGCTATATGTTTTTGTTTTCGCAATACTGATTTCTGAGAAACAAAATTTATGTCAATCATTATTTTAATTATAAAAATAATTACTAAAGTCACAAGCACTTTTATTAGTTAATACAATGAAATTACATATTCCTGTTTTTAGATAGGTTCAAATTATGTATTTAGATTGGAAATTAATAAGATATTCATTTTTTGATACTTGTTGCCCTTACCAGAGACTTTACAATATTATATTTAACGAGAAGTCTTGTAAAACTTCAACTGGTCAAAAGAAAGGTAGCATACCATCGTGCGACTCGTACATCAATGACAAGCATTGCTCAACCCATCATGAGTTGTCATTTAATACGTAATTTCAATTTTATTTTATTAGTGTCCGTTGACTTTAAAGAATTTAGGTATAAACAAAATGGTTTTAAGCGAGCAACTATCAACATAAAAACACGATTGTGCCTTTCAAAATATCAGTTCCTAAACGTCACCCTAATGTGTCGAAAAATTATCCATGTTGATTTTACTTATGCGCCTTTAATTTGTAAAACTGAAGAAAAATAAATGACACAAACGTACAATGAAATACCAACTAAACTCTTTTCTGATAAAATAAAAATGTAAGCTAGGAAATCCCTATTATAGTAAAATATTTCCTTAATCCTATGGAAAACTCTTTCATTGGAATATAAGCTAGAATATCGTTGGAATAGGGCTTAATAAATAGGCTGGAAAGATAGATTTCTGAGATTCCATAGATTTATGTTATGTTCTGTCCCAGCATATGTTAAGTACCGAATTTCGATGCATATAAAGAATTAGTGTATGTATACAACCTATATTTCTGATTCTCATTTTATATTGTCTCGCAAAAAATAACTTTCCTGGTTCTTATGTGTATCATGTCTTACTGTAATTAGAAATTGTAGTGTTACTAAATTACAAACATGTTGGTTGGTGGCAGCTAATGTATTATTTATGTCAAACATAATTTTAATATCAGATTATTTATTTTGAATATATTTGAATGCAGGGTGATTTCAATACGGCACTGTAAAAAGTTTCCACGTAAAAGTTAACACTAAAAATGATGACAACTAAGATGCTACTTTGCAGCTAAATGGTGTTCTACTGCACTAAGAACCAAAGTTAGTTCCTGGCGTAGTAAAACACATAGAATGTTCTTTTACACTACTTGGTGTAAAATAGTTTCCACCTTGTCTGTTATTCAGTAACACTAAACTTTATAATTATAGTAAGATAAATACACATAAAAATCCGCAAAGTTAATTTTAAAATACAATACATAGCAAGAATCATACATTTGGGATGCATGCATGCATCATTTCTTAGAATAAAATCTCTAGGAAAATATTAATCGCTCTAGGAAAATATTAATATGAATTTGCACTAAGCTTAACAAAACCAAAGCGGATAGAAATGAAATATTTTGTAATTATTTATTATACACTGGTCGACAAAATTAAGAGATGGAAGACATTTTCTCAAATATCTCAAAAAGTACTGAATATAAATAAATGAAATTTGTTATGGATATAGCTTAGTCCAGGATAATAAAGTACGCAAAACAAAAATGAAAGTGCCCTTCACTGGCAAGACCTATTGCCAATAAATCCAATGTAGTCTGAACTTAAGGATAAAAGAGGACAATAAAAGTAAGCCTTGTACAATGTGTGCTGCCTCTATTATGGTGTATGGTCACCCCTGACAGACAGACAGCATGCACAACGAGTATACATGATGTCAATAAAGGAGTTAAGGAGGACTTGAGTAAGACCCTCCCATTCTTCCTCCAGAGCAATTTTTAACTTCAGAATGGTTCTGGGGGGAGGTCGGCGCATCGCAATAGCTCTCCCAAGCATGTTCAATAGGATTCAGATCAGGGGATTTGGCTGGCCAATCCATTCGTTGAATATCCTCGCTTTCCAGATACTCATCAACCATGAGAGCCCTATGTGGTCGCGCATTGTCGTTCATAAAAATGAACTCAGGGCCAACAGCGCCCCTGAAAAGACGCACATAGGGCTGTAGGACCTACTGCCTGTACCTCTGGGCATTCACGGAACCATTGTCAAACACATGGAGTGGTGTGCGGGTATTTTGCATGATCCCTGCCCAAACCATGAGTCCTCCACCAGCATAATGGTCCCTTTCGATAATGTTGCTGGGATGGTATCGGGTTCCAGGTTCCCTCCATATCAATAACCGTCCAGAAATAGCGTCATAGAAATGTGCGTCATAGAAGAATATAGCGTCATAGAAATGAGCGAAAATGCCTTCCATCTCTTAACTTTGTCCACCAGTGTAGTTCAGAGCTATTTAAAAATTAAAATATAATTATCTTTATATCACAACTAAAAACATACGTACGTTCTTTAAAGACTACCTTTTGTTTCTGTAGATATTGTAGAGCAGCGCGGAAGAAAACAAGACATTTATGCCAGTTCTCACTCGGTGTAAATACACTAGTAGCAATACACAAAGCGTGCCAACGTTGGAGTTTTCGGAATCAAAAATAATTCATGTATTGTGTGAGTGGGTGGGAGTTAGGTGTATCTTTTTCCACTTTTGGAGTTTGGATTTAACTACAAACTTTAAGTTGCATATGAAACCTCTATTTGTTGTCAACTTGAAATAAACTGTTCTTTTAGACAGTTTTTTCTTGACAAGTTCAACAAAATATTACACCTCATTTTTTGAAGTAATATGAAAACACAAACAAACCTTGAGCTTCTGCAATTACTAGTTTTTGGTCACAAATTTGATCACAGCTTATAGTGTAAGGCGATGTTTCAAACAGCTAGTTTTAGCAAATGCAAAACAGCTAGCTTAAGCAAAAAAATAGATCATGTAATAAATGAACTCAAATATTCAGAATTTAATAAGATATTAAGAATATCTGTTTTAGATAAAGATGCGTTGTTTAAAAAAAAGACGATACAGTTGCTATATTTAAAATTATATAGCCCATTTGTCAGTCTGAATTTGGCTTCCTCAGACTTATTAAACGAGGAATGGTTAAACATGTTGTGAAGCATGGGAACAATGTTTGAATTCTTTATTCTCATCTATGTAGAAAAAGTTTGTTTTTACAAGATAATTTAATTGAAGTTAATTTTAGAAAAAAAGTATATTCATAAAAAGATAAAAATTTTGATTAAATTCTGAATTTTTTTTTACTTCTGTATTTCTTCTAAAATAACATTTTTACTGCACTTTCGCAATTTTGCTTCGTAAAAATTTTAGTTATAAAACTTAATTCTAGTTCAATAAGTTTTTTCTCTTTCTTTCATTTTTACGATGTATAGTTTGTCAGTTCCTCAATCAAATAAAATACCTGAAGACAAATGGTGTCAAATTAAACTGAATACATTAATTCGAAAATTTCCAAGGAGTTCCAGGTTCCAAATCTCAAACTATAACTGATCTCAATCTATAAACTGTTCAAGGAATCCAAAATGACAAGATGCAATGTAAACCGATGCATTGCACCTTAGTGTAGAAAACACCGCTAATTTTAATATAGCTGATTTTCTATTTTAACTTGGCACATAACAAATTACATTTTGTTTTAGAAATAAGTTATATACTATTCTAATGTGTCAAAATAATGTTTCACAAAATGTATATTTATTGATATAAACATTATATGATTGCTCACAATGCACAATAAAAACAATTTTTGCAAAACGATTTTAATGAAAAAAAATTCTTCAAAATGATGTACGCTAATTTTACAAATGCTGTTGGTAACTCATTGATTTCATTAACTGATTATTTTTAGATATATTTTTTGAATTGGAACTCAGCGTAAAGAGTAAAGAGAATACCTTTGGAAATGTATAAAGAAAGAGGCTATAAAGAAATATCGAACTCTAGACATAACAACTCAATACTGAATTCAGATTCTGATTTTAAAACCATTTACGAAAATTTCAATTTAAGATTTTACATACGTTATTACTTTTATAATTACTGTTTTCATAAAATATACCTTATGAACTTTAAGCTTAATCTTCTTTCATTACAATGTGATAAGCATTTAAAGCGCTTTGATGCTAACCAGGAGAACTGAAAATTTTCTGGAATTCCCTTATAATATGCAAATTTTACTCTTTGAACACAAGCATTTTCATGAATATCATATTTGGAAACCAAAGAAATAATCCCCTTATTAAAGTTAGAACGCATATTATATGCGCTAGCCTAAATAATTTAGAGAAATTGAAATAAAAATCTCTTAAATTCAAGAATAACGCTGAAATTTAGTTTATGATCCATTTCTCAAAATTTGAGGTATCTACAAGCTGTATAAGTACTGCAACTATTTTGACATTTAAAAACTTTATTTCACGTTAAACTCTTAGAATGAACTATTAGAATATTTATATATTATAAAATTTCAACAAATTAGCTATCTTAATAATAGTTACATTTGGAAGTATATTCATAATTATTTAAAATTAATTTACATAGGTGATTATAAATAGTCTCATACACTGCAGCGAATCTTATTTGTATTCAAGAGAAAATATTGCTCTATATTTCTTATGAGCTTTATAAAATATTTTGCGAGAGTGAATGATTTAAGATTGATTTTTTTCAATTTTTATTCCTATTTATAAAAATTATTTTAGAAACTCTGAGTTTTTTAGTACCACACAGGAAAGAACAACCAGAATATGATTAAACTTACATTGTTTCTAGCTCTGTAGGAAAACTAAGAAGCTCCGTAATTTTTACTTAATTGCTTTCGTAATGATTTTAAAAAAATTAGTAGTAAAAGATCGTTTTATAATTTGTGATATACAAAATTCGGAAATTGCTGTAAAATTTAGTAACTTTATCATGATACTATAGAGCATGACATAAAAACCATTTATTTGGTTAAATTTACTCTTAAGTTTAGTTTTTTTTTACTAAATGTGTAGTAATAAGAACTATAATTATTAAAACCTGAATCAATGAACCAACTCGGTTCAAACTAAACCACATGAACTGACACATTAACAAATGACTGGATTAAATACAGTATATTTTGAGCTTATTAACCAGAATCATGGTTTCTTTTACCAAAAATATCATTACCATATAGTACGGTAATTTTACCAGAATATTTTCTCTGTGTGATTTTTAATACTTTAAGGCACAAATACCGGTACTTAATTATATAAAAGGGTAACGTAAAGGTAACCATTCTAGTGCAAAATATAAGCAGAATTATATAAAAAATAAGCATAATTATAAGTGTAAAAGTGTAAAATATAAGCCGAATTATAATCTCTTATAAATGTGTGCGTTTCTTATAAAATAATCTATGATTCTCTCGTATAATTCCTGAAATTTCGCAACTACCAATGATAGTTTCATCATAATGTTTCCTATAACAGACAATGCTGTAACTGTAGAAAATTTTGTAATACAAACGTAATACAAAGTTTTAAGAAATAAGAAATTTGTAACTACTCTCAACTCATTTACAAGAGTGCTCTTAGTTATTGCCATGAGTATTTTGGTAAAAACTTACTGAATAATTACGAAATAAAAAAATAATGACATCTCTTGTAAAATAGTTTATACAAATGCTGTAGAATGTTTGAACAATATTGTTGGGACACACGCAAGCAGAACCTGCCATAGCTTTGGTAATCTTACCAATCTTCATGGACGAAACTGCTTAACTTTGATAATCTTACCAATCTTTGTGGATGAACTAGCAATAACTTTCACAATCTTACCAATTGTCATTGACTTTTCAAGTCTTATTATTCTGTTTTATTAAGAGATCTAGAGGCTTCTAGATCTAAAACATTTGTGGCTTCTTTATTTGAAAAAAAAATACAATTTAAGACCCATTTCATTCTTAGCAATTTGAAACCATGTGTAATACTGAAAAAATATTGAAAAATATGGCAAAAATATTGGAACGCACTCACTGAAAACAGAAAATATAACATACTTATTTTCTACCCTGGAATTGCCTGCAAACTTAAGTATTTTGTTTAACGTAATTTATTCAAATTTTTCCTGAAGAATTAATTGCTTCAAAAAAGTTATTTCATTAAAATAATGTCAGTGCTAACGCTAAACTAAAGCTGAAATCCAGAATCGCAAATTAAGTTTTAGTTTAGTTATAGAGAGTCAACAAAAAAAGTTGTACGTTGATTAATCCTCATCTAAGTTCAAAGTAAGTTAATATTTTTCAAAGTTCAAACTTTTCGGTGACAGTATTTGAAAAAGTGCACAGCACACTTGCAGCGAAAATCTGAAAGTTAATCAAGGCATTTTCTGAATTGTAAATATTTTTCTACCAGATAATATTAATGAATTTCATAAAATAAAACTTCTTTTCAAAAATATAAATTATCTGGCTGTTAGCAAAATATCGTACATAACATAATTACATAATAGTACATAACATAAATATGCATAATTTCCATTGGAGAAATAATTAAGCATGTGCTTAAAATGCCATATTAGTATACATGATGTCTCGTAATGACCACCCTGAATAAAAAATTTTATTACGAACGATTTTTTCAGAATTTGTATGACTAAAACAACCCTGAAAAACCTGTTTAATTACCGAGAAGAACAAAATGGAGCTTAAATGTGATTATTCGAAACACCTGCAGCTTTTATCGGACAATAAAACTGGTTTTGATTTTTGTACCACCTTTCTCCGTAGTCATTCGTTAAATTTAGGTTGTGCGTTTTTTTTTCCTTTTTGCCTAGATACTATTTTGCGAATTTAAAAGTTTATGTTTTTTATATTTACTTTATTTTCGAAATGATTCGAAGTTTTTCGACTTAAAGTAGCCATAACAGAGCACCACGCATACAAACATTATATTAGAGGGCTTAGGAGAAGATGAATCAACATAATATTTTCTGAAACTTAGAAACAACTAAGAAAATTATAATAGAATGTGAATTGATATCTTCTTCCACAAAATAGTTTAATTCTATTAATTTACGTTAACAAGTGTAAAATTGCATGAAGTAAGGAATAGTAATTTTGAAAACTTTTCTTCTATAAAGAATTTAATTACATTGTTTTTTAAAAGTATCCTCCTTTATACTAAGGGAAGTAATAAATGTAACTAAGGTTTGATAAGATACCGTTAAGAATAGAATAAATTATATAAAATATATATCTAGATTCTTTAATTAATATATCTAATACTTTCCATATTATTACGAATAAAAGTAATTTCTTTCATACTATTAATTCAGATTACCCTCAAAGACTTTGGTTCCGTAACCAAACTACTGAAAGATAATTGAACAAAATCGTACTATAAAATGAGCTGAAGAAATATTTCTTTAACAAAAAATAGTTAATATGCTCATGAAAAATGGGATCATCACTTATAAAAGTTTTTTTTTCCGGTTAAACTATTTTAATAGGTTAAGGGGCATTAGTAAGTGATTAACGCCTGGTTTCTGTAATAGTCCCTCATTTTCATTTTCTGCGTTAACTTAGTTTCAAAACTTATCGAAAGAACTTGTATTAAATGAAATCAACTATCGATATTATCGATATTTTTGTTTAACTTTGTTTTATAGTTTTGAATAAAAATTAGAATAACGAATGCAGTACATTAAATATAACGTTCATTGCACTAATTTGGAATAAACTAAAGCAATTTGCAACATTTAGTGGCAGTCTAATATTATAATTTAGCAACAAATTAAAACCTTTGCAATTTGTAAGACACTTTTGAAATATTACTAGTTACATCCAGTGACCAGCTGGTCTGCCTTTTTAAATAAGTAATATTTCAAGATATTACTTATATTCAAGATATTACTTACAAGATATTTTCGCCTTGCCACTGGCCATGACTGTTTATCAAAACACCTGTACAGAATCAAAATCTTTTAAAGCCCCTTTTGTCCATTATGTAACCTGCAAGAAGAAGTGGACGCTAACCATCTGAGATGTTGACCTGCACTTCCTCCTGGGCCCTAGTGGGAACGTTATTGGTGGGCGAGATACATTATTAGAGACCTATAGACTCTTTCTTTTTGTAGCTCTTGTTTCCGTTTTTTTTGTTCCTTCTTTGTATTGTTCTCAGTTACAAATCTGTCTTTCATGTCTGCCATTGGAAATAAAAAAAATATTTTAAGATATTAAATAGTACAGTAAAAAGTCAAGACAATATTGAATATCTGAATTTTGAAATTCAATTTCTCAGGAACTATTCAACCGATTTAGCACAAAGTTTGTATTTTGCCATGCGAAATTACATTCTTTAAAATGATTCAAAACATTGTATACCTTACAACTCAAAATAATTTCTACCATTCTTAAATAAAATAATAAATATTTGCTAAAAGTTATTTTTTACAAGACATTATCTTTGAATAAACAAATTTTATAAATTTCGTGCAAATTTTTTTTTGTTCACTTAAAAAGTTCTCGAGATATGGTGAAATACGCAAAAAGTAAAGTTAACATTATGGGGTCCAAACTTTGAAGCGCTCTCCTTACCAAACTATTGGGAATGCGGGTACTTCCTATATTTTGAGGATCAGAAATCCACATCCGTCGATAATAAGAATCAGAGAAAGTACGCTTTTACGTCTGATTTCGTAACCTAAAATATCGTCTGTGCTAATTAAGTAGCATATTTAAGATCACTCCCCCGTGCAGAATTCAGGTTGCGTCCTAGAAAGTGAAGATCTGATCATCAGATCAAAAGCTATTCAGGATGTTATTTTTTTCGTAGTAGAACGTAGTCGAATATCGTTTTAACTTTGACCACAAAATCAAAACAAACACTTACAATGGACATAGACGATCTCCACAAAACTGTGGCATACGACTCAAGATGCTCTGCTTTACGTAAAACTGCGGTTCTGAAAGCAAAAATATTTAGCTGATTTTGATGAATTCAGCGATTAAGAATGAAGCTTATTATTTAGATTTGTAACCGAAGATAAGATTGTAGAAAGTTAGTTTCTGCATTAGGTCCACAAATAGCCATTACTTACAGTAGTTTGCTTTAAATTACACAGGTAAGTTGGTAGTAATATGGTACGATTCATTTCTAAATTTCATCAATACATTTTCCTACCGGCCTGCGTAGGGGGCAGGAAACTGTCCTTGCATCAGAAAGGTCCTGGGTTCGAATCCCGGGCAAGGCACGGATGTTTCTTTCCCTCTCTCTCTCTCTCTCTCTCTGTGTGTGTGTGTGTGTGTTCTATGTCCTTTCTCCTTTGTCTGTGAATGTGACCCGCCCTATAAACGGGTTGTGGTTGTGTAAATGGCGTGGCAGAAGTCGAATTCCTGGCCATAGATGGCGCCACTGAAAAACAGGAACAATCGCCCCCCCTATTGCCTAAAACAGGCATACGACAAAAAAAACCAATACATTTTTTCTCATTTGCTTTCCATATCCCAGTTTTTAGTTTGAAGATCGGCTTAAACAGCAAACAACATTTAACAGCAATAAACAGCGTGCTACGTCTTTGTAGCGTTAATTACGCCAACGTAACGTAAAGATACGTAGCATCTAAAATCAACACGAGCATGCGCAGTTGATTCAAATCTTACGTGCGAGTGAGTACGGTAGCTAACTTAAAAGTGCAAAATCGCCGTCATAAAAAAAATGCACTGTGCAAAAGAAAAAGTAATAGAGCATCTTTTTTTGACTTTCGTGTCACAATTAAAATTTACTCCCGCTCCAAAATATTTTTATTTTAATCAGTAGAAGAGTTGCTGATCTGATTTAAAAATTAATCTATGAATTACCAGCATGCTATATTTAATTATTTTAAAATAATATTATTTTTTACGAGACAAAGTAATCTGAGATTCTGTTCTGATATTTAGGGAATTAATACCTATTTCACATTTATTGAAGAAATGCAGCTGCTGAGCATCTACCTAATTCCAAAAAAGCATTCTAAAAGTTTTTTTTTCTGAAATGCCGAAACCTAATCCACGAAATCAGATGCCAGTCAACATTTTGAGCAATTTGTACAAAGATGCACTTAATTCCCAAGAGGAAATAAATCTTCTGGTACTTTTTAGGATGGAAAAGAAACTCAAATCGCCAACACTGCTTCATCTTTTAAGTTTTATGGAGCATGGAAAAATTCTCCTCTGAAGAAAATAAATTTTTTTAAAGCTTCGACTCAAGGAAAAAAAAAATAATTCAGAATGAAGCAAAAGTAGGTCGATGTTACCACTGTAATCCTTTGCAACTACCCACAAATCATAAGCGACTGCAAAAGCGTTCCCTTTGCTACTTTTTGGATTGCTTAAAATATTTAACAACAGTCTTAGAAGCATTTTTATTTAGTTTTTGTAATGTATGAACGCCTCACTGAGAAAAAAAATATTTTCAAAACTACCAGAATATGGTAAAGTTTACCATGTTTCTGGCCTTATGGGAAGAAGAAAAACTTCGGTTCATTATTATCGAAGGGCTTTAATAATTATTTTGATAAAATTAACAATAAAATATAGTTTTATAATATGTGATAAAACATGGTTAACGAGGTAGAATTTGGTAGCTTTGCACTACTACCTTAGGACATGGCATAAAAACCATTTATTCGATTAAAGTTACTTTTCACTTTTGTATGTGCTTTTCACCTAAATGTATGTGCTTTTGTACTTTTCACCTAAATGTGTGGTATTAAGAGTTTTGAAAATCAAAATTTTTTGCTAACCATTACCATATGTACCGAAAAATTACCAAATGTACACTGTTAGAAATTTCTCGGAAAAAATGGTTAAATAACAATTTAGTGAATGGTTAATTTACCATATTTAATCAAAACAGTCAAATAACCATAAATAAAATGGTAATCAAACAGTTAAGTTTGAGAAAAACTGTTTATTAACTGCTTTCACCTAATACGGTTAAACAACCAGAATCCTATCTCACCAACTAGAACCACCTAACGAAGCTACTTAATTCTTTGCAACGGAGTACATAACATAGCCGAGCGGGCTTATCAGTCAATCTCATGACCGGCAGAACTGGAGTTCGAGTCCTAGTGTTGGCACCACAATATTTCCTCCATTCCCTTCAACGCATGAAGAATTTCCAGCGTGCGGCACTCTCCAATGCCTATTACCCTACGGAATGCNTTATCTCACCAACTAGAACCACCTAATGAAGCTACTTAGTTCTTTGCAACTGAGTACATATCATAGCCGAGCGGGCTTATCTGTCAATCTCATGCCCGGCAGAACTGGAGTTCGAGTCCTAGAGTTGACACCACAATATTTCCTCCATTCCCTTCAACACATGGAGAATTTCCAGTACGCGGCACTCTCCAATGCCTATTACCTTACGGAATGCCGAGCTCCTATGCCTAGTTAAATGATTAATTATTTTTTACTCTTATGAAAAATGCTAGTTGTAAATGGTTAAAAACTGTGTAGTTTTGTATTCATGGTTTTATAACTGTACTTTTTGTAAATGTTTTCAAAACCATAATGGAAAAAAATGGTCTTTACCGTAATTCTTACGGTTAATAGGATGGACAGACAGCTGCCAGTTATTTTTCCATAATTTTGAAATTAAAACTTAACAGTGTATAGTTTAAACACCGTATATTTTGGTTTTATTTACTGGAATTAAGTTTTATATTATCAAAAGTGTCATTAATTCTCTTTTTTTTTTAAAAAATTAGCCAATTTGACGAAAATTTTCTACCTAGATAAAAAGTACCAAAATCAATGAATACTTCTTCATTTTTCCTCAGTTTTATGAGCCCAGAAAATGCATCATTGGGGTTATTTCGTAAAGATTTATGTGTAATATGTATACAATATTTTCAAAACATTTTAAACACTGGATTATAAATGCTTTTCATTTTTAAAAAAACGTTGGAATTTCCTCTTATTCATGTTTTGAGCATTAATAATTGGCATAACTGAGGGTACAAGCTAAAGATGGAAAAAACTTAATCAAATAGTCATGAATGAACAGAGGCGTACAACAGTTATGATAATAGTATATTCAAAAGCGTTATTTCATTTGATCGCCTTAAACTCAAAGCAAATCTTTAATTTCAAACTAACATATATTATCTCATTGAAAATAATTGCCTGGACTAGGATTTTAAGCTTGCCTGGAGTTATACTTATTAAAAATCACCAAATTATCAAGATTTTTTCACACAGGTGAAAAAAAATTTTGAATTATTCTCAATTATTGCATATTTTAGGAGACTAAACAATGCAGAATTTCAGTGGTTTCTCAAAATCAAATTTTTTATTATTTGTTTTCGATTTATATCAATAACTCAATAAAAGATCATCTTTCTGAAATTGATTAAATTTGGCGTTATTAAAGATACGCTGTTATGATGTTCATTCTGATATTACAGTAAAAAAAACGGCAGCACGGTTCATCCAATTAACCGTGAAGTTTACGGTTGAGGACATTTTCTTCCTATATGGTTTTTTAACCATCTACATGATTTCAACATGATTTAGCATGATTTCAAAACCGTCAAAAAGAAATTTAATTGGACATTGCAGTTAGGCATTTGTTAGGCAAAGGAGATTAGTGTTAGATCGTGGTTGGGTTGGGTTTTGTTAAATGGACCGTGGAATGCAACTCAGTTAGTGGTGGTGACGTATATCGTGAGCGATGAGAAATATTTGACTTTTTTGTGTTAAGCAGTATCCATTTATGCGTAAAAGAGAGTATTGTATTCTAATAGTCCTGAGTCACCAATTGGGGAATGCGAAAGATTTCAAGGAATGGAAGAAATATTGTGGTGTCAATACTGGCATTTGAACCCTCATTCTGTCTGTTATGAAGTATACAGATAAGCCTTTTCGGTTACAATATCTACCTTGCTGCAAGGAACTAAGCAGTATCAGCCTAGTTGATGCGAGTGAAATTCTGATTGTTTAACCGTATTACGTAAAATCAGTCAATAAACAGGTTTTCGAAAGATTAACAACTTGAATGTCATCTTTTGTGCGATTATTTGTCTATTTTGTTTGAATATGGAAGCATAACAATTAAACAAATCGTCAATCATTTTTTCCAAGAAATTTCTAACAGTGTAGTTCAAACTAATTACGTTTTAAATAAAATAGTTTAAAAGATTATTTTCAGTTTTTCTAGTAAAACTTAATATCACTTTCAATTTATGTCCGGATTTCTTATCATTTCCTTACACTTTCAGAACTAAATTCTTGCTTTATAATACCAATTTTTTTTAACAAATTTTATTACAAAATAACTCTTTCATAAAAAGCAGTGAGATAAAACTGTATTCGTAATTCAAACACTATATAGTACATTTCTTATGTTTTAAATATAAATATCTTCTACAACATACTCGAATGTGAAGATTGAGGAATACTTTTCAAAGAGACTTCGTAAATATTTTCAAACTTCTTTTCCGCGTATTTTTGTTGACTTTTCGAACCTCTTGTAAGCTTATTTGACATCACTGTATTACTAAAAGAAAAGTTTCAAAGCTCCTCTACCTTAAAACAAGCTTTTTTTCTTTATGTTAGATAACCGGAAAGCTCAAAACAGGTCAATACTTTTCCTAGAAAAAAATTTAATACCAAAACAGTACTTCGTTCAATTTTTCTTCCGTCATATTATGTCATGCACAAGACAAAAATGATATTCATCTAAAACATATTAGAATCAGAAGCGTATAAATTTTAATCTGATATCTTTTATTCATACTATTTCGAATTTCTTTTTTTAAAGAAATAATATTTTCATTTAAAATATATAACTGAATTCTTTTGCTGGTTTCGAAGAAACTAATCTTCTTTCATGTTTTGGATCAAATATAGTTTGATGTTTAAACATGACAAATGATAAATTTTAAAACATAATTCTTTACTTTACAAAAAAAGCTTGTAGGTGTCTGGTGTGATTAAGATTACATTTTCACAAAATATAAAAATAAATTATCGGAGAAATTCCGTGATTCCCTATATTTTTTTTTTTTTTTTGGAAAAACTTGAATAATCGATATCTCTACTAATTAAAAATTTATACGAAATGAAAAATTCGCATAATATTTATACAAACATAATTTGCCTTTTCTGATTAAATAAGCAAGATATTAAATGTAGACCTTACATATTTAAATCGTTAATTAAAATAGTAGTTTAAGTTCATCAAATTTTTAGTTTTCCTTAATCCTTATTTTAAAAGTAAAATGCTTAATATTGTATCAGTAAGAAATAAATTTTAATCTGTTATCTTTTATTCATACTATTCCGTGACCTCCGAGAAGTAAGGAGGTCACTAATATTCCCACCTTCTCTGAAGAAAAGCACTATTTTACCATGGCAAATAATAAATTTTTAAAGCAAATTACTTACTCTTCAAACAAGCTTACAGGTTTTAAAAATATATTTATAAAATATTAACGAATTTGGATTGTTGAAATTCAGTGACCCATTGCATTCCGTAATTTTTAATTCTTGATCTACGAGGTCGAGTAGCTGTAATTGTTTTTTTTTAAATATACAACAACTAGAGTAATAAATACGTCTAGTAAAGATATATTTTTTTTAAAAAAAAGTTTTTCATTTTATAATACACTGAGAAAATGTATGGACAAAGCTACCAGTATACGGTAAAATTTTACAGTGATTTTGGCTCTATGGGAACACCAAAAAGCACGGTAATTTTTACCGAATCACTTTGATAATGATTTCGGTAAAATTAACTATAAAAATAATGCTTTATAATATTGATTAAAATTTGGTAAATTTGGTAATTTCATTATGATATTTTAAAGCATATCGTAAAAACCTTTTTTTTTTCAAATAAATTGCATTTTCAGTTTTATATTTATTTTACTAACATAGTGATAATATGAACTATAAGTAAAACCCAGAATTTCCAATACACTGTTAACATATTATCAGAAAAATAACCAAATAAATTTA
Organism: Parasteatoda tepidariorum; assembly: GCF_043381705.1. NCBI lineage: Eukaryota > Metazoa > Arthropoda > Arachnida > Araneae > Theridiidae > Parasteatoda > Parasteatoda tepidariorum. The sequence goes on from NC_092205.1 coordinate 59,723,817, forward strand.
CAGCTTAAATACAGTGTATTATAGTTTTGATTGCCAAAATTATGTTGTTGTTTTGTTACCAGAAATGTTATTACCATACAGTAGGGTAATTTTAAAAGAATTTTTTCTCCTTGCACCAAGAGTGACAAAACAAAGTCCTTCTTGAAGAAAAGTAAATTAAAATATTATAGAGAAAATATCAAACATATATATAAAACCGTTAGCTTAATATAGTCGTTTTTAAATTTACCAGACTCTTAGCTTTCTTTAAATTCTTTAAAAATATCAAGAACACATAAATTTTAATTTCTTATCTTTTATTCATATTATTTGAACTTCCAATTCTGAAAGAAAATATTCTTATAAAATACAAAACTGAATTTTGATGTATGTCTGGAAGAAACTAATATTTTTCATACTTCTTTGCTGTATACTTCAATTTCTAAAGACAGCAAAGTAATGAATTTTTAAAGAAAATTATTTTTCTTTGCTGACAAGCTCACAATTTTGAAAATCTAATAATAAAATATCAGAAAATTGAGAAGACCGAAATTTATATATCATAAGGAATTTTATTTTTTGTTCCACGAGTTCGAGTAGACAATTTTTTTTAATTTAACAAAAACTAGAGTAATAGGTGTTTTGCACATGACAAAAAATTAGATAAATTAAACATTTGCATAACACCAATAGCAGTATAATGGAGTCCTTTTTAAAAAAAATAACCAGGTTTCAAACATACTTTCTTCGCATATTTTAATATCTCTACACACTGGCAAAAGAATAAAGCGATATTTTCCAAATCGATATAATTTCTATACTAGAGTAAGTATTTTTGTTACCCTAAATAAAATTTAGACGCATTCGTAAAAATGTATTCAATAATTATTCCTTAATATAATGTTCACGATGTACCTCTATCGATTATCGGTATCCTTTGACTTATTTTGAATCTTGGTACCCTTAACGGATAAATACCCTTTAAGCACCGGTTAAACCAAAAAGTATCGGTTAAGATATTTTTCTTTAACAGATAATAACAAAAGTTTGAGATTTTGAATTCCGTCATCAAAAAAGTTGTGAACTTGTAATTGTTAATATTTTTATTAACATGTGGTATTAAAATATTTTAGCATAAGAATTTAATAATTAAGAGTTTTGAAATTGAAAAGCAGTTAAAATTGAAAAGCAGAAAAGCACCAATAAGAATAAGAATATTTATGTTTAACGTTACCATTGACGATGAAATTTAATATGTCTTCAATTTTCGATAACTTAAGCTTGCCTCACATTTGTTTCTAGCAAACTTTGCTACTGCACTTGCACTATGAGTTTAGCGAGGTTTAAGGATATTTAGCTTGTTCATACTAGATTTGTCTGTAACTATTTTTTTTAAATATTTTGTAAAAAGGCTGTTTTCCTGACAGCAGATGCTTCAACTTATAGTAATAGTTCTCGTCAATGAAATCTTATATTTTCGATACTGCGCCCGAACCACGTAACGCCAAAAGGAGATGATTGTTAACAAACCACCCCTTGAAAATTTTCTAACTAATTCCTCCCAATTCCAAGTTATTAGCAAAGCATCCAGATAGGTTTTTCGCTTTTATATATATAGAAAAGAGAGCTAAGCAACGTGAAAAAGACACAAATTATTTAAAAAATAGAAATACTATATAGTTTCAATTTAATAATATGAGTCTCTCAAATGTTCTACAAATGTCTATTACGGAAAAAGCTGAAGTTTTACAAACAAATTTGAAATTTGCTTCTGAGAAATGACTTTTTATCTGGCTATATTGAAAATAGTTATTCTCAAATATCAAAGTTTTGGCATCAAGTAAATCAAAGTTGTCTGAAATAACTGCTTCCTTTGTGACTTTTGTGAACTAAATGTGCTTACAAATGTTTTTCTGTTTTTTATTTCTCGTGATTTTAAACATACTTATTTACCATTTCCTCAAGTCAAGGCTAATTTATATTTGCTAAAAATAAATCAATCAATCAACGATCCCAATTAGGGTCTTACTGAATTAATACTTTCGTCTGTAATATTTCAGATTGTTAACTCATTCTTGCCATTTCTATTATTGTAAACCCATTGTATATCAAGATTTTACATGCATTCCTGCCATTTGTATTATTGTAAACCTATTGTATGGCAGGATTTTAAACCCATTCCCATAACAAGAAAAAGCACCATTTAAACGACAAAAAGCACTTAACCCTTTTATGCAGAATTTTTAAATATATTTTTCATACTTTTTTTCGGAAATAAAAGAACAATATTAGATTTAGAATTTTTATAATTTATGGTTGTGAAATACAGTCAGAAATTCAGATTTAGAAGAGACAGTCATCAATCATTACACTTTTTCTTTATTTTGCAAAATAGGTTGATAAATTTTTGAATATGAATGATACAAAAAATTAAGATATGCTTTTTTCATTTTATATTTAATTAAAATTACAATTCCGATAATCTAGCAGATTGTTTTAGTAACCGCTAGACTTTTTTCATTAAAAAAATATCAAAATATATTTTACGCGTTGTAATTAAAGCGTCAATATAT
>NC_092205.1:59727486-59730726 GCF_043381705.1 Parasteatoda tepidariorum
ATTTATTTATGGAATACCAGTCTCCTCTCTGTATCAAAGGGTTAAAACGACAATTTTCTGCTGCTAAAAACTCGAGGAAAAAGCATAATTTTTAATAACCTTGTTTTTGCAGTGATGGACTTTCTGGTTCTCCACGTAAAATAATTTATGCATGAAAATCATGGGGTTAAAAAGTGATTCAACATTTTAGAATAAATTTATAACAGTGTTATAATTTCATTCTAAAAATACAGTAAAATAACCGGCAGCAGTGCATCCATTCAATTAACCGTAAAGTTTACGGTAAAGAATATTTTTCACCTTTACAGTTTTGGAACCGTTTACAAACAGTATGATTGAAAAACCTTGAATAAAAAAACTGTATGGATTTTTGACCATTTACAACTGGCATGGTTTCAAAACCATAAAAAAAAATTGACATTGCTGCTAGGCTTTTAGTTAGGTAATGGGCATTGGAATTCAGTTGTGGTTTAGTTGTGTTTTATCAAATGAACCGTGGAATGTCATTTTAGTTTATCTAGTTATTTCATGTATCGTAAGAGATGGGAAACACTTGACATTTTTGTGTTAAGTATCTTCATGATGCTGCCATCTATGCTTGAATGAGAGTATTGTATTCTAATAGTTCAGTGTCACAAATTGAGGAGTACAGGACACTAAAAACTCTTCATGTGTTGAAGAGAATGAAAGAAATATTACTGTGTCAACACTGGGACTCGAATCCCCATTCTGTCAGTCATGAGATAGTCAGATTAGCCCTCTGAGCTGTAATATGTACCCATCTGGAAAGAACTAAGTGCCTTTATTAGGAGGACCTAGTTGGGGTGATAAAATTTTTGTTGTTTAACCTTATTAGGTGGAAGCAGTTAATAAACGGCTTCTCTCACAGTTAACAGTTTGAATACCATCTTATTTATGGTTATTTGACTGTTTTGTGTGAATATGGTAAAATAACAATTGAATAAATTGTTATTTAACCATTCTCCCGAGAAATTTTTAACAGTGCAGTCTAAATGGGAAAAAAATGTTTCTTAATACAGATACTGGAGAGATTCGGGGCTTTTTACGCGATTTGACCACTATTCCCGTGCAATAAAAAATCAACATGAGCAACAAAAAATCAAAATTGAGATTTTTATGTATTTGACATGTTCATATAATATGCTACATGCAACAATAAACGCATTTTCAAAAATAAATTTTGCCTTATCAGATTTTTTAAATCCTATTTTAGCGCTCATAGCATTAGCAATAGAAAGAAAATAGTTGTTTAGTAACTTTTCTCAAAGACCTTAAATCACTTACATTGTTTTGTTTTTTAATTGCACGGCGGTATTTTGCTGTACTTGTACTATTTGAGTAGAAAGATCTTTTTTTGGACATAATTGTTTACAGTAGGGAAAGGAAAATGTGATAATAGGTAATTTAATTCTTCTTGACATATGAAGTTTTCATATTAGAACTAGCTTTAATAAATAAACTAGATTCTTTTTTAATTTACAATATAAAAAAAATATTGGCAAATATTTTTACATTAAAACATTATAAGATTTTCAGTTGTCGCTATTAAAAAGCTTTTTTTTAGATTGAAATGGCCAGATAAGACAAATGCTTTTATAACACTTTAATTAATGCTAATATAATTTAGAAACTCCTCAAAATTCCTATTGAATTCCATAAAATATATGTAAGAATTTCTTAGAAAATATTTCCAATTATGTATTGAACTGATGCATGTATCTTAAAGATATGTTTCATTCTAAATATACCATTAATATTATTTTGAATTTATTTTATAATATCATTCAAAAATTGGGAGCATGCACCATCATTTGAATAAATTTTTCAGCACATCTAAATTTCAAAAGCGTTTCTAATAAATAAGCGTCTGAATTAAATTTTGAAATTATATTACGCGTTATTATATAAATTATATTTACACATTTGTCTATAATGTCAAGAGAAAAATCTTATAAAACGCTTAATACAAAGTAGTTTTAAACTTTCTATTCAACTTATAAATTAAAACTAGGCCTAATTGAATTTGAACAAAGGTTAATTACTTTATTAACGACAAATCCTTTTTGCTTTAAATTTAAATATTCAGTAAACTAATTTAACTTAAGTCAGGGGTTGAGATCCTAATTTATTTCTTGAAAACATCTTCATTTAAAATATAAAACAGCTCAAACTGATTTTGTAGCTTAAATTGTAATTAAAATAATACATAATAGGGTATTTTAATTCTAAAATGCAAGTCTGCAAATTTGAAAATAATTTTAAATAATTTATATTTTGTTAAACAAAACAAAGAAATGCAGCTTTTTAAAGAGAAAAAAATTTAAATATTAATGAAGTAGATAACGCTTGTTGTGTGGATAACATATATGATACATATATTTTGACAACATTTAAATTAATTATCTTACAACTGAAATATTATAATTTATGTATTCAAAATTTTTATTATGTCAATAAAAAATCGATACATCTGCCGTTATTACGAGGTGCAGAGATTTTTGGAGAAAGAAACCAAATTGCACTACACATTGATACAACATGCATTAATGCAAAATTACCGATTAAAAATTTGAAAAGAGGATTTCTATTTAGTTATTGGCTAATTCTAGTCTGATGATCATTACGAGCTCTCCAATACTTTTCTACTAGAAACGTAAAGTGAGAAACTGAGGAAAATGCATCAATGTGGGAAACAAGCATATTTTGGATAAGATATGAATGGGTGCCACTTTTTTCAATTAAAAAAACTCTTTTTTGGAATGTACAAAAACATCAAGAAGACATTTACAAAATATTTTTATTAGTGAAAACGATTTTTATATAAACACAAAATATTAAACAGTTTTATATTTTCTCTGTCAACACCAACAGGGAAAAAAAATTTATATCCTTGATTTAATCCTCTATTGAGCTATTCAAATGGATCCCTTATTAATTTTAATTATAAATTAACTATATATTGACAAATTAAAAAGAAAAATTTTTTAATCTTGAGTAAATAAAATAAATGTAGTAAAACTTTTGTGAAATGAAGATATTCAAAAATATATTCGAAATTGAAAAACCCCATATAAACTATATGAAATTATTTAATTTGAACCAATATATCTACACCTCTCTCTCTCTCCAACTGCATACTTGGCAGTGGCACTTAAGACCTAACATATATTTCGGACATTTACCAAATATATATATATATATAAAAGAACAATATTGGAT
>NC_092205.1:59730871-59807434 GCF_043381705.1 Parasteatoda tepidariorum
TTCGCCCTGTCTCTTTATATATACATACATACATACGATGGAGAATTGACCTGTAAAAAATCTATAGATAAATTTGTCAACGAAGGCCTAACTTAGAAAAAATTGGCAAATTGCCTTAGATAGACAGCGATGGCGGATGATGACTAGGACGGCCTTGTTCTATGCCGAAGTGCGAAGAAGAAGAAATATTTAGGCAAAAATTTTGTAAGCATCTAGAATTTATAATACAACACTGAAGTAAAAGGCATATTTTTTTCCATTGCTTAGTAACATTTTAGACTCCAAATGAATTTTGAAAATTTTCAAATAAGCTAAATATCAAAAAAGATAATAAAACAAGCGATAAATTTTACCGCGACATTTTAAATTAATACTGTAAGTAAGTGTTGGAAAACTTTTGTGGGGAAAATTTCCTTTGATATCAATCTTAAAAGAAAACTTTAGCCAAAGAAACTCTAGCACAGACATCATGTGAACGGCTCAATACATTATTTTTTTAGACGTTTAAAGCAATTTCACAGTGTGACAGCTTAGAACATTTTGCGAATCGATTTCTTTGAATGGTTCTATTTATCGTTTTCTTAGAAAAAGATACTTATTTCCGGATATTAAACAGAAAAAGAAGTGTAACTATTCTTCAGTTGAAAACTGTTCGGATTTATAAAAATAGTTTAAAAGAATTATTTTTTGGAAGTGATATATTATTTTATTGAAAAACATTCAGAAAACCAATAAAACAATCGGGAGTTTATATATACTGATACATACATACTCTCAACGATAAATATTATAAAAATATAAAATAGCGATTTTTTCTCAAAGAATTGTAATTTTTTTAAAATTAATATTAGTTTAATATTTTAAGATTTTTTTAAGGAAAGCTCATGCTTAAATGCGTTAACTATTTTCTCGTGATTAAATTTAATTTTTTACCCCTTGTTCTACTAAAAAGCAAACAATGTTTCCTAATTTTATTGAATTCCATGCGATTTGACAACGAAATTAAAATTTCGTAAAAAAGCTCCTTAATAATTTTCACGAAATAGTTGTATCAACAAAACATTCCTTTTGTTTTCACGAAATATCTAACAGCTCTCGATTTATCTGGAATTCCTGTACATTTATAATACGAATGTTTCGCGTACGATTGTAACACTTAATTGAAAGCATGTAAAGTGGCAGTAGTAAAGCTTTAGCTGACTTTCAAACAATAGCATTTAAATTATAATTTAAAAATGGTATAGTATTTTTTTATACTTTTTAATTGTAATATAGAGTATGTCGACGATTGTCCAGAAAATTTGATCTTGGAGTTGGAATTTTCTTTCGATTCAAAATTTCATCACAACAACTCATAAAATGGTATAAAGGCAGTTAGTATTGATATATTACATTACAATATATTGGTATTAATGTATGTTGGTGCAACGGTATCAACTGTATGATATGAAGAATTACTATCCCTTAAATTCCATTCCATGAACTATTAACTATTAATAGTGCTAGGCTACTATTGCATCATAGAAACACATAAATGGTATAAAGACTGTTGGTATTAATATATTATCATGGGTCAGTCCAGACATTTTGTGAAAGGTCCGGTTTTTGTGAAAAATTACTCACATTCCTTCAACCAGGGTCCTGCTCTTATGAATTTGTGCAAATAGGGTCCGGTTATTTCCAAAAAACTTTTTAAAGGAGTTTTTAAATTGTAAATAGATACAATATTATGCGCAGCACAGTTAAATTATAATGAAAAAAGTTACATTTTCAAAAATAAACAGCAATTGCTGCTTCTAAATTAGAGATGCAACCTACAAATATTTGGTATTTAGCCTATACTGCTGAACGCAGAATATTCATTTTAGACGAATAATGGAAGAATCGTTTGCCGAAGACTATACTTAATTCGTTTACATCCATCTTTCTTTTTTTCTGCCCTGGGAAGGGTTTATTCAATTAACAAAACAAAACTAAAGATAAACAAATTTGTGAAGAGTTCGATTAAAAGAAAAATCATTTTGTGAAGGGTTCGTTTTTAAGTTAAAATATTATGTGAAGGGTCCGTTAACGGACCCAAATTTCTTCTAAACAGACCCCTGATTATTTCTTATTATGTTGGTATTAATGATGTTGGTACCACTATATCAATGGTATGAAGACTTACTATCACTTAAGTTCTATTTTATGAATTACCATGTTAAACTACTATTGCATCATAGCAAGACATAAAACGGTATAAAGACTGTTGGTGTTAATGCATCAATGTATGTTGGTACATCTGTATCAATAGTTAAAGACTCACCATCTCTTAAGTTTCATTCCATGAACTACAGTAATGAACTACCATTACGTCAAATACGAAAATCAACCTTGTTATAAAAATTCCTCATCCTTGCTAGAATCGTCATCTGGATTTTGAATTTAACTGTTTTATGTAGTTTAATTGTGATAATCTTAAGTCAAACCTTTGTTCCATAAATTTTTTATATAGATTTCTAACGTGTATGTTCATTTATCCAGAAAGTAATAACTTCTCTTAAATTTTTTTACAAGAAAAACCATAAACTCCACTTTATTAGCAAATCTTTATTATATGGATCGTAAAATTGGAGTGAAAGAAAAAGATAGAAAATGTTCGATAATACTTTATAGATTTTTTTCTCAGTTTATACCATTTAAAGTATGAAATTCATTTTTCCCCTGAACAAACAGAAACGATCCCGTCTCTTGAAAGAGAGAAAAATATGTGTTTTCTATTTGCCATAAAAACATTGTTTTTTCTGTAGGTTCTTGTTGCCTCATCCAAAACTTTAATCAGTGAAATAAAATGCAAAAATATGTATAACATTTGCTAATCTGAGTTTTAAACAAAATTAAAATATTATAATTATGATTTATTTACAGTTGATATTTTCAGTAAATTTTGATTTTTAATTGATTTTTAATTTAACTAATAACCTCTCCTATAGGTTAAACATTTAACTAAATAATTCAGAAAGTTTATTATTTTATAAAAGTTCGATACCCATGATTCAACACTGTACAGTAGAAATGCAGAAATAATTAAAGTGTTAATCTCGAGACATATTTTTAAAACTTTTTAAAGATGTAATTATTTTTCTGAATTTGTTTGTAGTGTTGCTCAATTCAATAAGTATAACAACTTTAGTTCTCAAAAAATCTGGGAGACACTTTGAAGTTTTCCTTTAAATTTAAAATCTTTGAACTTCGGCATATTTTGATGCTCAGTAGAAGGATAAACAAAACAGAGCTACCTCTTACAATTTAAGTGAAAACAAAAATGTTTTCAAAAAAAATTCTGCACTTATTTTTCTATGAATTTTTAGCTATCTATTAAAATAGAAAGCAATTTGTATGATCTTTGAATGGAAAAAAAATACTAAATGAAGCAATTTATACCATGAGAACTATAAATAAACCATGTAGCTAGTTTGCTCAATTAAATCAAATCTTTACTAATCATAATTGTTAAAATTTTTATCCCCACAAACAAAATTTTATCTACAAATGCTTCAAAATTTCGTTAATTAACAGAATCATAGCTAAAATTTTACAAACTTAAGTAAATTAATGAAGATAACTTTTTATAAAGTTAACTAAAATTGCAAAACTCTTAATTTCAAGGTATGTTCGTATTAAAGCAGTTGTTAGTTAATATAATTTAGCATTAAGTTCAAAGTTTTCAAACTGTCATAAACTTCTACTAGCCACAATGTAATCTACAATCTCATTCATCATATTTAACCTTTCGTTTAAGCATTATATTGATTTTTGGAAAAATCCCCGAATAATGTTTCAAAATGATATCCAAGTGATTGTAATTCAGTTTCGAATTGCTTCATATTTCTTTTCTGTCAAAATCCTCTATCAAATTTCCAATAAATATTAAAATGGATGAAAATGATACAAAGAGTTCAAAGTTTCAAATGATTTCGAACATGTTTTCGAGTATAGCCGTATTCAAAACATAATTTCGAATTCAACAAAAATTTTATTTGATGAAAGGTTATATTAATCATAAGCTAATATGAAATGTCTCCTTTTCGCAAATGTCGCAAACATTTTCAAATGTGATTGACTAATTGGAATAAACTTTTCATCGAATTATTTATTTTCTTATTTATCGAAAAATATTTTAGCTGATTACACTCAGTCTATATTCCTATGAATGAAATTTCCTTAACCATAACTATTCACGTCGATTAAATTTACCTTGCCATAACTATTCACGTAGACTAAATTTACTTAGCTATAACAATTCCTATAGACTAAATTTACTTGGACTTATTGCTATAAACCTTTAATGATATTATTTACAATATAGTCATTGCTACTCCAGGCTTCTTGCAAACTGTTTAATTTAAATCAAGCTAGCTAATAAATGAATATTATATTTTATAATTAGCCTTAAGTATATGGGCTTACTGTAATAAATTAAAAAAATTTCACGCTCATTAGAAAATAAAACATACTTTTTCCTCTCACCTGGCTCATAGTTAAATGATTACGGTTGTTTAATAAGGACCAAATTTTTTGATAAGCTTACGTTATATGTAAAGTTAAGCGTGTAATATTTATGTTTGCGTATATTTCATACCTGGGAAATATTTACATTTTCGTATATAAACCGAAGATTTTAGAAATTTTTTTGTAAAGATAAATTACAGGAGTCGACTTAACAATTACTAGTGCCCTCTAAATTACGGGTATCGTACGAATAGATTTAAGAACCTAAACGAAAAATTTCAAACATGTGAACTTAAAATAATTCAAATGCCTAAAACTTTCTCCAAATGTTAGAATTTGCTGTAGAAATCGTTAGAAACTCCAGAGCTACTAAACTCTCGCAAAACAATAATCTATCAAACAAAAATCTGGTAAACAATTTTTTATTCTTTTAAATGCTTTTAATAATCCAAAAACAGTCACACTATCTCTAATTGTTTATAAGTTACTTCAAAAAATGTATAAAAAAGCCAAATGTTCATACAAAGCAAAAAATAAAATGTATCTTTTGATCTAATTATCAGGTTTCCATATACCTATAATGACATCTTCATAGTTCGAGAGGTCACCTTAATATGCTAATTAAATACAGCAGCCATAAATTTAAGTTACGAAATCACGCAATAAAAAAGTTACTTTCTCTAAATAAACATACTTTTTTTCAAAATATTTGAATGCGTGATCTGTGTGTATATAAAAAAAAATTACCCATATTTTGGAAAAATGTGGTCTTACTAGTTAAATCAGAAAATCAATCAAAATTTTAAGCTCCTAAGCGCGTATTTCCCTATTTACGTATTTTTCTTGGTCATTTGGTCAAATTTATTGTTTTTGATAGCTTAAAATATCACCAGAACTTATTCTTTAATTTAAATTTTGTCCTTCAAACCCAGAAAATTGCATCTTAGTGTGTGATCTCAATTAATTTTATTTAGGTGATCTGTATATTACTTTGTGCACTGAGCATATTACTAAGTTTTTTTTATATTTATTTTAGTTCATATTCGTTTGTTTGTTCGTTTAAAAAATTTTGGGCAAATTTTTAAAGAAAAATATACTTTTTTCTCATAAAAAAATCAAACAATTTTCGAAAATACACGGTATTTGTTAGTTGAACATTTATCCCCTTCAGAAGTATGTTAAACAAATTCATGGTATTTATTTTTTTGTTTATTTAATTTTAATAAAACTGATACGACGTTTGATTTGTTTGAACAAAAACAATATAATTCAAAACCAATAATTTACCCTCAATTACAATTAAAATTTTGTTCATTTTTTAAAAAAATAAAACCATTATTTTCTATTTGGTAACAAAGTTTGTTTAAATAAACAGTGATTTAGCATGAATTGAATTGATTGTTAATAATTGTTTGAGACTGCTGGGCTCTGCTTAGAGAGCATTCAATGTATTCAGATGGAGGGCACAATAGTAATTTGAATTAATTACTATGCAGTCCCTAAGCTTTTGTCAAAACATTGTATCATAAAATTAACTCGGACTAGAAAATGGTACTTGTGTTAATGCTAAATTTAAATCACTATTTTGAAACTTTTGCTTCGTTTTGTTTAAACTATTCTGGCTGAAATATGTTTTTGAACTTATCATAAATATCATTAATAAACAATATGTATAGAAATGTTTCACAGATAAACTAGTTGAAAGGAAACAAGCAATTTCAAATTTTTTAATAATGGTTAAGTGAAAATAATTTGTCTCTCTTAATAATTTTAATCAATATTTGTTAGGGCATTAAAATAAATTCCAGAAAGCAAACATTTATTCTTTGATAATTTCTGATTGCTTTTAGCTCATTTTTAAACAATAAGAAATTAAATTTAAAAACCTACATCAGCTATTCAAGATCATAAAACTTCCTTTTTTAAAAAACTTTAAATAGAAGATATATTTTTAAGCAACTAAGCTCAATAGTTACTGAAACAGTCTTTTTTTTAGATTATTTTATGAAGAAATTATAAATTACTAAAATAAATTGCATTACTCCCATAAAGAAATGCAGGTCAATTATTCAAAATATTCTGAAGATTGCCATTCGCTTATAAGCGATCATATTCTCCACATTTATTATTATCCACATTATTATTCTCTACATTATTATTCTCCACAAATAATTCATGCATTCTAAAATATGTAATAAACACTGAAAATCTAGAGCTATCATAGGTAGAGTATCTAAGTAAGTCATAAAATCATTCACATTTCTTACAACTTTCTTAAAGTTTTAAGTTGAATTTTAATACGAATCACATTAATCGTAACTTTGATAAAAGGTCAAGTTGAACCATATAATTGTGTCAGTTTTGCCTTTTTTGAATGTATTTTTAACGTGTATAGGAATTTTTGAAGAGACTTTTATACATTTTGTACTTGAAAAAATATGATCGTTACACTTAAGCAAAGCTGCGGGAAATGTCAATAATATCGCTGTGTTCTATTTTAATGATATCTTCCTTTTATGAGCAAGACTGATAAACAAATACATAGATGACTTATATACAGTGGAAAGAAAGCTGAAATAAAGAACAGACACATCGAAATGTGTACTCATTCAAGCACAAATGCTCTAACGTAACATTCACAACATATCTATCATACGAGTTCACAATTCCATCTGATATGTTTTCCACCAAAAATAACGTCTCCTTATCACGATTTCCACTTGATATAGTTTACGTAGAAACTGTCCCACGCAAAATTTTGATAGCTCCGTAGGATAGCTTATAGCTCAAATCGTACAATTAATGTAATTATTTAAACTAATACTAGTATGGAACCTTTGTAACCATATTATGATTAAATTCGACACTTTCACAAATACGATTGTGAATATGATTCACATTAGCTGTATTTTTTAAAGCGTCAAGTTGAACATATAACTATACATAAGTTTCGCTTCCTTTTAATCTAATTTAACTTATCGTTGCAAAGAAATTTGCTACATTTGCAGGAAGGAACTTTCAGCTGGTGTAGAAGTATAAAATCGTTTTTTACTCAAAGAAAGTTAATTTTTTGAAAAAAAATAACGGAAATTCTTTTTAAGCAGTAAGTATTGTTATTTTAACAAACAAACTCTGTTATTTACACAATAGAAATTTTAACCAAAAAATTACTATGTCAGTGATTGGTGCTGGTCGAGAGCAGATTTCGTATAACCAGTCACCTCTTGGATTAATAGGGAGATGAGCACTCTGTCCCCTGAGTTCTGTCCCTTGTCTAGTGTTTGATTGGGAAGAAAAAATCTTGAATTGTCTTGATCCTAAAAGCCTTACTTATTAAAATCATATTATTTAAAAGCAATAACGTTTAAAACTATACTGTCTCCCTCTTATAAAAATGTCTGGCAATTTAACTTACCGAAAGATTAGCCAGGAACAGATAACAATCAAGTAGAGTATCAATTTGACAATGAAGTTGAATCGCCATATTATTATAAGAACAGGTATAGAAAATAATCATAAAATAATTTGAAAAAAGAAAAAAGTTATCTGATGGTAAATAAAACTGCATGGCAAAAACTAGAATTTGAATTGACAGTTTTGATCCGCTTATGATTGGAGGGAAAAACTGTTTTGAGAAAAACAGCTCAAAACCGGCAAATATACAAAGAAAGTCCGTAAAAACGGGCTTTCATTAGAATTTACAGTCATTTTTCATAGTATATTGGCATAAAGACATAATTTGGAAGGTATGGTAGAGCTAAAATAAATACGTATTTAGATTGTTGAACATTTTTCTCAAGATTTTACTTGTAAAATATTTATTTTGTGATGCGCTATCATTGTGTTCAAATTTTAGCTAAAACCGAATGATAATTCTTACATATTATTTTACATTACAGTTTATTTTGCATTATAGTTTATTTTACATTATGGTTTATTTTACGTTATAGTTTATTTTACATTATAGTTCACTTCACATTATAGCTTAATATAGTTTATTCATATACAAACACAATATTCAAAATGTATTTTCATAATAATAAACTCGAATTATTTATGATTAATTCCGATTTATTTTACAAGTAAATTGCGCTTTTTAAAATCTTCATTATTTGAATTATCTCACAATGAACTGATCAATTATTAACTTGAATCATGTAAGTGAACGCAAAAAAATGCTTCAAAAATTTAAGCCAAATATTATGCTATTTAATTATTCGCTTCTTATTTTTTAGTTTCTGAAATAAATTTGTTAAATAAAATTGCAAGCAATAAATATTTTTGTTTTTCTCAATCGGTATTTTTGTTTTATTCCATTTATCAAATCAAAGTTTAAATATACATTCTGCATGCATATAATAAAAAAACGCAGAAATTTATAGTTTTTCATAAATGTGTTGCAAAATGTATTCTTTTCGCTTCCGTATTTCCGTAACTTGTTTCTGTACTTAATATCACAGAGAAAAAAAAGATTGTCAAAAATAGTAAAATTTACCATATTTCTCTGTGAGATTAAGGAAAATCTCAATAATTTTTATCGAAGAACTGTGGTAATAATTTTGTTAAAATCAACAATAAAATAAATTTTTTTAATATGTATATGTGCTGTAAAATTTGGTTATTTCATCATGATACCTTAAAGTACGGCATGAAACCATTTATTTGGCTAAATTTACTTTTCAGTTGTGTAATTTTTGCTAAATATATGGTAAAAGGAGCTATAATTTTTGAATACCAGAATTTCTGGTGAACCATTTTATATATAAATGAAAACAGTACCAGAAGTAGTATTTAAATGCCATTTATTTTGGACTTTAATGCCAGAATTATGAATTTTTAACCAGAAATGTCATTACCATACAGCACGGTATCTTCACCAAAATTTCGTTCTCCATATACTAATTATACATTATATTAGTCGTTATTATAGGATGTGATGCATTAATTAATTTAAAATATTAATTTAAAATATTATTTACGCATTTTAATGAAACTTTCTTTGACTGAGCAAATTCTCTTAAAAATTTAATTAAACATCATCCGTACCTTATAAAGTTAAATAAAATATTGGCCGCGCAAAAGATTAAATCACTTTGTATATAAACTATCGCAATTCAGAGTGTAGCTCCTTAATTAAATATTTAATTACTTACGTTAGTTAATTTTAACCAATATTTTGAATAAAAATCAAACTCCTCACTTTATATCTAAAAATAAATATAGGTTTTACTAATAAATTATCTTTATCTATAAATTAATGTTTGTTTTTTTTTATTTAATGCAAGTGTAAAATTAAACTCTAGTTAGACAAAAACTAAAAGGCAAATCAGTGTTCCTGAATTTGAATTTTCCATTAGTGATAATGATTTTTGGAAGTTATAAATTCAAAGAAAACTTACAATGAATAGGATTTCAAAGTATTTAAATTACTTTTTCTGTTTACACAAACCAAATTATAATTATTAAAATTAATTTAACTAAGACATTTTTCCCTGTCCTGAATTTGCATTTTTTCTTTTCAAAATCTGAAATGATAAAAAGAAACCCGTTGACAATTTAGAAAATAAAATTTTAAAAAAACTGAAACATATAAACTTCATGATTGCTATGTTCTGCTAATAAAGGCAAGAATTATAATAGCAACAAATTTTAAAATTAGATATTTAATTCACCAACGTATGTCTAACTGGGAGGAAAATTATGAAAAAGTTTTCAAAATACCCTCTATCAACAAAAACAAACAGCGTGGTTGTGAATGGATGTTAATAGATTAATTGGTAATTTAATCAATTTTCAGGATACCGGTATATTCTACTAATCAATCATTAATCATTGCAAAATCAAACGAAACTTGTACTGTTTAAAATACAATTAACAAATTATGTTTCCAAAAAGAGCACAAGTTTAAATTTAGAAAGAGTAGCAAAGATTTTCCTGTTGAAAATATTGTCAGTAAATTAAAAAAACTGAAAGTAGCACGTATTTTCTTCTCAATTAAATATTTTTCTCTTGACAAAAGAAACATCGGTAGCCTTACGAAAATAAATTATCATTAATAGTGGCTAGAAAAAATTAATCGGTATTTTCAATCCAACGCTATCAATTAATATCGAAAATAAGTTCTTATGATTCGTTCATAAAAGTAAGATTCATGAAACAGATTTATGTTTTCTTACAATAGGTTAAAAAACATGAACACATTTAAAGTGTGTCAAAATAGAAAAAGTGCTAACTATGTAAGCAATATAAAAAAAAACAGACAAATGTAAATCACGAAATATTTCTAAACTAGTAACACCAAGAAACACGAAACTTTAGTGATGTAAATAGCATATTTCATTACCACTGTGATAACAAAATGAAAATTTCACTAATTAAGAGTACGAATTAATATTTATATTTCGCAGAAAATTAATAAAGCATCTAAAAGTTTCACATTTTGTATTTATTTAACATTTCTTTTCTTTACATTCTTATTGCTTATTAGTTTCTTGCTGTAGATTTTTATGCTTTAGATACTCCTTGCTTAACACTTCTGTTGTTGTCGAAATTCAATAATTCAGTTTTCGAAGTTCAATCATATACTTATCATAAATTTGTATAACTTCAGTTATATAGTTTTTGTATTTCAGCATTGCAAAATTATTTAACACCTCGACATTGTAATCTTTTGAACACTTACAAAGGGTTTTTATAACGATATCGATAATTAGCAATCTTAATAATGATATCACTATATTAAAAAAATCGAATGTGCTGCCACCACCACTGTTTCAGGTTTTCAATTTAAAGTTCTATCTTGCTTTGCTGTACAAAAATCATAAACATAGAAACTTGAAATTACAAAGACGTGTAGAAAAATGTACACGAAGTGCGATGGAGCAAAAAATTTTAACATTTGATGATTAGTTAGAGAATTATTAAATGTTAAACTTGTAGAAAAAATTACATACAAATCGCTCCTCTGGTCACACACTGCAGTGAAACTGAAAATGACTACAGTGAAGTTATTGATACAATAGTGAAACACACTACAGTCAAATTGAAATAGTTAAAATTTGACATGCTGGACGAGTCATTTTTATTTATGGGCTTAACTTGATCTTTTTTCAGTTTTTTTTTTCAAAAGTTATATTTCTTTTGCAAATTATTTTCTTATAATTTTTCTCTTTGCTTTACGTTACATTCTGTTTTGCAAGATTTAGAAACTTGAAATTTCAGTATAATATAGAAAGAAGTACAAGATTCGACAGATTGAAACAATTTAACCTTCGATTTTTAGTTCCAAAACTTCAAACTAAAAAACATACTGTAAAAAAACAATGTTGGTGATCCTAATGCCCACTAAAATGCAACTACAGGGTTGCAATTTGATTTTCTGAAAGAGTCATTTTCCATTATAAACTTAACTCGAGTTTTTTTTTTTTTTTAATTCTAATTTGTTCAAAAGTTATTGCAATTTTGAAGTATTTTTATGACTTTTTTTATATTATGTTTTGCTTTAAATTATGATTATTTATCCATTGTTGAAAAGAAATTAATATCTCTTCAGTTTTTATTCCATATGCTTGCGATCGAATATAAATATATTAGAAATAGATTAGATATCGACAGATATAAGGGATAATGTTTTTATCAAAATTTTTAAAAATATAAAACACTCAAGATATGTACAAACCGTTTTTAGTTTGAGCTTTTTTACAATATAGGGTATTTGTTATACATTCTTAACAAAGAAAATTACTTCTTTATTACTTCTTGTTATGTCACTCATTCGATACTGATAAGTTTAATTTTTTTTAGAGAACAATTTAATATTTTTTCAAATACAAGTAATCGTTATTTTTGTAACAATTAACAGATTAACATAATGTTATTATATAAAATTATAATAATCATGCAATTTATAACAAAATTATCCTTATTTGATGGGGAAAAAATATTGACATTATAAAAAATATTGATTGGGAAAATGTAAAGATGAATGAGACTTTTGAGACAACGGGGGAGGGGGTTGGTGGGCTGAGTCTACTAATAAAAAACCTTTTAAAACAGATAATATTTCTTTAAATACTACACTAGTTTTTGAAAAAATTTTAAATTCACTATTATTTTTTAAAATTTTCATTTAAATTTGTAACATTGATAAAAATATTAAGCTAACAATATTTTGAACATAGCCAGCATTAGACTGTCGGCAATGTTAGGTTTGTAAATAAATTTATACTTAATATTTTGCATATCTTATTAAAACAACTATTCACTGGAGAAATTTACTTTCCTTGCATTAAAACTTTCTAAAGCCGAAAATCATAGAGATTATCTTCTCTCTGTTTCTCTCTCAGTTCATTTCAATATTCTAAATTGATGTTACTATACTTTGAAATATTTATTTTCGGTACTTCCTTATTTCGCTGCTTTCAAGTTTAAATTCTTAGTTTCGCTGTTTGCACAATTCTGTAAACGTATAGAAACCCGCATATATAAATATCTTAAATGAATTTCAGAAAACGTTCGTTCAAATGTTTTATTTAATTTCTTAAACACAGAAGCAATAAAACAAGTAATATTCTCAATCTAACTATACATAAAAGAGTCTTGATGAAAACTCTTGTAGATATCTCAGTAAAATCGTTGAATGAAGTGTTAAATGTATTTCTATATTGCAGGATATGTTAATTATTTTAAACAAATAATGTTGTAACACCAATAATATAGAAGATATAATGGCTATTTATCTGAGAATTTTTCATTTAACAATTCCTTATTTAATGATAGTTACCAGTAGCATTTATCCTCCCATTTGAGCATTTCTTTTTGTTTTTCTCTTCCAGTCTTTAGTGTTAACTATAAAACTAAAAGTCATGTTCCTGAATTATATTATTATTTAATCGTATGATATGCAAATTATCTTATTTCCTTAAAATGTTTTGCAAAACATTTTAAGAAAACCTTCACTGTCAGAATTTTCATTCGAAAATTACTGTAAAATATCCGGAAGCAGTCTGTCCATTCAACTAACCATAAAGTTTACGTTTTATAGGACAATTTATTTTTGGTTTTGAAACCGTTTACAACTGTTATGATTAAAAAGGCCTGAATACAAAAATATATGTGTGATGCCACAATTGGCATTACATATTTATTTCCAATCCTTTTGAAATATCGTTAATTACTTAAGCTTATTTTATTAATAGAATGATATTTAAAAATAAATCAAAAACTTAATCTTTTAAAACGAACATAAAACATTTATTTCTTCTTATAAATCAATGTAACGGATACTTTCTATTTCATTACTAATGCAGACTTATTAATTCACTGTCGCGCCTAGTCGAAAACGAAAATCTATTTATAACTCTTTATTCCAAATTTCTATCTGCAAAATGTTTCAGTTGTATGGTTGTAATAATTCTCATAAATTTGTAGGCGACTCCTGATCGCCAAGATATTCTTTCAACCCAATATTGATATGCGGGGTTGGCTTTGTTTTGGCTATTATATTTTGATAAATCACCAATTTTGGATTTCCTACCCATACTTCTCCTGTGTCCGTTAGGAACAATTGCATTCACTTTTTAGTTCAAAATTTGTGGTGACTAGGAGTGCCCTATGAGCGCTCCAGTCCCAGTCATCCTAACCGTCTTAAGAAATGCAATTCTAACATTATGCTAACAAAAACTTCTCAATATCGAAGTTATGTTTTCTTGATCCCTTTAAAGGATTTATTTTGATAATTTGTAATATTGCCATTGTTTATAATCTTCACGAATTATTGCTTAATAAATTGGATTTTTTCTATGATTCATATTAATTTCCTGGAGACTGTCATTTGTTTCATCCATTCATTAACGACCAAAAGGAACAATAATCAATTCATATATTTTCACTTCCACTGTCGATCACCCGGCATCAAAATATGGTTTGTTTAAACATTTACTTCTAGCATGGCTTCAAAACCGAAAAAAATTAAATTTGACTTGATATTGGACTTAAGTTTTATTAGGCCTTTCGTTATGTTATGAACATTGGAGTTGTGTTTTACCAAGTGAATCGTGAAATGTGGTTTATTTAGTTTATCTAGTGGTGCTATCTATCGTGAGAGAAAATGGTAGACTTCTTTTGTGTTAGGCACCTTAGTGGTGGTGTCATATAGGCGAGAATGAGAGTTTCGTATTCCAATAGCCCAGGAGCATCAATTGAAGAGTGCAAGACACTGCAAACTCCTTATGAGTTGTAAGAATGCGGGAAATATTGCGGTGTCAACGTTGAGATTCGAACCTCCTATCAACCGGTCATGAAATTAACAGATTAGCACTTTAAGTATATACCCAGCTACACGAAACAAAGTGACTTCATAAGGTATTCACTATATACTTTTTAAGAATACTGATGGCTTAATCGTATTAAAAGAAAGCAGCTGAAAAACGATTATAACTTTGCACCCCTTTTTATGGTTATTTGACTGTTTTGATTGAACATTGTAAAACCATGAAATAATTTGTTATTCAAATCATTTTTTTCCTAGAAATTTCAAGCAGTTTAACAACCTTTTTAAAAACTTTTAGCAGTAAGCATGTAATATTTACTTTTTAATGTGTAGTATTAACTTTGATAATAAATATTATTTAAACCTCTGTCTAGATAAAATGTGTAACAAAGTTATTTCAAAATAGGTATTTAAAATCGTGGTAACTTAGGTACTTTATTTACGTCGCACTAGAGCTCCTCAATGAGATATCGGTGATAGTCTGGGTAACATCCCTGAAGACATGCCATCACAATTTTGATCCTCGGCAGAAGGGATGGCTCCTCCACTTTACTGGCCCTTCGACCTGCACAAGAAGTCGAGCACTTTACGATAGAACAGCTTAACAAGGACTGACACCACGAACCCTCGATCCCTGTGCAGGCTGATCAAAGTGGTCATTCTCCTGCTTGCTGACAGCAGCCAGTGATGCTTGCTTAACTACGGTGTTCTACTAAGAACCGTGTCTTTACTATCAGTCCACTGCGAGAAATTCAAAATTGAAAAGTATTCTTAAGAATTAAATTTTAACCCCATTGCCATTATTTAATGAGTTTTTGTGGTAATAAAATTAAATAAGAATTTAAAAGCAGTTTTGTAAACTAAATTGAAATGAAAGCTGAGTGAACTTATTATATTCAAATTTCCTTCCAAAGGAATCAAATACCAAATCTGTGTTGACACAAAATTAATAATTAAATTAAATAGCATTTCCTTTTGATGTTATAGTCTCTTATTCGTCATGATCAATCGTCTGTGTGGAACCATCCTCAGGGGGCGGGGAGTGGGTCAGAAGTGAAGCAAATATTTCTTATGTATCTTAAGCATCAAAACTTACATATAAAAATATTTTAACTTACATATCCTAAAACAGTGCCGTGGTGGCCCAGGGGATAGAGTATTCGCCTCCCAATGAGGTGACCTAGACTTGAAGTAGTCGATACGAAGTCTAATCTCTGCTCGCACCCACACAGTGCTGACATGAAACATCCTCAGTTATAGACGGATGATGGGTTAGAGTACCCTTACCATCGGGCTAACAAAGGGAGATTATTCGTGGTTTTCATGTTCATGCAACGCAAATGAGAGTTAGTTCTATCAAAAAACTCCACCATGAAGGCTAATTTTTCTCAATGCTTGATCCAGAAGTTCCCTTGTCTTCTGCGTTAGTTTAAAAATTTGATCGGATTCGAACATTGATAGTCCTAAACACAGAATTGGGTCAGCTTCTCAGCGCTGGATATTAAATAAGATGCCCTTATATGAAAACTAATTTTCGTCAGAAACAATTTGACTGATTACTTTAACATTATAACGAACCACATTTCATATAAAGAAAATAAGATTCTATTCAATGAAAAAAAAATTTCATCCATCAGAAATCATAGGTTTTTTTAGACTATATACTACTTATTAGGACTGAAATTGTTTTTAAATATCTAAGAAATGATAAGGAAAATGCAGAGAATAAAATGAAATTGCAAAATAAGTGTTTTAATTTTTAAAAGGGTTTATCTTTTTATTATTATTTATTATTTAAATTTGTTTTTACTATTTAAAAGAAAAGTTTGACTTTAATTTTATTTAACAAAGTGAAATAAGCTTAATTTGTAACTCAATTAAAATTCGAGATTTAAAAATAAAACAGCGGCTACTTTATTAATCTTCAAACATTTGTATATTGCACCGTAGTATATAAACTAAAGATTAATCTTATGATTTACGTATGATAAATGTTTTCTCATAGGGATAGCTCCAAAATTCTTACTTTTCAAACGTGCCAAAGGCGCAATATTTGAGTTACAATGCACAATGAATTCAGACAAGTCCTCTACAATGCATTTTCAGATAATCATGAAAAAATTTTTAATTTTACATAGGGTCCGTTTAAATATTATCCAAGCATGCTCTGTAGAGTTTTTAATTCATTCCCTTTTTTTGATCGAAAGTAAAAAATTTTGTACTTTAATGTGTTTAGTTAAAGTTTTGTGTTTTTCCAATAAGTTAATTTTAAGAATTTTTATAATCATTTATACACTGTACAAATTCCAGACTAAATTACGGTAGAAAGCACTAGGTAAGAGAACTACAGTAAAAGCGGTACTTTTAATCGAAAAATCCAACTTCACCGGAACATGTTAAGGAACAAAAAATCTGACATACCGTAATTTTACAGTAATTACTACAAAATCACTGAATCCCTCTAATTAAATGAATATTGCTGAGAGAATTATTGTATAATATTTTACGGTAAAAATGGATTTTTCGGATGATGCCCCCAAAATGCTGGTACTTTATACCGGAATTTTTCATAGTGTATTACTACTTAAGTTAATGTTACAAATTATTTCTTCAAATATTTTTTTAATCCGAATCAAATTTTTTCTTGACGTTGCTTTTATTTTAGTTTTATAGATTCAAATTTACCCAGGTATATCATATTTGTCTTGCTTTAAGATGGTTTTTCATGATTGGATAAGGGTTTCTTATGAATGGAAATTATTTCGAACCGTTTCTCTATGCCCAGTTAATACAATATTCATATCTTTACTGTTGCATTAACATCATTTTCTCGTTAGGAATCTTGTTCAGCTACTTTATTTATCTGTTTAGCATTTTGTCTCTTTATAAGCACAGTTATTCTTTTGAATAAAATCTGTATTTGTTTTTGTTTCCATTTTACACAAGATTAAAAACAATAACTTTTATTTAAATTTTGGAGCATTATGCTTTATCGCGTAGTATAATCGATGCGATCAGGTTAGTTTTGCCAATGTAAAATCTATTTTCCAATTGGAAATTCAACCTGAAAATTTGCCCGTTGAGTTCCCTGAAGCTAATTGAATTCATCAAGCATTATTGAAGTCTGTCCACTTCCAGCTTTTGCATGTTAAAACATAATAGACAGTCAAATAAATTGTATTCTAGGTTAGACTTTTATTCTAATTGTGTATTCTGAATAAAATATTGACAAATATATTTGGAAATTATTTGTACTAGAAAGAGCTAAAAAAACTGTGGGCCACAATTCATTTATTTTTATAATTTATACAAAACCTTTTGACAATAATGGGCGTTTAGAATCTTGCATAAACATTGCTCGAATCCCCTTTGTTTTAGTCGGCAAAAATAGGAAAACTAAAAAGCCCTCCCTTCTTAAGTGAAAACTTAATATTTTAACGGCCCCATATGAAGAAAATGCTCGGAAACTGAAATCTATAAGAGATTTGTAAATAAAAATGCATTTTTAAGAACTATACCAAACCTTTAATGTAAAATTTGCCAAAAAAGTTATGTACGTAAAATGTTGTCATGTTGCTTTAAAATAAAGTACAAAAGGGGGTAATTGTTTTAACTCAAAAAAGAATTTTAATGCAATTTTGCGCCATATTTTAGGAAGAAAGAAAACAAAGTAGCTAAATTTCAGAGTTCTTTTTTTCACTCTAAAATCAGATAAGACTCTGTAAATAGTTTTTTTTTCCTCAATACGTAGTTAGACGGCATTTGAAACACCAACAATAGACAGCAACGGATGAAGCTTCTATTAGTATCGATTGCGGAATTTTTCTTTTTACTTTTATTTTTTGGGGTTAGGGAATGAAAAGAAAAGATTGATACGTGATAGTGAGATCATAATTGAATTTAAGGATTCTTGATGAGATGTCTTTGATTAAGTAAAGAAAGTCATCTTCTTTTATTTTAGTAGTTTCAGTTTCGTTATTTTCATTCAAATAGATTTCTAGTTTTTTTGGGTTTTGAAAGCACACGCAGGCATATATATAAATATATATGCTTATGTATATAAGTTAAAATATTGAGAAAATATGGAAAATAATAAAAAGCAATAACAAGAGAAGAAAAACTATTAAAATTATTTTTTAAAAGTATTTAAGAAAATATTTTGTTCTTTATCCAAAAGAAAAAAAAATATTTAAAATGAATAAAGAAAAGATATAATCTCTTCATCAACTCACACGATTATATCCGCAAAATATACTTACAGCTTATGCGCAGTCAATAAAACTTATTAATTTTCTTCGTTTTACTCTCCTTTCTTTTTGTCTTTATTGTGCTTGCTATATATATATANTTATTTTAAATATCTTTTATTTGAAGCATCTATATATATATATATATAGTATTTCCATGTTCGGTTTCTTACTTTCTATTCTCCTCAACCGTTTAATTATCATCCATTGTAATCTAAGTTTTTCATTGGAAGCTGCCATTTTGATTTCAGATTGATTAGAAAAAACTGTCGCCACACTAACCTACAAACCTGTACATCCATAAAGATAAAGAAGATGCCATCATTCGGCAATGTTTTATTTGAACAATAATGAAAGAAAATTATATAAGAATCTGTTTCAATATGGCCTTTTTTAAATAGTCAAAGATTGAAATTATTTATTATTCTCTTCTATCTTTGAATGGTATTGAAGTCACTTCGCTCTTTCTTTTAATTAAATGGAAAAGTCAACATCTATATTTTACATAAATGCAGTTACAAATGGATAACAAAAAATACCTATATTCATAGATGCATGATTTCTATCATGTTACATAGCATAATGAAAATCTACGGCCATCTTGAATCTGTAGCCATAATGATAAATTAAATAGTTTTTCGAAGCTTAATTTCTGTGTATCACTTAAATTCTATGCGTATTTTCTAAAAATATAATGTTTGTAAGCATAGTTTCTAAATAAAATTTCGAAAATGAAATTTCAAAGCTTTTGTAAATATTTTTAAATTTAAGATGTTAGCAGACTTATTAGTTAGACAGAAATTATTTTTTCAAGTACAATTAATCAAGATTCCATTTATATAAGCCATTTATCTAACGCAAGTAAGCAACCACGTAAAGAAACATATTTCAATAAAGTTGTTTCCATGTCTGAGAATGATATTGATACAATGCAATGTTTCAAATAAATTGCCTGTAACATTATTATAGCGGTTTGCTCTACAATTACACTTGTCATAAGTGTTGCTAATGGTTGCAAAACTGTTATCTCCTAGTCTACCTTATTATCAATATATTAGATTATCCATCACATTAATAGGAGTATGGATCCTTATCACTCATTCAATGGATGCATCAGTAGTTCATTTGTATCAGATTTAGTAAATTAAACCATTGTGTATGCATTAATGAATTAATGCATTGCATGAATTAATTTCTTATCCCGTTACAGGCTTCATTAGCTGAATAAACTTACTTCCATGCAGACTAAAATAACAACCCAGTAAAAAACCTCGAATAAAATTACAGCAAAAAGTACGGATACTCAGATTGCTAGTACTTTTTACTATAAAATCTATTTTTACCGGAATATGTTATGAACAAAAATATGATGCACCATAATTTTTACAGTAATAATTACGGTAATAATTATAGTAATTTTACAGTTATAAATTTAAACAAGACATTGGCGTTTTAGATTAAATTTTTAAAAGATAGTGCGCAAATATTTTTTACTTAACTTATAAGTTTTCTTAAAATAAAATGTACTAAACTTTTTTCGGTATCGTTTGTGTAAGGAAACTCCTGTTCTCAAATCTCTAAAGCACTTTTCATTTCCGCTGTTGAAAGTTTGTACTACATATTACTTCCGACTTACGGTACCTTTTGATTTTATTTTCTCAATCCCTATAAAATGCTCATTAAATCGAAAACGTAGCAATAACATCTCACTTCTTAGTTAAATTTCCATTATTTGGTTCACTAAAGAAACTTTTGCTCTATAAAATTGTCTATTTGTTTTGAAAAAAAAAGTTTTTATCAGTTTTCTTACGATCTTGTAGATATTAATTTAGTTTTGAAATGTCTAGACAAAAGAAACGTGTTCAAAAATTATTTCATTACTTATGAAATTTAGTTATATTTTAAAAGTTCATCATGTTGATGCTAATCATAGTTTAGATAGTCTCTAAAAATATTTTTTAAACTCAGTAACAAGTTTTTCAATAGAGTAAGATACTTGGTATTATTTAGAGCACTAAAAACTCGTTAAACTTCGGATCAATTTGGAATATTTCTAAAAATTCTAAGACAAATAAGTCTTCAATAACAATTTCAAAATTCAACTTTTTATTAAGAATAATATGCTTTTAAATTATTGTGACAGTTCTTCTTGAAGCAAACAAATGCCGATTAGCTGTAAATTAATAATTAGTGCGTATGGAATGAGAAATGATATAGAACAATATATATCAAATGAGGGATCAAAGTACAATATATATAGTATGAGAGAACCCAGAATAATACATATCGAATAAAACATCACAAAATAATACTTATCTAATAAGTGATCACAGAGTAATTGAATAATATATCGAATGAAAAAACACAAAAAAATTGTTTAAGAGATCACAGAATAGTACATATCGAATAAGAATACATATCGAATGAGAGATCATAAAATAATACATATCGAAGGAGAAATCTCAGAATAATACATATCAAATGATAGATCGCAGTGGAGGTAAAAATTTAGAAAAACGCATAATAATTTAAATTAATGTTAGTCTTATGAAAACATAATGCTGGAGAATCGAAATATCACTTCTCTAGGAACTCTACTGAAATCAACTGCAACTGGAAATCTACTGAAAGCAAATCGTACTTCTGACTACCAGATGGCGTTTCATAAAAATAGTTCTGTTGCTTTGTTATTTCTCATAAACTATTCTTAACATTTATTTGTATTTCGCGAAACTGTTAAGTTTAAAAGCTCTCATTTTTAAATAAAAGTATGTAAAATAAAATTATCAAGCAAGAAAGCAAGCAAGAAGCATATGAATTTTTTTACATTATCAAACACAGCACATTTTGAATTTCTGAGCTTTATTCATGCTGTTTTGCTCAATTCATACTATCATATATAGCACAAAGTGTACCATAACTCTCTCCATTTTAATAACTCATTATTATCGACAATTTTCTAAACCTTCTGATTGTTTTTAAAGGGGAGTACAAAAGTCACGTTAACATTTATTAATGTGCTGCATTTTCATATATTTTTAACACACATACCTACTTTTTTTTACTTTTTTGTAAACAATTACAAGTATCAAAATTTCTAACAAAGAAAGGAAAAATTACTAAATACTTAAATTAATTAACTTTCCTATTTGCATTGACAACTTTTTAATTCTTTTATCCTTGCAATAAATTATAATACAAAAGAAATTCTTAAGATTTATAAGCAAGTGATGCTCTCAATAACATAACTGTTTCCGTCAAAAATAAACGGTGCTTCGTACTTTTAAGATAAAATAAACAATATCTTTTGAAATAACTGTTTTATCTTTGTAGTTTTGATTAGTTTATTTTATAAAAATTAGATAAGAAGCATTAAATAATGATCATTTAGCATGTTTATTTATAAATTAAATTATTTTTTGCATAAAAACAGACACCAGGTAGCTGTGTGGTAGTCTTTCATCTCTTCAATGAGTTGATAAAAGGAAAACAAGGAATGCTTGAGAACTAAACACTGGGATTCGGCGTTCGGCTGATTACCAAACCATATCTGCTCCTGCACTCCCTGAGCCCAAGTTCAAGAAAATTAGGATGGGCACTGTTGGCCTCGGCCCTCCATAGGCTGTCACTCAACTGAGTTTAGTTGTTATTTTAGTTTCCATTCAGGCAAAATTGTGATCTTACGTGTTAATGATTATCAAAAATCACTCAAAATCCAGATTACTATTTCCAAATCAATTAATTAAATACATTAAAAGTAATTTAACCTAGGCAAAGTTAATATTGATAAAAATAAATTATTTATAAATCTAATGTCTAAATAAAAATATTTACTAATTTTAAGTAAAATATTTACTCATACTTTTAAATAAAAATATTTACTTATTTTAAGTTCTTCATTCACTATATGATATTTATATTTATTAGACATTTTGTAATTCAATATAAATAATTTAATCTGTTTATTTTAAATTATTAATAGTACATTTTGTAATTGTTCCCTTTTAAGTCAATAAATTAATAACCCTATAGCAAGTTTATAATAATTTAATCATTTTTTCCCTTATAATAGAAAAAACAAATTAAATTTTATTTCATGAAAAAATACAACTTTAGTTGATTAAGATATTCCACAAAAGAATGGAAAGAAAGAATTCAATGAATTAATTAAAAGAGTCCTTACGAAAAAAGTATTTTTCCATGAAACTATTTATCTCAACACGAAATTAGGACATTAGTTATTCGAGGCTGGAGTGTGAGTAAATCATAAAAAGTAGACGCCACAAAATGTCAAGATTACTCAGAAAAAGTCAGGGAAAGCCCAGGGCTAGACATTCGTTACTTTCGAATGTATTTCTTTTCTCCTTACAGTCTTTATTTGATTTGGAAAACTTCTTTTACCCAATACTGAACGGGAAAAAAAATTATACAAGTTTTTTGGGATTGGTTTGACCAAAACTCGTCACTGTAACAAAAACTGTGGTTAATAAATCTTAAAAAAAAAGGTTTCAAGAGTTAATGAAGGTATTTCAATCATTTTTTTGCTGCAGTGGAATGCATTGTATTAAATTTAAGGGGACACTTGTGGTAGTTAAAGTTTTAGAAATATGTTTATATAAACTAATTTATAATTTCTTAGCAAATTTTGTAATTTTAAACTATCGGGAAATATTCAAAAATATTTACATTTGAAATGTAAGACAATTTCAAAGAATTTCTATTCATTCGAATTCTACAAGATTGTATAAAAATATGTAGCAAGTAAAAAAAGAAAAAATAACTTGTTATGTCTCAGATGTCAATGGAAAATTTTCAAGATTTATATACAAAAACAAACAGGAATATAAATCGATAGAAGAATAAGTTTTTATTTTACAGTTGAAAAAATGTAAAAAGAAAATCACTTTTAATGCATTTATTTTCTAAATTATCCTCTTCGATACATTTATACCACAAAAATTCTGTAATTTCGACAGAATAATGCTTAGAAATCTATTAAATCCTTACTTATTATGTAATAATTCAAAAGTGTCAAAATGATTAAATTACAAAAAAATAAATAAAAAATTAGACACGAAGAGCTAAATGAAAAAAAGAAGTATGTAAATTAAAATATTTATAAAAAAAATATTTTTTAAGTAAAAATACATAACTTTTGTAAAATATGATGCAAAATTGCCATTAGAATTGTTTTGACTTTCTTAAAAAACTGTTTTATTGATTAAAATGTTCTCTTCATAAAATCTCTTTTCCGAAGAAAAAAAAATTTCCGAAAACTTCATGACTCTTTAAGGTTCTCTAGATATTTATGTATTCTAGATATTTTACAAGCTTACTGTTAATTGTCAAATATTGTATTAAAAATTGATCTAAAAATATAATCTATCATAGATAATCCTATAATTTTTTTAGCTTTGGAAACTCTTTAAGAAACAAAAAAAAACGCTATTCATCAAAGTCTGCTTACACAAAATACTTTCAAAAACGTATTGCTATTAACCTCTCGCTGTTTTGGATTCTAGTATTCTCGATATCCAGTGTGTTTTTGTTTTTTTTTGTTGCCTGTAACAAATTTATAGTAATAAAATATCATCCGTCAGTATACTTTTATAAAATATTTATAAATAATAGTTTTGTTTAATAGTAGGATAAATAGTACACTGAATGGATTTTCATACTAAAATTACAGTGAAATAAGCTGCAGCAATCTGTCCATCCAATTAACCGTAAAGTTTACGATAAAGAACATGTTTGGCCTTTACGGTTTTGAAATCGTTTACTTCAAACACGGTTACAAAACCGCAAAAAAGAAATTTAACTAGACATTAGAGCTAGGCTTTTTGTTAGGTCATGGGCTTTAGAGTTAGATAGAATCGAGTTAGTTAATATTGAGTTGTCAACGCTAGAACTCGAACTCTTGTTCTGACGGTCATGAGATTGACAAACTAGCCGTCTTGGTTTTTCTCACAGTTGACAGTTTGAATACCATCTTTATTATCATTTGACTGTGTGGGGAGAGTAGTTATCGACAATGTCAACCTTCATCTTTGAAAAGGCTCACCCAGAAAAAAGCACTTAAAATTGTTATAATTTTCAGACAAATTAGAATTTTGAAAAAAATATCGCATTCAGTTCATGAATGAAAATAGCCTTTTCAAATCACCAAATTTCAGTTCTACAGTTGGTATTTTTTACTACAATCTTAACAGTTAATAATTCCAGAGCTAATTATCGAATGTTACATTTTTTATACCCTCCTTCTTCGCTTACAGTTTTCTACTCATCTCCGTAATTTCAATTTCTTAAGTCTCGTAGTTTTTCTCAGTAAAACATAAAGTTAAACTCTTAAAACAGTAAACGGAGCCTTACCTAACGAATAAAAATCAATTAGCTAAAAAATAATCAATTTAAAATACCTTTTAGGCTTAGATAAAAAACTAATTGAGACAATTAAAAAATATAAATCAATTATGAATTTAATCCATTTTCAAAAACATTAAAAGCTTTTTCTAATTATTTAATTGCTTATTATTTAATCTCTCTTTAAAAAATCCGAAACGGATGCAACTTATTTTTAAATCTAAAAGTCAATTTCAACATAAGTTATATTCGAAAATATATTTCATTTAGCTTGCAACATAGATGACGAAACATTCAAAACACGTGTTTTCAAATACCCAGATACCTGCTATTACCCAATGTATTACTCATTCCTTATCCTTTCACAGAATGACGTCCAACTTTTCTTCATCATCTGTTTATTGTTCTTCAATTATGTTTCAGTTTTATTGTAACAAGTTCATTTCCAAAGTGTCATTAGTTCTAATAAAAATGGCTTTTATCGACATTCTAAAATAGGGTAGCATTTCGTTAATAGATTGTTTATTAACGGCGAACACAGACATCTCATCTGCTATATTTTATTTTATATAATTGAATCTGAATTTTATAGATTTAAAAAGAATTATGATAAGAAAAAATTGTGATTGTAAATTCTTGCCAAAATTTGTATCAATTCAATTGCAATGAAAAATAAAAGAAATGATTGGTGAGGTAAATTAATAATGGCAATCTATGACAACCGTCTATCTTTTATTAATCAATGGAAAGGGAGTTCTTTTTCTGAGCGATCAATGGCTTTACTCTTAGGGGAAAGGGTGGCAAAATTAGACCCCGCAGCAGAATGACAAATGACAAAAAAGTCAATGCAAGAACTGGCCAATAGTATCAGAGTAATTGAACTACACATATGCTGCCTTTATTGAGCGGAATGAATCATTGAAAATTGCTATCTACCAAGCTGTTACACAACTACAGTCTATTGATACCACGACGTCTGAACATACTGTGTCATGATTGGTTAATATCTCAATCTCACTCACCAATCACATTCCTTGAGTAGAGAAATATAGTAGATCAGTGAAATCGAATTTTCCATCCTGCATTTTCAGTTTCAAAAAGCAGTAAAAGTTAGCACTAAAATAGTCCAACAATAAACTGAAAACAAATTCATGCAAAATTTATATTTGCTTCCTTTTTTAAGAATATAACGCAAACCAATATCTTTTTGCCAGTTTATTGCAAAAGCAAAGCATTATAGAAAGTAATATCTATCCATTTCCATTAACATTTCAAAAAAATTTATCGTAGTGAGAAAAAAATCTCATATTTATTGTCTTGCATACAGCTGAAAAAGAAATGCTTTATGAATATTATCCGATATTTGCATGCTCAATATTCAAAACAATATAAGTGCAAATTCCAAAGGAATAAATAGATATCATATAGAAGTAATAAGCACGTGTACAGTGCCCCGAAAAAACGTACCACCTTAAATAACTTTTGATCTAATGATGGGATCTTGACGTTCTGGTATTTAGTCTTAATGGTTCAAAAGGATAACCTCAAATGCGCAAATTAATTAGTGCAGACGATATTTTAAGTTACGAACTTAGTCACAAAAACATACTTTATCCGAATAAACATACCTTTTCTCCGTAGATTCGGATTTCTGATCTTCAAAATATAAGGGGTCGCCGCAATGGTCCACATAGTTTAGTTGCAAGAGC
Source organism: Parasteatoda tepidariorum (assembly GCF_043381705.1). Taxonomy (NCBI): domain Eukaryota; kingdom Metazoa; phylum Arthropoda; class Arachnida; order Araneae; family Theridiidae; genus Parasteatoda; species Parasteatoda tepidariorum. The sequence goes on from NC_092205.1 coordinate 59,757,949, forward strand.
ATAGTTTGGTTTGCTTGAACCCCTTAATGTTAATTTTACCTTTTGCGCATTTCTCCATATTTTGAGAGCTTAAGTGAATCGAAGTATTTTCGCATACAATAATAAAATTAGTTTATCCAAAGATATAAGTTTTAAAAAAATAAAATGCAAAAATAAATTTTATTAAATATTTATTATTTTTATTCCTTTATTTAATAATAGACGAAAAATTTTTGAATTGTAAGGTATGCAATTTTTTACAACATTTTAAAGTATGTAAATTTATATGGAAAAATACGAAATGAAGCAAAATCAGTCGAATAGTTCCTGATAAATTGAATTTTAAAGAAATCGTATATTTAAAATCTGATTTTTCAGGAACAACTCAACCAATTTCGCTCAATTTTGTAGGCAAATCAAAATAAAAGCGTGCATTCGTACCTGTAACAGTATGTTCTTGCCCATAACCTGAAATTTTTGATTGTTGCTAAGAATTTAAGATTATGTTTAGCTTACTGGCTCAACTTTTTGGCACATAAATTCTGTTAATTTTCATATCTTTGGTTAAAAAAAAATATTTTTCTTAATACTTAAATTTAAATACGTCATAAAACATAACAATTTAACTACACTGAACATGTTTTTAAGTTTTTACTTTTAAAAAAAGTAACATTAACTATTATTCAATAATTTTGTATTGTAGGTATATTTTTCTAGCACATTTTTATTAACTCAATTTAATGTTGGTAATATCGAAATCTTGCAAATGCTTGATAAAAATGCAAGCTTCAATCATTTCATGATAGCTAAAAGCAGAATTTTTCTCCTTTTATTGCATAATGGAATTTATTGTAAATAAGAATTACGCTTCTTTACTGTCTAGATTACTCAAATATCCACTTGATCTCTGTGTCTGATGGTAATACTAATGTTCTTCTGGAATGCCTCAAGCAAAATTTATACCCAATTGTATTTTCAAATCACTTTCCAACATTAAAAACTAACACACTCAAAACAAGAATAAAACATTAAAATTACTTTTTTCAAGTAGAATAAAAAGGAAAAAAATTTCTATTTTTTTTTTCGAACTTGACGAAAAACATAGGGTGCATCACTTCGAAAATCAACTTCTATCACCCTCGAATATCTCTCCAAAGTCCTTCGAAAGTGTTGTGCCCTATTTTTTCCGTTTCATCCTGACTAAACTAAATTTATTTTTTTCATTTCTTCTTAAAATACACAATGTTTTAATTATTTTATTTTCCTTGATTTTGTCAAAAACAATTTTAGATCTATTTGTCGCCAAGTGTTCCAATGAAAAAGTTTTATATTCGATTCAGTTTTACAGAACAATTTGAAATAAAAATAACTCTCTCAATGTTTTAAAATTTTATAATTAAAAAGTATCTTTATCAACTGATATCGTTATTGTTATGAAAATTCATGCAAAGAACATGACTAAGTTTACAACCATAACCAATATATTGATTTTTAACGTCTTTGTTACAAGAGAAACGTGGCAAAATCCATAATGGCGAGACTCAGCTAATTGTTAAGAGCAAAACCCATTGTTTGCGCTCTAAATTTTCTTAATTATCTTTTATTTACTTAACAATTCGTGTCTGCGAAACGTTTATAAAGAAGATAGGAACAGCGAGCCAATTAATAGATTCATGAGACATTCTGTCAACAAACACCGTCTACCAGTAAAATATTCTATAATTTAAATCTTAACTATAATTAGATACATAGAAAGTTTTGCATAGAATTAAAGAGCCAAGCCTCTATTATTCAATTCTTTCATTTAATACACGACTTCAGAATTTAAATAAAACTTAAATTTTGTCCTCGTTTTAACAAACTAGCGTTTTCTTCTTCTAATCATTGTGAGAAATATTTAGTAGGTTAGTAACATGTGCTTGATTTTCAAACAATTATTAAAATCAATTTTAATATTTTTTAATTAATTTTGATTTGTTACAAGTAAAATTGATTTGTTACAAAAATGTTTAAAAATATTATAATATATTTTATATAATTGAATATTTTAATTAAATAAACTTCAGGCTAACAAAAATTTAAACCTTGCAATTAGCGCGACATTCACTTTAGAGCGAAAATTTTAGCGTTTTCTAAAGAAGCGTTATTGGCTAATGGGAATTCATAGTATAAGAATATAATGATAATAAAATCATAAAGCTGTGGTGCCTCAGGGGATAGAGCGCTAGCCTTCCAATTAGGTAACCCGGGTTCGAATCTCAGGAATGGCTAGTCGATACGAATTTCACCCTTGACTCGATAACAATGCTGACGTAAAATATCTTTAATGATTGACGGATTATGGGTTAGAGTCCCCCAGTCATCGGGTTCTTCTCCATGTAACGCAAATGCTGATTAGTTCCATCAAAAAGTCTTCCACGAAGGCACATTTCTCCCAATTCTTGATCCAGAAGTTCCCTCGTCTTCTGGATTGAGTTCAAATTACAAGGCTACGGAGTTAGTCTTAACTTCTCAATTTATTAAAACAGAATAAAAACACAGGAAAAATTTTTACCCAATTAAATGTTTCTTTTATAACAGAAGTCATGGAGCCGTGGTGTTTTGCTTATATTTATGTTATAAAAGTATTACTGTGAGAAAATGTGATCTTGCAGGTAAATAAAAAAAATTTTAACATATCTTACCAATTTATTACTCACGTTTCACAAATAATTAAACTATTTTTAACTTCTAAAAAAGGTAACTTATTTGTCAGTATCACAAAAAAGTGATGAGCGATCATGAAAGTTTGTATGCCGCTTTAAAATAATTAGATATACATTTAATAAGAAAAAATATGTATTTTTAATGCGTGTAATAATCGTATAACAAAGATAAAATTTAAAGTTCTTAACTCTAGGCTGCTAAGGTAACATAATACAGTTATACATTAGTTTCACTAATGAGTTTATATTAAGTGGTTCAATATTTATGTGTACATGGTTGAATATGTAGTTCAATTATTAAGTGTGATATATCATTGTGTATGTAGAGGGGGTGAGCATAGATCTTACATATGAGTAAATTATAGTCTTAACCAATTACTGAAACTAATGATTGAGAAATTCAGCAAAACTCCTCAATATTGAAATGTTTGTAACATTATTGTTTAGACAAATTTAACTATTGCAAGATTAAAGTCGGTTGCATTAAATAAAAACTACTGAGAGGTTTTCACAAAAAAAAATTTCAGTTATTAAAGACTCGATAGTTTTGCCTTCTGAGTTGGGTTCAAAATTTTAATGCTGCGGAGTTCATTGATAGTCGTAAACTCAAAATTAGGTCGGCTGTTCTAGGACGGTTATAAAATAAAATAGTCAGTAGACAGTTTAAATAAAAAAAAAATTTAAAGTGATTTGACTGTTTTGTTTGAATATGGTAAAATAACATTTAAATAAATTATTGTTTAACCATTTTTTCCAAGAAATTTCACCCTGCTTAAAGGTTAAAAAAAGTTAAGGAAATTAAATATTCTCAAACAATAAAAAAAAATCGATTACTAACACGAAAATTAAAGGTATGAAACAGAAATAGAATGAACTCTTATACAACTGATATTACCTTCTCTGTAATAGGAAAAAAAAACATGAATCAGCATTTCCACTAAAAGTTAAAAAGCAAAGAAAGACTTATCGAGAGTTTTTCTTTCGAAAATCAGATGACTCTTAATGGGTCATATATTTGGGATGTAATTAGACTGCATTTGGAGAGCAAATAATAGACAGGAAAAAAAGTAAATTGAAACAGAAACAAAATCAATATCGGTTTTCTTAGTTAATTCAAATATAAATAAAATTACAAAAATACGAAATAGAGAAAGCTTAATTAAATTTTAATGATTTCAGTTAAGATATCTTTAACTTCGCTAAAAGAAATAGATATCTGATATTTCAATTAGTTATTTGTGTTATTTTTTTGAACTACTTCTTATTTCTTATTTTTATAGCTTGGAGGAAAAAATTAATTTGAGTCTCTTATTGTCTGCTGAAAATATTAGAAATTTCCTACTTTAATTTTTTATGTAAGATTATGCAAGATAGACGTGGTGGGGGAGGAATGTCATTTAATTAAGTAATAAAATTTGTAGCTATTTATTTTCTTACATGGATTTCTTGATAAGTAAATTTTAAAAGTGACTGATAAATTGATTCGCTTTGATAGTTTAAAAAATATAGCACACAAATAATATATAAAAAAAAAATATAGCACAAAAAAATACAATAAGTGAGTCAATGCAGTCAAACGTAATAAATAAATAAACATTAAGGGGCCCAAAATTTCAACCACTTTTCTGACTAAACTATGGGGACCATGAAGTTAAAAATTGTGGCTTCCCCCACTAAAATTGTGAGGCTTAAAATTTAAAACAGGATTATCAAGAAATATATTTCTCACTTGATAAGGCTCTAGAAGTATTTTTAGGTTTTTAACTAGATTAAAAGGTTTTTAACTAGCAATAATTTAAAAGATAAGCTTAACATTTATTAAATAAAAAATACCATAAGAAATACCAAGAGGCAGTGTTTAAACAGTAATGGTTTTTATTTGCATGCATTGAATATATGAAACGTTTGTTGGGATACCACCTTTATATTCACCTTGCCTTGCATGAAAAAGCACAACTTTTAAAATGTTTGTATCAGAACTAACAGAACTCGTCGCAGCTCTGGAAAATTGGGTTCTGCAATGCGAGCACGTTGTTAATTATAGAAGGGATTATAGTGAGCAGCATAAATGCTTATATTATTTAGCATTAATAAAGCACATTAAATTCATTTGAGTAAAATGGTTTATATCCATGAAAGATGAATTTACGAAAAAATGAATTTAAATGTTTGAGATTGCTCAGGAGCCAGCATGCAACTGAAATCGTAAAAATAAAAATAGTATGCGTGAATATTATTTGCATTTATTTATATCCCCCAAAAATTTCAAAGTAAAATTTTAAATTTTTAATGTTGATATAAAATAAAATTTGAAAATCATGTTAGACAAGAACCTTTTTTCCTCGAAATTCATTTCAAGCAAAAATTCTTCACCACTAGATGCATTAGAGTTCCACTAGAGTTCCGCAAGGATCAATCCTCGGCCCTGTGTTCTACCCAATTTATTCAGCGAACTTTCCACATATTAATAATTGGAGAAACATCACCTCAGCCTTATACGCGGATGACTCGAAAGGTTTTTGTCCTATTGTGGGCCCCCCAATTGCTCTATAAAAATTTCCTTCGGTACGATTGTTCGGCTCATGGAACCCTACTTTCGGGCCAAATTTGAAAATTATAGTCATCTAATTACAGAGTGTATCCGTAACACGCTATGATGACAGATTGCTTTGCGTGATACTTATACGCTGCTTTATCTAAGAACGCTTGTATCGCCTAAGGATAAAAAAGAGAAAGCAGGAGGATTTCTTCGTTATAAATATCAACCCTAACATCAATTTACGATGTGAATTTAAAAATCAAACATAATAAAGAAAATCACTTCGCGTTATGCCCGAATATTGTATTAACTAATTCAACAATTATGTGAAAATGAGTTTTGAACCGTTTATTTGCTCACAAAAGCGTGTCTATTTTTTTTTCCTTTTCATTAGGGTTGCTCTCAGCACAGCACACTCTGAGAAAATGGGAACCAAGAACTGAACCATAATATCAAAGTTGAATCATAATACCATAATATTGTGCAATTGAAATACAACAAGAGTAACAAAAGAGCAACTTATATAAGTTTATCCTAACCTAGAAATATTTTTTTTAATTAGAAACATCCGAATTGATGTGCTGCAAAATACAAAATTCAAACAAAATCTGTTGAATTATTCCTGAAAAAAGAATTTTAAACAATTTTTTTTTAAATTTAATAACAGCGTAAATGTAATGATTCCCTCAGGCAAAATGTATAAATGGTCAAAAAATCGATACAGGATATTTTATGAAAATAAATAAATAAATAAAATTGCGTGACTATGAATGGGTGACTATGTTTTGAATGCCCTAAGTCTATTAACTTTTCCTACTTTAATGATTTTTGGATGTGTTGGGAGTTGATCTCAACACACTGAATTAAATACTTGAGAAAGTATGAGAATAGTAGGTAAAACTCCTGTCATCGTATCCACTATGCTTTTCTTCGTTCTTCTTGTCTACTCATGTACTGGAAAATTCTCCCCCCCCAATGGCCCTTCTTCAAAGTGTAATAACTCACGGAGAGATCCAATTTCACACGTTATTGCACGTTATTTCCCACGTACGCAGCAGACTGTGACCCAATCGTCTTTTAACCGTTCATCACACCTGGTCTTCATTAGTTTCAAATGTGGCACCATCCATCAGCAAACTTCTGAACTATCTTTTTTTAGCCTAATAAATATCAAAAAAAAATTTTTGAATAATGTGTGGCTCAAATTTTATTTCATTTGGATCAATTAACCACATTCTAGATTCTTCTGGAGTAGAAATATATTTTATACTATTCTTAAAATGTTTAAAAAAAGTTTGAGCTGGCTAATAAACCCTGATACATCTAGCGAAAAGTACCTGATACATCTAGCATTAATATAATTTTACAGAAAATAATAATTAACAAGAGTAATTTACATAAAATTAAATGTTTTGAAAAAATTATGATTTAAAAAAATTACATCTGGATGTTATAGCTTCTTATATACTTTTTAAAAAACGTTTAAAAGGAATTTGCCTGTTTTTTTTTTTTGTTGTTTTTTTGTTTTTGTTTTTTTGTGCAGTCAAGCAAGTTTTGGTGCTTTCAGTTCCACTTTCTTCAATAAAAATTCGCTAACTAAGCATAAAGAAAGCTTTTTTTTTTCGTTTTTTTGCGTTTTATTTTGCAGTATCATTAATCATATTCAATTTTTTTTACTTCATTTTAGGCGGGCTTTTTTTTTTTTTTTTTGAAGTTATGAATTGTGATGACAATTACAAAAATTCCTGAATAGAATCGTCCAACATTTTTCCCTTTGTCTAAATATCGAGAAAATGTGATTGAAATTATAATTTAATTTCAATTCGTAATTAATTTTTAAATTAAACATTTTTTAAAACCAATAGTTTTTAAAAAAACTAAAAAAAAATTTAAAACCATAGTCTGAATTACTTTAACTGATGAATAACAGCTTTTGATATTTAACTATGGCATGCATACATGAAGGACATTGCGAGGAATTCCGACATTCTATAGAATGCCCGGCGTTTGAATATGAGATATGAGAATTATAATATAATTTACCTATGCATTGTTTACAATGCTTAAGCATAACTATTGTTGAATTGATGAGCAAAGCACACTATTAGAAATTTCTTGGAAAAATGGTTAAGTAACAATTTATTTAATTGCTATTTTACCATATTCAAGCAAAACAGTCGAATAATCATAAATAAGATGATATTCAAACTGTTGAGTGAGGGGAAAACTGAGTAATAACTGCTTTTACCTAACACGGTTAAACAGCCAGAATTTTATCGCACCCAGTAGGCCCACCTAATGTAACCTTTAGTTACTTGCAGCAGGGTACCTATTATAGATGAAAGGGCTTAACTGTCAGTTTTATGACCGACAGAACAGGGGTTCGAGTCCCAGCGTTGTCGACACAATATTTTTTCCATTCCTTTTAGCACGTGATGAGTTTCTTGTAACCTGCACTCCCCAATTTTTGACCCTGGGCCTTTAGAATACGACATTCTCATTCACGTATTGATGGCAGCATAAAGCTGCTTAACATAAAGAAAAGTTTAGTATAACCCATCCTTTATGATAGGCGAAACAACTAGATAAGCTAATTAAACCTCATTCATGGTTCATTTGATAAAACACAACTCAACAACAACCTAACTGAAATACCTTGTACCTAATGAAAATCTAAGCTCCAATATCCAGCAAAAAAAATATGTATTTTTTTGGACCATTTTTATTTTGGAAAATTGATTTTTCACTTGGAACTATTGTCCATTGGCCTCAGAAATTGCCAGAACTGCTACCCTCTTCTCGTTACCCAGTGGGCACCTGTGGAGAAGCCATGGCGGTGGAGCAGCGTCGCCCGCGTCACACAACCACAGAGCCGTTTATAAGGCGGATCACATTCACACAATCACGCACAAAGGAGAAAGAACATAGAACATAAAGAGAGAGAAAGAAACTCCCATGCCCAGAGCGGGATTCGAACCCGCAGACAGGCACGCTAACCGCTCGGCCACATGGCCGGCTTTTTATGGTCTTAAATCCATGCTAAATGTAAATGGTTAAAAAGCCGTATAGTTATGAATTAATGGTTTTATAACCATTCTAGTTGTAAAAGGTTTCGAAACCGTAGAAGGAAAAAAATGCTTCTTACGGTAAACTTTAAGGTTAATTGGAGGAACAGAGTGCTGCCGTTTATAAGAAAAAGTAAAATTAGGAATTATTAGAAAGAGTTCAGTTACGATTTATTTACGTAAACTAACTAGATGATTTTGATGCATTAATATTACAGAAATCGTAATCAAACTAATAAAAGGACCCAATTTCATGCTTTGCCGGTTTGTCATTTAGAATTGTATACAGTTCCCGACTTCTCACTTAGTCGGTCACAAATGCAATATGTCATATGTCATTAATAAATATGGATAAGGTCATTTGCCGCGTGAAATTTACAGGACCAAAATGTGTATAAATCGCTTTCAGTGATTTATGCAGCAAATCACTCGTTAGGTAATTTGATAATCATTTAAGTTCTCAAGCAGAAACTTAGAGCCTAATACTGAGGAATGATTCTAATTTGACTAGAGCGAAACTGATCCTACTAATGACGTGCCATATAATGGATTGATAGCTTTTCCATTTCTAGGAATTATTGTGATAATAATCTGAATAAGATAAATTTTTGAATTCTTCAAATGTGAATGGCAAATCCTGTCATCTTACCGTTGTGTAGTTAAAAGAATTTTAAGTACAGTTTTTACGATTTAAATTCTTTTTATTATTTTAAATTTCTTTTCTTCTTCTTTTTCTTAGGCACTACAAATTTTTTTTTGGCTACCAGCCAAGGCTGTCTCAGTCAGTTTACCCCCATCTAGATCTATTTAATGCTATATTTCTCCATCTAATAACTTCCAAGTCCTTTAACCACTTCTCTACTCATCTGATTATCTTGTTCTAAGACTTTCTCTTTTTCTTTTTCCCTCTGGTGTCAAAATATATGTAAAATTAAATGAAAAACGTTAAATTGCTGTACAGACTTTTTTACCGTTTACTTCGCTTGAGAGACACAGATTGACAAGAAAACTTGAGCAACGTAACTCTGATAAATTTTTCTCCCTTTATTTTTTTTTAAACGAGAATTTTTATATTTTATGCAGAGACGAAATTCTGGTGATATTATACAGCACTGTGCACTATTCGAATTTTCTTCCGAAATTACGGTAAAATGACTGACGGCAGTCTGTCCATCTGATTAACAGTGAAGTTTATAATTGAAAATATTTTTTACCACTACGTTTTTAGAAACGTTTACAGCTGGAACGTTTACATGTAGTTGAAGAATATTCAACTTCACAGAAAAAAAATTAACTTTTTAAATTAATACGATTATATCAATAAAGTTCTCAAGAGATATAAATAATATTTTCCGTAGCAATAAAAAATATTTTTTTAAAGAAATAAGAGTTAGGAAAGTAGTTAAAATTGCAATAAACTACGAAAAAATTAAAATTTCGAGAAAAAAAACTCTCATCAAGTTTACAATTAAAAATTATCCTTTTATGACGTCAAAATTCAACAATTCAATTGCATTGCTGCGGGCTGCAAATCAACCCACAGGGTAGTTTTACGACAAGTTTAATTAATTATTCTCGAGTTAACTATCGAGTTTTTTTTTATTCCATGGTACTCTCCATACATTATTCTACGCTCTTCGTGGTTTCAACTTTCTATGTATTTTAATTTTGGGGCAGCAGAACGAATTGTAATGTAAAATTGGGCAAATTAAGAAAGATCTTTTTTTTAAAAAAAATTCAGTAAAAAAGCATTTAAAAATGCAATATCTTTCTAACGAACAGGAATTTCGGAAAAGTTCATGTTAAGTTCTTAAATAAAAATGGTTCACTTCGTACGTCAAATTCCAACTCCTTATTTACATTTTTGTAGGCTGTATTTTGGTATTTGTTATTCTATAAGCTTAACAGTTAATAAATCTGGAATAAATATTTGAATGTTACACTTTTTTATTCCATCGTACCTCCCGTACGTTTTTTTACTTTCGTAATTTCAAGTTTCTAAGTCTAAAGTTTTTTGCTCACTAATGCAACGTAACTTTGAACCGCTAAAACAATAGCGACAGCGGATCTTAGGACTTTTTAATATAGAGATATAGATAAATAAATTGTAAAACTAATTTCTTGAATCACTGTTTTAAATGAAGAATGGAAAAAATGGAAAGCATGGAAAAGAATTGTTAGTAACAAAACATAAGAAGTTAATTCTCTCATGCAAATGCAGCATACTTAAATAAAATGTATATAATTCTTGCTTTCCGGATTATAATTTCTAACAGCCTGCAAACATTATTACTCTTAATTTTTTCCCGAATCAATTTCATTTGCCATCTGTTTTAATTTGACAATTATTTCCTAACTGTTATTACTAAGTTTAGATAAATTGTAAAAAAATTATTGTTATTGCTCATTAATAACTTTAAGAAATAATTGTTATTTGCTTTAATTTTTTTTCTTTATTTATTGAAATAATCAAAGTTGATTAATATTATTTCTCGAAATAAAACAATTTTCATTGTCTCATTTCTCATCGATATATTTATGTAAAAGTAGATATTTAATTCAATAATTGACAAATAAAACAAAATTAAAATAAAATAAAGTTGCCTTTTTTAGTATTTAGGAAAAATAAAAACTAATAAAACTGCTTTTAAAAACGCTTTTAGATTTAACGTAACATATATGCTACTGTCTTATTCCGACAATTATTACCCAACTATTAGTTACAAAGTTGTGCTTATTCTCAGTTTGTGGCAGTGAAAATTTACTACTGCTGTCTGCGAATCTTCCAGAATTCAAAATTTATTTTTACTCAAGAGAAAAAAAATTTTTAAAGGAAATAACAAGCTATATAATTGGATAATAATTCATGTTTTTCTTTATTAGGAAGAAAACTGGAATTCAAAACAAAGCAACTAATTTCGCTTGACAAAGAAACTAAATATATATATTTTTCTGCATAGAGATTGTGTATTTAATAGCAGGAAATTTTTCTATTATTTTTTGGAAACAAGTGAAAACATTTTATCTAAGCAAGAAATGCGAGTAATTTTACGCTACATTAAAAGAAACAATTTAGTTTTGTTGAACTGTAGTTACTCTAGTATCCTTTAAATTAAATTATCTGAATCAAAACATTATTTGGATAATAAAATTTAACTTTCCCTACATAAAGTAATTGGTAAAGCAAAAGAAAAACTAAAGCAATTATGAACATATCTATATTATTTATTATTAGCAAGTTAATGCGTCTTTATGTTTTATTGGTTTACATTTGTTTTCAATAAACATAGATTTCAATATGTGCTTAGAAATAAAAGGAATAACTTATAAGAATGCTTTGCAAATGATAAAAATATTTTGAATTACATCTATTTAATGTTTTGTTGTCTTTTAAATTGTATAGATATAATCTACACAAAATTTTATTCATCTATATTTTGGAAAACAATGTTTATTTATTAAAATTTAACAACTTATCATGCATTAGTAATAAAACCAAGTGTGTGAGCTATTGATAAAACCAAACATATATTTTAGAAAATAAGAGTATCGTAGATATTAATGCACTATGATCCTAAATTATATTTCATTATATAGTAAATGGCATAAAAAAAATTCTACAGTCTCCTACGAATCTTCTAGAATTCAAAGCTTATCTTTATTCCATAGAAAAAAAATTTTAAAAGGGTGTAACAAGAGAAATTGTTGGATAATAATTTATGCTCTTTCTTAACTTCTGATCTCAGTAGAAAATCAGTTCACTAAGAAAAAAAGTTTGGTCAAGACTACTTGAATTTTTTAAAATTTACGATATTTTTGGTTCTGTGGGAACACCAAACATCTCAGTAATTTTGATCAAAACGCTCTTGGTAAAATTAACAATGAAATGTAGTTTTATAGCATGTGATTAAATTTGTCAAACTTGATAAAATTTAATAATTTTATCATGATATCCTTGATAATGGCATAAAACCCATTGACTTAATTGAATTTCTTATTAAGTTCAGCATTTTTTACTAAATGCATGATAACAAGAACCATAATTTTGAAAACCAGAATTTCCTGTGAACCATTTGAACGGAAAAATTACCAAATGAATAGTTGAACTGTATATTTTAATCTTATTGACCAGAATTATGGTTTCTTTTACTAAAAAATGTCCTGCATATACAGTACATTCTTTTGATGATTTTAGTCCTTTCTTAGCTACTACCTCCTCGAGAGTGATAGGTCAGAATTTGAAAACTATTTATTCTTTTTCTCCTAAATTTTAATTTTCGGCCCTTATGGTGCTTACCTCCCTATAATTTTTTTGTAGGATTCTTGTTGACGTATGCCTGTTTAGGCAGAGGGGGTGCGATTGCTCTTGTTTTCCAGTGGCGCCATCTATGGCCAAGAATTTGACTTCTGCCACACCATACGTCGCACCCGCTTATTGGGTGGACCCATTCATACATCCATTCATTCATCCACAGATCGTAATTTTGACCTGAATCAGAGAACGATCGATCTACAATCCAGTACCCTCAGAGGTATTGATTTGTTATGAGAACATGGAGGACTTTTGCAACTCGATAGATTTAACGTGCATCAGTCACTTTACTACACGGGGAGTCTTCGACCGGCGGGGTTCGATCCCACGAACTCTCGGACCTGGGCCCACCGCCCAACCGACCAGGCTATCCGGCCTTGCAGGATTCTTAAATATATAAATCAAGAGCATTCTTTACAGAACGCTCTGCATTGTTTTAGTTATAATGTTCAATATAACTATCTCATCGATTATTTTTCCTCAAAACAGAAAGCGGCGTTTCACAAGAAATGTAAACCGTTCCATGTAGATTTGTAGATTGTGGAAAAGAAATGTAGATTTAAGCCAAAACTCTTATACATGTAAAACTATTAAAAAAAGTAAGTTCTTTCAATAAAATGTAAGTGAATATATTAAGAAAATAGTATTATCCTTTCTAAAATAGTACTTTAAATTTGTTTTTTCTTTGTTCTGCATTTCAAAGCTAATTATAAAAAAAATATCGAACATTCTAAGTTGCGTATTGAAGTTTCAATTTGAATAAAGAAATATTTAGTTTTAAAAGAGAAATTTACTAACATGAAATTGAAAATAGTTTTCTTTAAAAACAAAAAGAAATTTATAACTCTCATTGTTCAGGAAGTGTGCTTACCAGACGTATTGCCAAAATACAATAATAACGGGAATAAATTTCTTTCTTTGTTCCTTAAAAAAATCTATTACAAAAGCTATACTTGTTTGGATTCTCTCCCTACGCGAAGTTGTAGCATAAAGTTTACCTAGGAATCTTTATTCCAAAATCTCTTTCTTTCAGAGTACGAGACTCTACAGCTTCTCAATATTTAATATTGCATAGAAAACATAGCTCAAGATACGCTTTTAAAATATATTTAAGTTGCTTTCTATGAATGCTCTAATAATACTTTTGAAGACTAACTATCTTAAATCAAACGAGTGCACTATTTTTAAGGAACGCATGTCATCAACCGTAGTTTTACTATAATATTACGTGTATAGTAACTAATATTAAATCTATATTAGGTTTTTTGTCTTTGGAACAAAAGTAATATGTGTTAAAAGAAATTATTGTTATCAATGTTCTCATTCGATGTTAAGAAAGCCTAGTTATCTTTAAAACATATCTTCATCTAAGGTGTCCAATTGACTAGTACGATTTGCTGCCTTTTATTTAGAAAACCAGAGATTTTTTCTGACAAAGTTAGATGTATAAAACTTTCGTCAAATGATGGCGTATTAAGTGACGTTATGGTACATATTTTCAATGGTAATGGTCTGACAGAGAATATAGTTCAGTAATTATTTAACAGTTAACAACTCCATCTGCTGCTGAGCTCTGTAACTAAATTTGAAATTTACTAAGAAAAATTGCTCTAGTTTCCTAAGCAGAACACAGCAAACCATAAATTTCTATTTTCTTTTATTTTAAAAAGATTTTTTTTCTAATCGTCAAGGTCATTTTAACACTCGAATAAGCAATAAACTCTCAGCCATTGGTGCCATCTGATTGTGGAATTTAACTTTTATGGAAATAGAAAATTAATGTTGTACTTATTATAACTCCAAGATAGTGAGCATATGCTATATTTAGAAATTACTATAACAAGCTAATTACCAAGAAAATGAACTCATGATTGCTCAAATAAATAAGTAGATAGAAAATAAATGCAGGATTTATTAAAGCGCCAAGATAATGAGCGTGTGCTATGTTGTGAAATTTTTACAGCTAGCTAATAAAAAATGAGCCTGGCAATGTTTAAATAAACAAAGTTTGTTGTGTGTCTAAATTAGAAACTGAAGCGTGTTGTCTCAGGGGATAGAGTATTCATCGTCCAATGAAGTGAACCGGGTTCAAATCGCAGCGATGACTGGTCGATACAGTGCTGACGTAAAATATCCTCAGTGGTAGACGGATCACAGGTTAGAGTCCCCTTGCCGTCAGGATAACCGAGGGAGGTTTTCGTGGTTTTCCTCTCCTTGTATCACAAATGTGGTTTAGTTCCATCAAAAAGTCCTCCACGAAGGCAAATTTCTTCCAATACTTGATCCAGGTGATCCTTGTCTCCTGATTGAGTAAAAAATAACAAGGCTTCTCAGTTGAATATTAGTAGTTTTCAGTAATATCAGATTATCATTACTAGTATCATTAGAAATCATTAGTAATGTTAGATTATCAACTACAGATGCAAAATAAAATCACACGTTTTAAGATTGTTTCGCCAGCTTTTATATGATATGTTTTAGCATTTTTAAGATTGTACGATGGGTTTTTCACTTCTTCTTTCAACAAGAGAAAAAATTGTGGTGTCACTGCATGTGACCCCTAATACGCTCCAGCGTTTTGTTTACATTTTAACGTTTCCAAAAAAAAAAATTGTTCATTCTAAAAATTTTCACAGCTAACCAGACGCTATTCAATGTGATTTCATATTAGTGCACAAATTACAATTGAAAAATGTGACTTTTAATTGTTAAAGTGTTACAAACAATTTTCTAAGGCGAACGTAATTTACCATTTGTTTTCATAGTCTGTTTCAAATATGCAAGTTACGATTTTTATTTTCAGCAACTTCTTGCAATTTTTATTTTTACTCTCTTATTTAGCCTTCAAAATAAAATCTGCTTCGAATACCAATTCTATTCAAGCTCCTTTGGGATATTTTAGAATTCAAATAGCTACTTAAAAGCTAACTCATTTTGTGATTCAGCCGATTAAAAATTCCTCCATTTCGAATTGGAATCTGATTCTGTGTGACACCAATTTCAGATTCCTGACATTTTCCCTATTTAGTTATCGTATGCATTAATACTAAGATTTATCACAGTTTTTAATCTATTAAAGCTCAGTATTAATGCATAAAGATATTGAATTATTAAAATTAGCTAGATTTTAAATAAACTTTTAAAAAAAAGTTAGTGTATCTTTGCACCAAAAACTTTTTCAACTACTTTACGCCAAAAGTATAAAAAGTTAACAACACCAAAGATAATTCTTAGTATGATAAAACGTATCAAACGTGTGCGTAGAATTTAGCATAGAGAGGTTTAACAAACCAGAAGTGGACAGAAAATAAATTTTATTAAACTATTTAATACAATAAACAAATACGTAAAAATTTAAAAATAATTATCCTCATAACACAGCTGAAAACATACTAACATTTTGTAGCGGTGAACGGTGATTTAAATGTAGTACAAACGTAAAAGACAACAACAAAGTCACGCCATTTTCGTACGCGTAAATGTAAACAATCGCAAACGTCGATGTAAGCAATCTAAGGCGGTATCCAAAAATATGTCTAATTGGCGTTTATGGCAGTGAAAATAATTCGCGAATGGAGCGAATGTGCTAGAGGCAGGTGCAAGGTTAATCCTTCGATGGCGTTCAGATTTAACTATTCACTTTTACGTGCATATGAACGCTTTATTTGCCTTTAACTTAAACTATTCTTTACAGAAGTGTTTAGATTATTCAGCACCTCATTCGGAAATGTATTACATCATAATTTTTACAGTGTATGCTCAGAGATGGCCATATTATTAAATAAAACAAGTTTCCATATCATTAAATAAAACATGTCACTACAGAAACCATTACAGTACATTCAATTTAAAATTAAACCATGATGTCAATATCTCAAATCCTTATACGATACAGGTTTGCTACAACCTAAATAAGGGGTTGTGTTCAACACTTTCAAGTTTATATGCAGTATTATTAAATTAAGGTCAGAAGAATGATAATATGATTTAACTTTGCACCACATATAATGGTTCTGCAAATATGAACTATAATGTAGTTCAACACACTCCAAAATATCTCGCAGTAAATTATTTTTGATATAGCGAGTGAATAAATTTAAAAAAAAGCACAAGAAAAGAAAGGAATTAACTGAAAGTAAGGGAATCGCCCAATCTAGGTACCAGCGAACTAATAGATTTGTGAATCATCGTCATGCAGGTCAGAAAATGAGTAAATAAATAAAGAAATTTATAAACCAATGCTTTGCAGTTTGGAATTTGCAGGTCTCTGTAGAGATGGTGGCATCACAAAAAAACTAAACAATGTGATTATTATGAAATTCAGAGAATTAAGAAAATTTGTCAAAAAATTTTCTAGAGTTAACATTAACTTCCCGCTCACGCCACAATCATAGTAAGTGCACTTTTTAAAAATGAAAGTTTTAAAATATCATTTTATATTCAATGCTTTCTGAGTTTCCCATAAGAGCTCTGAAAAAACAAGATTTCTTTATGACTTAAAGAAGACTGACTAACTATACAGGGTTTTCCAAAAGCACCATAATCCTAATTAAATTTAAACAGGGTTCCGTAATCATAGTTTCAGACTAAAAAAATAAAGGTACAAAAATAAATACATTAATTTCATAATGCATATAACACATTAGCATATTGAATGTTTTCTACACTTCCCATAAAGGCACTGAAAAACAAGATTCATTTATAATTTAATTTAGACATGGTTTTCCACAAACACCATAATTCTAATTTAATTTAAACAGGGTTCTAAAATCATAGCTTTAAACTAAAAAAGTTGAGGTTCAAAAATAAATACATTAATTTAGATATGAAAAGAAGCAGTTATCGAGATTTTAAAAAAAATTAATGAGGCCGATTTGAATAAAAAAAAATTTGAAAAATTCAATTACCAAGAATTAAAACTTCATTTGATAGATGAATATGAATTGAGTTCACTTTTTGTTAAAAATCGTATTTCATATCACAAATAGACTAGTACATTATTTTATTTCCTTTTCAAAAGTGATTTATGGTTGACATATCTCTTGAAATGTTGAAGCACTTAATTGCTTCCTAGGTCGACTTAGTTGCTAAAGTGATTCACATATGTGCTTTCCAGTTTAAGTTGACTCTAACCTGATACATTTATCTTTTTTTTCTTACTTGGCTTGACTGCTAACTTGATTCACTTAACTGCTAATCTGTTTGTGTTCTCAGCTAACGTAATTCATATATCTGCCTTCCTGCCAGACTTGACAACTAACATGATGATTCGTTTATCCGCTTTCGTACTCGACTTGACTGCTAACCAAATTCACTTAACTGCTCTTCCACTTGACTTGACTGCAAAACTTGTTTCACGTATTTGCTTTCCAACTCAGCTTAACTATTATTCTGATTTACTTTTTATTTTTTCTCGATTGTTGATTATTTTAATGTTAACTCCTGATTGTTAACTGTTGACAGTTTTAATGTTAACTCCTGCTAACTGCTTGGCTTCCCTTGAAATGCAAACCAATTTCAATTATACTACTATCATATTATCAAATATAGAGCTCAATAAAAAAGCGTTAATTACAACTTTAATAAAGCTTAAGAGAAATCAAAAAAAAAGGGAATTTTCTCCTGTTATGTTTTATTTAAGAATATATTCCAAATTAAAAATAAGCATATTTTGAGAAATTCGGTACATACGAAATAGTATTCGTGTATTCAATCATCAAGTTTGTAAATTTAAATACAAATATAGTAATCATTGTTTTCAAACATAAACATTTGAGGGTAATTTATGAGCCTATATTTCTATCTGAATTGAATTTTTCATTTGATTATTTTATGTCTTTTAATGAAGCACTAGTAAAACACCTAATATCGTTTTTAAAAATGTTATTTGTTTATGAAAAGCGTTTTTTTTTTATTTTTTTATTTATATTTTCTCGTAATGAAGCATTTTAATATAAAAAATAAGCTTTTTTCATGCAAATTTATTGTAACAAAGAGCAATTATAAGAACCTAAAGAGAAGAGTTTTTTCAAACTTGTTTTGAAGCTGCTTCCGGTTTCTAAAACACCTTTTTTGCATCAAAATGCTCTTTCACACTCTGATGTGCATATAATTATTGCTTTTAATTTTGTTAATGACCAGAAAAATCAATAAAAAAATCCGTTCTGAATATTTTTAACGCTATTAGAAATCGCTTCTTGATATAACAATCTTAATTGCTCAAAATAATACGTTTCAGCATTTTAGAAATCTTATTTATTGGTAGACAATTCAAAAGAACGTTTGAATTTATTAAATTTGTATTAAAAAGAGTATTATTTAAAAGATAATTTCGTAAACTTTTATTATTTCCTACAATGAATGAAGAAAAAACTTATTTTCTATTTATGTAGTTTTTAAAAAAAAAATAACAGAAGTAATTATATAAAATATTTAAATTGCAAGCTGAATCTATTTTCACAATAAAGAAAAAAGTTTAAAAAGTTAAAATGAGCAACTTTTTTAAAAATTTTAAGTCAAGCAATTTTAAAGAGATAAGTAAATTTAAATTTTTCTTACCATTACGTATCAATTTCCTTAAAGTACCTATTTTCAAAATAACTTTATTTTTAAATTTCAATTAATAATAATTTTAAATTCATATTATCTATTCATTCTAGCTCAAACATTCCAATTTGAAATATTTCAATACTGATAGTTATTATCAAAACTATAACTTTTAATTGCAGCTTAGGGCGACCAGTTTGGTCGTCTCCGCGAAATCATAACACTTTGGTAATATGACACATAATAGTTAAAAGATAGGAAACACTGCGGCACAAAAATTTTTTTATGTATTGCTTGTAATTGTGAGTGAGACACCTTAAAATTTATGAATTTTTAAGTTCTTTGATCTCAGATTATACAAAATTTCTAAATCACACGTTACAGAGCCTGAATTCATTAGAAATCTTAAAAGCAATGAATACTTAATGAATTATTACTTTTCAAAAAATCCCAAAAAAGAGGATATCAATCATAACAATCTCTTAGTTATTGCCAAATCTAACTGTTGAAAAAAATTAATTTGTCATTTTGAATTTGAATTTAGTCACAACCGTCGTGGACAAGACTACCCAATTTTGTGTTCACGATCACCAATGTTCAGCTCCGTAGCCTTATAACTTTGAACCCAGTCCAGAAGACAAGAGAACTCTTGAGAAGTAGTAAGAAATAATTCTTGAGAATTATTGGGAAAAATTTGCTTTTGTGGAGGACTTTTTAGTGGAACTAACCCAATATTGCGTAGCATAGAAAGGAAAACCACTAAAATCTCCCAGAGTAAAATAAATAAATAAATATACAAAAATAAAATAAATATATTTCATAGGCAAAAATTTAAAAAAAAAAACTCTCTTTTTCCTAGATGCATGTAAGGTTATTTTTCATTTTTCATTGTATGTTGACAGTAAAAAATTTAGAATCAAATTACGGTATAAAACAATGGCACTTCGGTTGCATTATCCGTAAAATTCATTTCCCCGTTGAATACATTTTTATCCTAAGATATTATACAGTAATTATTTAAGAAATATTCATTTAATTAGATTGATTCAGTGATTTTAACGTAGTTATTATTCCAAAAACGATGGTATGTCATATTTTTTGTTTCGTCTCATGTTACGGTAAAAGTGTAATTTGCGGTAAAAAGTAACGGCCCAGTGAGTCCCTCTACTTTACTTTCAGAAATAAAACTCTCATTCAGCAATCTTTGAGCTGTATTTTGTTTAATTATGAGAATTATTTCTTCAGAAACACGTGTACTTTATGACGAAACGTGAACTTTCAAATTTATGATGAAAACGTTTTCTCAACTATCTCACTGCCTCAAATCTGCGAAAGTAATTCTTAATTTAACGAAACTAGAATAACGAAATACGAAATATTTCTTCACTTTTGATGAAATTAGTTTCCTCGCGGAAATGGCGATAGTAATTTCGTCACTTTGACGAAAATTTTGCTCAGAGCATATACCAGGAAACAGCTTCAGCAAAAACGAAGAAAGTTTCGCGACATAATCCATTTTTTACAGTGTTTTTCCCGTAATTTGATCCGGAATTTTTATCAGTGTAGTATATATACCTCCTTTTAAAGACATCAAAGCTCTGAATAAATTCAACACTTTTACGTATAACTCATGTGTAACCAACTTAATCTCAAAAGTTACCTTTGATATTGGAATCACATTAGAGTAATAGTTAAGTACCACGATAATCATTATAATAGTAATTAAGGCATTAAATATCTTTCGCTAGCTTTTATATGAGTTAATTCATTGTTACGAAGTAGTTATTCCTTTATTCTTTGGTATTCTTGATCTTTATTTATACTTTGTGTAATATATAGTCCTCAAGTATAGTTTCAAATAAAACATTTTTTTCCTTATTCACAATTTAAATCATATATAAAATACATCTGTTTCGAATATATTCTTCTGCAAAACTTTTATTTTTTAAAATTTACTATCCAAAACTAAAAATGGAGTTGAGAATTCAAGAAGAGATAAAACAAATCGTGTATAAGTAATAAAAAGATAACATACAAAAGGTGTGTACTGTCAATGGATTTATTGCCCAATTTAAAATGTATCACTGCTGTTTGCACTTATAAATCCTGTAAACTTCTCAGTCAATGCCATGTTTCTTTCAAAGGAAGTCTTATGTAGAGAAAAAATATATACTTTAAACTCAACATTTACCTCATTATACGTTTAATAAAAATTGTATTAAATAATGTATAAAATACATCATAAACCGCATCAAAAAGCTTTGAAACAAATGAAATTTGTAGAATTTTAGTAAACTACAGAAGAATAGAATAAGTTATGAAAGAAAGACTAGTTCAAATCCAACATTCAACTGTGTCTATTTTCTTAATTAATAATATTAAAAAAATTGCAATATTCATAAAGTTATTAATAATGAAATTTTTACAAAAGCACATCATGAAAGTTTACAATAAGTTAAAAGCATTTTAGCTCTTTTTTTTTCAAATATGTTTGAAGTTTGAAAAAAAGTAACTATTCATAGTTATTAGTATCTTACATAGATTTTTCAACAGACAAACCATGAGATATGTGTGCTGATTATCAATTAGTGTGATTATCTGCTCGTTGAATAATCAGAATCTACTTGTATATGCATCCTAGCAGTAATGATAACGACTGAGTAATGTATGTACTACAGATCTTCTCAATGCAACCTTGGCTACATTGAGCAAACCTAATGTGCTTTAAAATTTAGATTAAGAGAACACGGCAGACATGTTCATCATCAAAAATTTTAATCATTGAATTAGAAGTAAATTCGATAGATCATCTATTGGTGCACATTATTGGGACCCTTGGAATAAACGTAACTTCGACGCCAAAGCTCCTCACAACCCTATCTTGTCAGCTCATCTTGATGCTCTATAATCTGGTTGCATTCATCTGAATGTCTATTCTCTGGTTAACGTTTCATATCAAGCCTTTATTCCACTTAAAAATGTTTTCTGGAGCAGATTTTCTGCTCTCAGCCTCCCTCATCGGCTACTACGATTTTTTTTTTTTTTTTTTTTTTTTTTTTTTTTTTTTTTTTTTTTTTTNATTTTTTTTTTTTTTTTTTTGTATCTTTCCATTTTTATCTTTTTTTTTTATTCTTAACTTTATATTAACTTTTTTCATATTTATTTTGTTTTCCTCATTCACATTTAGGGGGTCTTTAGAATAAGCGCTTTTTTATTATTAAAAGCACTTTAACTTTTTTCACCTAGTGTAATTTTGAAAGAAATAGTTTCTTTTTACTATAATCCTCTTTAGCATAATGCTTATCGTTTATCTCTAAGCAGGTTAGTTAGTAACTTATTCGAATCTAAATGTATCGATTAAAAAATTTAATGTCTTATCTCGTAAATAGCAAAAATTAATCTTCCAGTATAATCTATAAAACCAAATCCCATTTATTTTATTAGAAACACTTAATTTATACATCGTGCTTTGAGTTTCGAACAAATTTCTTTCACAAACAATACCCATTTACTTCTTGAAAGCTAAAAGCTCAATCCAGCTTTTAAGCTTTTGAAATATTCATGAAAGCTTGTGCAGCTGAATCACTCAAGATAGTGGAATAATTTTCATTCTTCAAGAACATGTTCAAAAAAAGCAAGCATATTGACCTCATTTTAACCATATATGCAAGAGAGAATTAGAATAAAGCTTTCAATTTTCAAAGAAACTCAGAGGAAAATCATCGCATTTGAGAAGATGAATTTTATGCCCCATTTATTGCTACTTTGACAAGACTCAGCAAAAAGTGTTTTTATTTAACTTTTCTACCCTCAGATCTAGTTTAAAAAAGATTTCTAAACATTATTTTAAAGAAGTAAAAAACAATTCAGCTGATAATATCTTAGGGCAGCTTGAACTTAAATTAGTTACTCTTTAGAGCACAAACGACATGAAAAAAACATAGTGTTTAGTTAATGTATTTAACTTATGCATATTTTCTTAATGTCTTTTAAACACGTATTGATTAAGCAATTACAATAATGTGTTTTCAAAAACTTGGCACACAAAAGAAATTTTTCTGAAATTTAGAGAATTGTTTCTCTTTATTTAAAGTTTTGACTTGAACAATTTTTTTTGCTTTGTATAATAGTTTTAAAGTGCTTAGAAAGTTCAGCTGTAAATAATCTGGATTTTGTAGTTTGAAGTATACGTTAATTTTTTTAATAAATTTATTTTGTGTTTAAATTTTGTGCAATGCACTTTTGGAACATTCTGTACAACGCAAATGATTTTAGAAACACTAAAAAATAAAGAGTGTTACTTAATGACCTCGCTCAATATATATTTTAAGAATTTTACTGAAAAATGAACTAAAAAAACACTTACATTAAGGTCCGCAAGTTATTATTTAAGCAAAAAAAAATGCTTTCGAAATCTAACGAATCATTAATGAAAAAAAGAGATGCAAAAACCATCAAAATATGTTTGATTATTATAGGCAATGAGTTGATAATAGGTGACTATTGGAAAACTTTTAAGTTACATCCGGCAATCAAACTAGTTTTTATATTTTCTTCCCCGCTACTGATATCAAAATTTATTTATTATGTGCATTTTTAACTTACTTGTTGACAAGGACCCTGTAAATATATATTGAGAGCAACGGTGGTTCCTAATTTAGGAAAAGAAAACGTTTTGTGGATATTTTTCATACCACTGCATAGTCTCACTCGTTTTTGTTGAAAAAACTACGAACTGAAAATAATAATACTAGATAATGTCGAAAAGAGAGTGGAGAGAGGTAAACAAGTAGTTTCTATCCAAAGATGAAATTTTCGACTCCCTGACTCCAAAGTTTGACTCCTTGACGGAATTCCAATTAAATAAAGAAGTCTTCGGCAAAACAAAGTTACTGCTTTAGAGTGACTAGGGAAAATTTCCTGTAAAGAATCTATGAATGTCTGCAAGCAAAGACTCGCAAAAATGTAAAGCTTAATGAAAAACAGCTTCATTTGCTCATTGATTAATTGTAGTATATGGATGAAATGACTGTCGAAAAAGGAGAAAACCTATTAAAATCGAATTTAAAACAAGTAAAGTTAGTTCTAAAATCGAAAACAGGGCATATTAAATATAACTTAAGTAAAGAATGTATTAATATTCAAAACAAGTTGTTAGTTTCCAAAATGCATATTTGATTCAATTGATATGCTTGATACTGTTCAGAATAACATACTGTTCAGAATAAAAACTATTGGAATAACATACTGTTTGGAATGGCACATAGTTCACCAGAAGAATTAATTATATTTTTTCACAGCCAACTCACTTCACACTTAAGCTGCATAATCATTATATATTTTGACAGGTGATATAGACACGCTTGCTCGTAAAGAAAAATTCAATTGATTCTACGCAGCAGTTCCTGATTGGTGCGCCTTCAAATATGGAAATTAAAAAAACAGAAATTTCGGAATATTTTACTTTTTCACTATCGAAATGAGAAACAAATTATCCGATTTGTGAGGAGAAGGTGTATTGACAGTGCGTTAGTTTTAAAACTGGTTTGCAAAATTTTGATTGCGATGCACAAAGATACTGATAAAAACAAAATAAAGACATTAATTGATGCAACTTAGTGAATAAAACCTCGTAAAAACGCTGAGAAATATAAAAATATCGAACTTGATTGTTCATGACCTTAAGGCTAAATCTCAAAGCTCTACATATTGGTTCCTGATGATCTTAAGGAAAGAAATTTGTGCCATTACGTTGACGTCTGTGATTTGCTTGTCAAACGGCAAGAAAATTAACCATTTTTGAAGGATATAATCACTGCCCGAACAATGTTCCGGTCTCTGTAATTTTTCAGATGGTAAAACCTTACTTCAAATAAGAAGGTAAAAAATCTCCAGAATCAGTTTTATTTGCTATCAAAGGACAAAATGTGCGTAGGATAATGCCTGAAAAATGACAAAATTAATTGAACCAGAATACCCGCTACCCTAGTAGCAAAATATTTTAGGCCTTCATTGGATCAATATTCAGTAATCTTGACTTAGTAAACGTAAAAAAGATGTATACTTTAGCCGATATTGACCCTATATTTAAATGTTAGATTAATCTAATATTTTACATCTCTTATTCATCCAATATCGGCCCTATACAGAATTGTTATTTGCTAATATTAAAAGCCATTCTAGTATCAATATTAAAAAATCTAGACATACCACTATATTATTAGACCCCCTCTGTTTTCTTAAAGGACCCATATTGAGCCAATTTTGAGCCCAACAGGAGCCAATGTTAAATTGTTGCTAGAGTATATGATTCAATAAAATATTTATTCACTATAAGAAAATCGCCTTTCATTTTCATGAAAAGAATACTTTCCGAACAACCCAACATTTCTTTTAGTTAAACAGCAATATTTTGCGAACTTGCTTCAACTATCCAAACTAGTTTCGTATTTCAACTAATAAAATCTCTTTTCTCCGACATCTCTGTCTTTATGCATTCGTTTCATTTGTATTGACGAAGACATTTCCAAAACCGCATTATCTATAGTTCGTGAGAAACAAGTGCGATTCCTGTCACTGTAAATATATTTATTTTAAGAAAATATATGATAGAGAATGGAATATTGTGTATGTATTACAGAATATAGTATTATATTCCACATTAGTTAAATATACATTGAATTATTTTTGCTGTAATATTAAAAATATCTATAATTTTAATAATTATACTTGCCTCTCATTGAATATTGTATACTTTAAATACTAATTAATTTCCTCCTTTAATTCTCAAATTACAATGGGTTACATAAAGTTTTTCTTAAAATATTTTGTAAGAAAAATACATAGATTTCTTTCAAATTTTACGTAACATACAAAATAATGTTACAAAATTATACGTTAACAGAAAAAGCATTTTCAAATTATTTTTTAAAATTTCAAAAAAATGCCTTTAAGTTTTATAAGAATTTATTATTTTTTTCAAAATTTTCAATATGTTCTATATTTACGTAACATACAAAATAATGTTACAAAATTATGTGTTAACAGAAAAAGCATTTTCAAATTATTTTTTAAAATTTTAAAAAAATGCCTTCAAGTTTTATAAGAATTTATTATTTTTTTCAAAATTTTCAATATGCTCTTTAATTTTCAGAAGTTCAAAAAAAAAGCATTTCAAGTATCAAAACGATCAAAACACTTGACACTGAGGGCACTATTTAGGTAACAATGAACTCGTCTCTTCTCTGTAATATCAAAAAAAAAAAAAATTTTTTTTTCGTTTTAACAGGCATGAAAATTGATTATGCCAAACTGTGAAAACCAAAATCTCAAGTTAAGCGCAATTTTTTGTTCAAACAATGCTGTAAAAAAACATTATTTTGAATCAAAGTGTTTGCATTTTTCAATTTTTGCACTGATTAATATAGTGAACGTGTAAATTTCATTTAAATACACTGAAATTTTAACATTCTGGCACATGCAAACCTTTATAAAATAAGTTCAACTTTATTTGAAAGATTTAGAAAGAAAATTATCTCTTTTCAATCTCAGTTACTTATATGTAACCAACACCATGGACGTCTATAATTTTATCTCAAAGTTGTTAAAATAAAACAGTAGCTATGATGCAATCTTTGTCATTTAATAGTTACATCAAATATAACATATTGCAAGCCATGATTACTCAAGTATTACTTAAGCTTCCATTGTCTTTATTTTTATAGGGTAAATTATTGTATTTAAATCAAAAGGACAGTGTGTGAGAAAATGAAAAAAGATTCACTTTTTTTAATGTTACAATAATAAATTAATTTCTTTTCAATAAACTGCTTCCAATTGTGTATTGTCTTGTATCGTACTAATTTTATTTTACATTTTGGTTTTTCTATTTAGGAATTTAAATGGAACAATGACTCCTGTAAAAGAAACAAAACCTCTTTTTTTTCAAACATCTAAAGACTATTACTTGATTAAAAGCTTCTTTCACTTTAAAAATATATAAATAGTCGATATGTTTCAAGAGCTCAATAACAGGTACCCATTTTCAAGATTTGTTACTTACAGATTTATTTAAGACCATATTGAAAGAATAATTTTCTCAAATTAATGCAAATTAATTTCCAAGATATCCAACACAAAGCTTTAATTAAATTTTCAAAAAAATGGTCCTTACAAAAGCAGCAGCATTTCATCGACTGATACTGAAGAGAACAATTTTAAATCGTGCTGAGAAAACTACAGTAAGAAAATATTCTTATTTCTAATTTGTTTACAACTTTAAAACTAGCTATATATTTTAATTAAAGTACGGTAAATTAGCCAATTAGGTTGTCTTAGATTTCCAGTTCCTAATGTGTTTCTGACAGCGTTATTTCTTATCTGTTTTCTTCTGAAATATTTTAACTCATCCATCTCTGGAGAGAAATTCATTCTCCCAAAACAAAGTCCGTCACTTAAGTGAGAAATGGAGTACCCTTGAGGACTGATTGATGACTTTCTGTAGGGAACAGGAAGTTATCATTAAGAGAAAAGAATTGATTGTAAGTTTATTTCCGACAACTTAAATAAGAAGCTACAATGCATCTAATCTATGCAAGCGAATAATGAAATTATTTCTATTTTATTTTTATTTTATTATGCTTCTGAGTTATTCAACTGCGTAGCATTATTTTTAAACCAATCCAGAAGACAAGGGAATCCCAAGTCAGGCAGATTCAATCTTGATGTAAAAAGGTTGCTCATTCAACCTTAATGAAAACCCATGATCCGTCTACCACCGGTTCTGGCAAATTCAATCTCGATATAAAAGATGGATGGGTCTGGCAGATTCAAACTCGAACCCATAATCTGTCTACCACCCGGCAAATTATTATATCATTTTTTAAAACCATAATTGAACAGCTGATCCAATATTTGGGTCTATGACTACTAATGTTCAACTCCATACCCTTGTAATTTTGAGCCCAATTCAAAAGACATGTAACTCCTGGATCAAGTATTGGGAACGATACGACATCCCCACCCGACTTTCAACGACGACAGTGCTCACGTAAAATATCCTCGGTGGTAGACAGATCATGGGTTAGAGCCCCCTTAACGTCAGGCTAACCTTGGGAATTTTGCGTGATTTTCCTCTTCACATAACTCAAATGCAGGCTAGTTCCATAAAAAGTTCTCCACGAAGGAAAATTTCTCTCATTACTTGATGCGGAAGTTCCCTTGTCATCTGGATTGGGTTCGTTCAAAACTACTAGGCTATGGAGTTGAACATTAGTATACGCGTACCCGAAATTGGGTCGGCTGTTATAAAATAATATAATATGTGAATTATTCAAGCTAACCCTGTATAAGTTTTAATCCTGAAATTCGTCACAATATTTTTCAATTACAAAGGTGATCATCTAAAATCAATAGGGTGCAAGGGTAAAATTTCATGTGACCAATATGTCAAATATTTAAAATATTTCGATAAATATTAATGCATCCATCAGACGTCCAATCGTGATCCTATATGCGTGAAATTTTAACTGTGTAAAATTTTATCTCTATAATATTTTATAAATGCAAATTGAAAAGTTTTCAAAATCTTATAATCTTCAGTCACGCGAAATTTGGTCCCCGTTCGAATATATCCAAGCTAGATTTTATCGCTACCTGAATAAATCTAAGTATGATTTTGTATGTGTTAGGACATATTCAGGCAAAATTTTGTATAGAATATATCCAAGCGTGATTTGGTATATAATTCGCTATTTCATGTTTTAAATATCCACGAGAAAGAATCAATTACTAATAAATTATTTGGCTTAACAACTGAAGTAACTGCAGATCAAAACAATTTTTACTTTGTAAAAAATATTTTAAATTATTTAAAGAAAATTTGTTCGTTGAAAAAAATTTAACATATTTTGAAAGTGGAAGTTATTTATGACTTAACTAATATAACTGAAAATATAAATTTGGAGAGGTTTTACTTTCTTTGAACTCTCTTCAACAGACATTCATCTGAGATTATTACATAAGATAATTTTTTGAAAAAAAGAATTAATGACCTGAAACCAGACAGGAGACACTGTCCACTTTTTAAACATTACGCACCAAGCACATATAAAATACAGCTTCGCGTTAAATACGCATAAAAACTAAAGATATGAACATAATTATTATTTCCATTATTTACGATTGCAAAATAATATCCCAAGTCAAAACCACCGTTTTAATTCAGTGTAAAAACTTGGTTTTTATTGCCTTAACTTGCCTAAAAGTAAGAATATTTATTAATACATTTTATTTAGATGAATAGTTTGTTTTAAGGTCGGATTACTATAGTCATAAAACTATCTTCATTGCCTTCTCAAAGTAATTTCACGCAACTCCCAAGATTTAAAATTCTGCAATATTCCATCGAAACTATCCTTGCTTTTATCTATTCATTTTTCAACCTACTGCTGTTACATTTTTCACGCTGGCTAGATTTTATTTCCCAAATTTTTTTGCTTAGCTCATTGCTAAGACAAGCATTAGTTCAAAAATATTTAAATATTCCTTTCATGAATTTTATGGTCGCGATAACACCTGAAAGAAACTTGTTTTATTACTTCTTATTTTATTTGAAAAATACATTAGCCTGTAGCATTTGATCTGACAGGAAAAAAAAGTTACAATACAAAGTATTTACTATAAGTAATAAAACTCATTTAAAAAATTTATCATTGCAAGCGTTTTTTCAAAAAAGAAACACTGTTTTTTACAGAAATGCATACCCTTGCATCAATCAAGACTAATAAAATTCATTTAAATCAAAAGTCAATTTCAGAGTTAAAAGATTTATTTTGAAATAGATAATATAAAGAATAATTTCTAAATAAATAAATAAATGGGAATACTTGGTGTCTCTCAAATAACGATTTGAAAAACCAATTCAAGAAAACCGGAAACGGAAATGTAATGTTTTCTGCCTTCTACTTAAACGTGCTAATTTATTCTTACTAAGTTTCAGGATTAGTTATAATGTTCATTAACAGATGGCGACAGTGAATACTGAGGAAAACTGTTAAATTATGATTTCCAAATTACTATTGTTTGCAAGACTAATAAAATTCTGTCAAATCGAAAGTCAACTTCAGAATTAAAAGATTTATTTTAAAGTAAATAGTATAAAGAATAATTGCAAAATAAATAAATGACCTTGCATACTTGGTGTCACAAAAATAACCAATGATTTTAAAAATCGGAACAAAAGAAAATATTTTAAAAGATAAGGTTTTCTACCTTCTACTTAAACCGGGTAATTTATTCTTACTATGCTTAAAGATTAGTTACAATGTTCCTTAACAGATGGTGGTGAATAGTGAGAAAGGCTACAAAACAATGGTTTCCAAATAACCACTATTTGCAACAACGTGACCCAGTCAGAGAGCAAAATTAACAAACGCACATTCAAATATTTCAACTGAAATTGTCTATCATGCTACAAAAAGCATTATTATATTAACTTCGAGTAAGAAGCGCCATTTGTTGACAAACTTTTTCGCAAGAAATATAGAAACGCATCTGGCTATTTGGTCAGAAAATTTTTAATTGTTTTTTTAAATGGCCAGTTATTTTTGAGACCCGAATAAATAAGTTAACATTCAAATAACTAAAATCTGTATGCAAATCCTTATTTAACACTGAAAGAACTTGAACTCACCTTTACCGACATAGATTTATCATTCATAAAAAAAATTGCACTTTTCTGCGTAATTTAATATACATAAACAAATAAAGCATCCAGGGGCGAATCCAGAAATTTTTCTTGGGGGGGGGGGTCATATTCTCAGATTCCCCGCACCCCACAATTAATTTTTTTTGTGAAAAAAATTTTTTTAATATATTTTTTAAAAAAAAACAAAACTGGGGTTTTTAATGCTAGTCTTCTCATTTATTTTTTTTATAGTGAACAATAGAAACAATACATAAATATTTCAAGTATTCAAAATCTTTAAATAATAAATGTAATGCGTTTTTCAGAAACTTTGGCAAATCTGTCATTGATTTTTTTCAACATCCAAATCAGTTTCTCGATGAATGTTTGATAATGCGAGTCCAGTTAATCGTTCCTGATTTTGAGTTGCTCTAAGCCAAGTTTTGAGACGTCGAAGAGTTGAAAAGGACCGTTCTGCTGTTGCTGCACTAACTGGCAGAGTTATTAAAATTCTCAACATATTGATTGATGGGTACAAATCGATGTCACAGGCATTAATCTATTGTATTAATGCCTGTGACATCGATTTTTTGGATTCTTTAATCTTTTGGATTATGATTCTTGAAGCAGTGAAGAACATAATTGGATGGAAGAAAATCGATTTTTCCGACCTATCTAGGTGTATATGACCCCTTAAATAGTTTTTAAAATATTTTATTTCTTTTGCAAACTATTAAAAAAGATTATTTTTCTTTTTCAATTTAGGGGGGTCATGACCCCTATGACCCCCCCCCCCCTGGATCCGCCACTGAAAGCATCTACATATACTGTATATGTTATTTTATTTATTGTATACTGTATATGTTATTTTATTCTATCCGACGTGGAGCAACCGATACAATTTCGAGTTCACAACTATCAATGTTAAATTTCATAACCTTGAAATTTTGAACCTAAAGCAGAGAACAAAGGAACTTCTGGACCAAGCAATCAAGCCATTGAAAAAATAGCCTTCCTGGAGGCTTTTTAATGTAGCTAACCCGATATTGCTTTATATGGAGATTACCACTAAAATATATGTCTACCACTTAAAATAAATTACGTCAGCACGTGGTAGATGTGGTCAGCGAGCAGAATTTGTATCTACCAGTCATTGCTGGGATTCGAAAAAAGTTACTTCAATGAAAGGCGAGTGATCTTTTACCTGAGGCTCTATACTGTATATGTGATACTAATAAGTAATGTTATAATGTCAGCAAATTAAATCTTTACGTTTGTGTCAAGAGTATTTTTCCGCCTCGGTGCCAGAAGTATTTCAGATATCTCAGGTAAAACTTAAAAATATGAATACTTATGATCTATAATGAAAACTTAAAAATATGAAATTAATAAAAATGTGAATAATTGCGTAAGGAACAGTTTTAACTATATCGAAATAAAAAAGTAGCTTACCTGTTTTTAAACCTATATTTCTATTAATCATATGTTAGCGTTATATCATACTCTTTGGCGTGTTTTGAACTGTAGATGTTCTTTTCGTAAATATTCTGTAATTATCCATTTATTAATGTAAGCACTTTTAATATACAAATAAATATTTAATATTAAATCTAAATAAATATTGATTTGCAGAAATGGAAAATTCGAAAAGTGTTTTATGTTTGATGTTATAGGGGAGAGTCGGGTAGCCCCGCCCAATTAAGGAGTATTGCTTATATTTCGGCATAATATTATGTAATAATCAATATTTTTGTATGTTTCTATTGTTTTATCATCTAATTAAATAATGCAAAAAGAATAAACCAAGAAAAGAATAGTTTAGCTTAAAAAAATAGAAATTTAAAAAAACATGTTTTTCAGCTCTTTTCAAAATGTGTCGGGTAGCCCTGCCCAGTTACCAAAACTATGTTTTTTGACTGTTTTTTCAGGTGTAAATGAAAATGACCAATGTATTGACAATAGATAAACCTCATTTATCATTTTTATCACAAAATTATTTTATTTATTACATATTTATATACTTTTAGTGAATTCTATCATTTAATAACAATCATTTAATAACAACAATATTTGTTGTTAAAAATGCATATAACATTCAAATTTGAAGCAATAAAATAATAATCTTTGCAACCGTACATTTATCGACGAAATAAAATTGGGCGGTGATACCCGACATTCATGTGAGCGGGGCTACCCGAAATCCAATTTTTTTGTAAATTTGTAATTACTCGAACAATTTTTCACATATAAACTTCTTTCTTTGTGCAAATTAAACTTAAGACTACATACTTTAATGCTGTATGTATAGAAAAAATTATTTTTTTAGTATTAAAATGAAGTTTAATCGAAACATTCAACCAATTTTTCTTAATTTCATGACTACTGTATTCAACATATTTTCAAAACTATTGTTTACCATGTTAACAGCTGCATAAATACTTGAAACTTTGAAAATAATCTTTTTTTAATACAACAATTAATGTCCGATGGCTCATTGACTTGAAAAAATAGTCTATACATGTGAAATTGACAGTGGGCGGAGGTACCCGACACTCCCCTATGTATGTGTTTGCAGTACATACTCCCAACTTCACGCGTTATGTACTAAACGAGTTATTTTTTTATGTTAATAAATATAACTTGATTTA
Organism: Parasteatoda tepidariorum; assembly: GCF_043381705.1. Classification (NCBI taxonomy): domain Eukaryota; kingdom Metazoa; phylum Arthropoda; class Arachnida; order Araneae; family Theridiidae; genus Parasteatoda; species Parasteatoda tepidariorum. The sequence continues at coordinate 59,791,429 of NC_092205.1, forward strand.
TCTTTGTGAAGACCAGCAAATTTAAGTTCACTTTTTAATTAGAGTTAAATTTGAACTATGTGTCTGATATAAAACTATAGTATCATAAAATCAAGTCTGGGAAGTTTTATAATACTGTAACACCATATTAAGATTGAAACAAGTTTTAATGATGTTTATCTTTCATTATGGTTACAAAATTTTAGCCATGTGATTTAGGTAATTATCTTATAAAAATTAAACACTTTCTTAATAAATAATCAATGAGCATAAATAAAATTAATACATTATCTCGGATTATGTAATTATGCATTCCAGGAAAAAAATTAAGAGCATCCATAAAGGTTTTTTCAAATCTCTAGTCATTTTTCTTTTTAAAAACTTTCCACCAACCTCCTTAAGTTGATGAGTTTTTGTCACGCATTTTATCTCCGCATTCTTTTTAGCGTGTGTTTTTTTGATTCATTAGAAGGAGTGCGACAAGTTTTCTCTTAACTTCTGGACACGAGTCAACTAATGTTCCTTACTTCATAAATATTCATCCGGATGCTTTGTATGGAAATCCTTTTGCTTGGTATATTTGGAGAAGATAAGAAACTTTCTGCCTTACATCCATCATTACTTTACTATTCTTGGATTGAAGAAGAAAAAACTTTCTTCAATTTCTCGTTGAGAAAGTTGAAAAAGATATTTGTTCAAAGCCAGTTTCTTTATTATTATTATTTTCTATAAATATTTCGGGAGATATAATAGTATTTTTAAGCAACTTGACACTCAATTTTCAATGCAAATCCAGTTTCAAGTAAATACCGGATTAACGAAAATTTTAAAAAAATTCTGAAATTGCCCACCCTTGCTTGCAATATAACTATTTATAACTTGGACACTATACAAGTATACAGCTTTAACTATATATAGAATAATTTTTATCTCAGTATAATTATTCTTCATTCAGAAATATCGCGTTAAATTATTCCAATAGATTGTCTTGAAGAAGACTGTTGAATTTTCCCATTTATAGTTTTCTCTTTATATTATTTTATTGAAAAATTGAGAAAATATGGAAAAAAATAAAAAATAATGACAAGAGAAGAAAACTATTAACAATAATTTTTTAAAAGTATTTAAAAAACATAATTTTTAATGCCATAAAAAAAAATTATTAAAATTTGGAAAGCAAAACTAAGAAAAGATATAATCTCTTCATCAGCTCACACGATTATATCCGCACAAAGGAGTGCTTTCTAATATTGTATTGGTATAGCCAAAGCAAAATATATCAATACAACAGTCTGAGGAGCACTCAAAAAAATTTAAACGAAATTGGAACACATTAAGTAAAAAATATGTACGGAAAAACAAACAAATATATCAAGCAAAAAACTGAAAATAAAATGTAAAGAGATTAGAGAACAGTACACGAAAGGAAATCTACATAGTGAGGAGCGAATTAAATGAACTTAAGCGTACCGGAATCTTTCAAGAATGATNTTATATTTACTGTGCTATATATATATATATATATATATATATATAACACTAATACTATTAATTTAGCACTAAAAAATTGCAAAATATTTAAAAAATACTTTAAAAATTGTCTACGCGAATAAATTGAATTAATATCTTATCTCGAATTATGTAGCTAAGCCTTTTAAAAGAATTTAGGAGCAAATAAAAAAGTATTTTAAAACTCAATACTTTTTCCTTTTAAAAACTTTCCATCACTCTCTTTAAGTTGATACGTTTTTGTCACACATTTTTCTCACAATATGTAGCGTGTGTTTTTTGATTCATTAGAACGACGGTGACAGGTTTTTTCTTAACTTCTAGACACGAGTCAACTTATGTTCCTAACTTCATAAATATTCATTCAGATGCTCTGTATGGAAATCCTTTTGTTTGGTATATTTGGAGAAGATAAGAACTTTTCTGCCTTACATCCATCATTATTTTACTATTCTTGGATTGAAGAAAAAGAAAGTAAACTTTTTTCCAATTTTGCTTTGAGAAAGTTGAAAAAGTTGTTCAAAGCCAGCCGTGCAAAAAAAGGACATAAACAAAACAATGCAAATAAATGTTCTTTTAAATTGAACATCAATACTCTGTCCGTAATGTATTTTCCTTTAATCAATCGTTTAAAATACGCTTTGAATAGAAAAAAATTTTGAAATGCAGACTTTAAATGTATTTTCCGTTAGGTTATTCACTAACGTAAAATGATCAATAGTAGCGTTAAGTATTCCTAGTTTTAACTATCTAAATGAATAAAATCGTTATACATGAATAAATATAGGGGTCAGTCGCTTTAAGATAGCAAGCATATGGGGAAGTATGTTTCCTTAGCTTCTATTTGTCATTTAAGATAGCAATATAACGATCGAAAAGCAGAAGATTATTACTCATGTGTGCACCAAAATAAAAAAAAGATTTACACTGTAAAAGAAATTTGTTTATCTAACCATAAAAAATGAGGGCAGTTACTTTTCACAAAAAGTTATCTAAAGAAATATCAAGGATAGTTCTTGATATAGTAAACATAACAAACGTTTCATTATACTTCTTTTTATGTAAAATGGTTGACATCATATTGTGAAACCGAGGCCTGACAAAGAAATATAATTTTCGTAAAAGTCAATAAAACTATTTTCACAATATAATTTACAGAACGAACTATTAATTTCGAATGCATTGACACAACGATTCGTGAAATAAAATCAATTGTTGATCAACCCTACGCACATAATTGAAACAATATTAAAACAAATTAGATTTCTTTTATAGAACAAAGGCGTATAGAAATTACATACTATTAAATTATTTAACAAAACTGCCAAATTTATGTAAATTTTCTTATGAGAACATAATTATTGTTATTACACAACTGAAAACATTTATACCATTTGTAACAAGGAAATTCTGTTTCTGCTGAATATTAAGCAGCGTGCGAGAAAGCAACGAACTTAAACATTCTCGTGCTTGATAGTAAACAATCTATCGTTGTTATCTGAAGATTTCTAAACTAAAAAAACACTGGCGTTTTGGTATGCAAAATCAATTCATGAATAATGTAAATGAGTGTATAAGTTTGGTGTAAGCATTCTACATTATTGGTGCGTAGTACACCCTTTCAAAATGGCAAAGGAAATCTCTAATAAATGTTAATTTGAAATAAACAGTACATTCCCTAACACAGTTTTCGCAGTATCTTTGGTAAAATAGTTTTTTTAAACCATATTTGGAGAAATATTACACTAAACTGTAAAAAATTTAAGTGTATAGTTGTAGTGTACATAGTATAATTTTTAATTTAAATGTATAGTGTATCATTTTTGGTGTTGAGATAAACTAAATACATTTTAAATGCATAACTGATGAGAAAATAAAAATTTGAGAGAAAAACAATTGTTTGAAAGAATTAGTGCGAAGACATTACTAAAAATATGGAAGTTTTTAAACGAAACGTTTTCTTAATAAAGTCATAAATTGATTCTAATGCGCATGAAAATATGTTCTGTCAGTTAACAAGCAAACAAAAAATGATGAATAAATACATAAAACTATAACAGTGAAAAAAATATATAAAATAGGATTATAGAACAATTTTAATTTACCTCATCACCAAGAAAACGGTAGAAAGTACACACCAATTACAGTGTACACTTTTAACAGTGCAAAAAAAGTAAAAAAATAATGTTCCAAACAACAGAAAACAGTGATAAAAAGAATCATTCTAATTATCTTAAATACATTGTAAATTTTTAGTGATCTCAACGTAAGAAAGGTTGGCAACCACTTTGTACCGAAGTGGTGCAATGAAACACCATATGTAGCTCTTCAATTTAGGCGTTCACTACACCAAAAATATTCTTTTACGATGCAACATGGTGAAGTCGCCACCATTTTTGTTATTTAATTGCACTAAAATGAATAATTACCATTGGATAAGATTTAAATAAAAGTCTGTAAAGTTATTTTTAAGATACAATCTAAAGCAAGAGTCAGCATATTTTCTATATTTATTGAGTGAAAATTAGTTTATTAATCAAACACATATACATCACATCAAAAATATTGATAAGAAATCAAACAAGGCTTAATAAAACGGAAGCCAATAGAAGTTATGTAGTATAAATAATTATCTTATGTGAACATAATTATCTTTATTATACAACTAAAATCGGGCATGTCTTTTTATAACAGTTTGTTTTCTTGTTCCTAGTAATTGTCAGGCATCGTGCAAAACAAAGTCTAACATTCACTTTTTCTGCTTGATTGAAAGCAAAAAATAGCGATTGTCTGATTGTTTCAAAACTACGCTGATATTGGGGAAAATAATTTATGAATGGATTAAAAGCATCTGAACTTGGTGTAAGCTTCTTCAATAGTTGGTGTTTCGAATTAAGTATATTCTATAAAGTGCGTGAACACTCTATTTGGTATTAATTTGAAATAAATCACAAATTTTTAGAGTTTTTGAGCTGCAAATTTGGATAAGTATTTGATTATAAATTGTACAGTATAGGGTATAGAAGGTAATGTAGTTCTATGTGTGTAGTGTTATGTGAGATTATGTTGGCTGGAGTTTGAAGTCTAATTTTACATTCTTGAGGACAATCATATGTTTTCAAAATATTTTATCTGATTTCAGAAACACTCCTACTTCATGAAAGGGTTTAGTACGCTCTTATATAAAGACTACTCAGATTGAATTCTGGTGATGACTAAGAACTCACAATACTAAATTCCATTTATTATAGATTTAATTTTCAATTTAATGATAATAATTGATATGTAGCATTAAATCTAATACTTTTGAGAAAATTCTTATTTTAACAAGTGAAGAAAAACTATTTTAATTTGTGAAAATATTTGCTTGGACCATAGAAGGTAATTTCGAAAGTTTGTAAATGTAATACATATTGTACTAATCTTTTCATGTCTGTTTTAGCACTTGATTGTAGTACTTAAATAAGAATTAAAATAATGATATACTGTGTAAAAAATTCCAAATTAAATTTTAGTTAAAATACTGGCACCCTATGCGCAGCATCCGTAAAATAAATTTTATGATGAAATACACTTTTAACGTGAAATTTTATTCCGTAATTTTTACAGTAATATTGATTTAATTGCACCGATTTCATAGTAAATATCATTGTATATGAAAATTAAGGTTTGTGAGACTTTTTGTTTCGTAAACTTTTACAGTAAAAATGAATTTTACTTTAAAAAGTACAGGTTCTCTGAGTGGTACTTTATACAGTAATTGTATACGGAATTTTTTAAAGTGCATAAGGCCCCGTAATCTTCTTACCCAGTTTGTTATTATTTTCGCAACTCCAGACAAGAATTCATTTGTTCCATTTACTTTTTTCTTTTCTCTTGACACATCTAAATACTTTTCGAAATTAAAATTTATATAAATCAACTAATTTCTATAATGATAGCAAAATTTTTTTGTATTTTCACTCCAAATTTAATTTATTTAATTGAGCAGTTTTAACAGCTTATATGTAATTAATTTTAAAATCTGAAATATACCGTTTATTTTATTAATTTAACGAACGAAAATCTTTTCTCACCCTTCCTACATAAATCTTTCCAACCTTCTAAATAGACTAGTCTGTATGAATAAAGATACTCATAAAAGTCTTTACCTTCTAAAAATATTTATTGTCTTCCATGTAAACATATCCGAAACATCAAATAAATCGATTGTGTCAATAACCATCCTCAAACTCTCCGAAAAGATAACATCATTTTCCGCAAGAATCTATTGAGCCTATTATCTTGTAGATCGCAGGTTTTATGAAAGATTCCCAGGGAAAAAGAATAAGTAATAGGTTCGTTACATAAGAAAAGATTCAGGGTTAAAATATTATATAAGCTATCATACTAAGGCATTTTCTAGAAAATAAACACCTGAGTTACTAATTACTTTTATGTTCTAAGTTTTATTACATTATCTTGTTACATTAAAATTCCTGTAGAGAAAGAATTACTCTCCTTAGAGTGTGATAGAGAAGCAAATAGAAAGTCCATTGTCAGCAAAGGAAGAGGAAATTAATCTCTGAAATATCTAGTTGTTATTTTTTTAACTTTCAAAAGAGGAAGAATCATTACAGTTGGTGCGTAAAAACTAATAAACGGCACACTTTTAAAAAGGCGATATCAGACTGTTTCTTTTAATTGTTTCCTTATAGTTACAAGTTTTAGTATTTTCTCAACATAACAGCTCAAGGCATATAAACAATGCTTCTCAACAAAAACGCCTGTTTTTACAATTCTAAAACGTGGTTTATCATAATATTGTTTCAAATCCTGCAATTATGCACGTACCATTATAAGAAATATTAACCAAATATTCTAGCACTACATAATCAAACTAATCAACCATACATAATTTTGAAACCTTGTCAAATAATTACAAAACTATTGTAAATATAGTTTGTCACACAGTTGAACTGAATAATCAATCTGTAATAATTCTGGGGGTAATAATATGATAAACCATATTTTCAAATTGCACTGGAAAACATTTTTGGTGATTGCATCATCAGATCTATGCATAATCTAAAATGTTTCTGTGTATTGTATTGTTATCTCTAAAGGCCTGGTTTCTTAGAACAGGACGCCGTCAGCTGGAAATCAGCGCTATCCTCTGATTGGTCCATTTGTGAGTTTGATAGTATACGTCATCGAACGCTCATCTTGAACTACAATTGCCGTCCAACTCAACTGCAGTTGGATTACAACGTGACGTTAACCACAGAAGCAATGGCGGACAACATCCAACAGCACATTGAAATCAGCCAAGATTTTGATTTTGACATTAAACATAGCTTCTTCATTAAACATAGCACTCTTCATTTAGCTCAGCTATAATGTGTTTTTTCTTGGACAAAGTCATTATTTGTTCTCTAAAACACTGGTCGACAATAACAAAATCAATACAAATTCAAAATAAATATTTGTTTACGTTATTAACGCATGCGCAATGAGAGATAATGTCTGCGTTGGACCGACTGCTCACGCTGAGCTAACAAAAAAGTATTTTTTTGGCGTCAGCTCTACGTCAACTTTCCGCTGACGCCCAGATAAGGCGCTAGTTCTAAGAAACCAGGCCTTGAGCTAACAAAGCAGTATTTTGTTGGCGTCAGCGAGACGTTGACGTCACGCTGACGCCCAGATAAGGCGCTTGTCCTAAGAAACCAGACCTTAAGACTTGTTAGGAATAATTACTGTCTGAAAGCGATGTTAAGAAACTGATTTTAAAATGTCCCCCTTCCGAGCATTGTGGTTTATGTCTAAATTGCCCAAAGTTCTTTCAGTTTTATAATTCAAAACGGGAGCAACTGTACAACTAAAAAGTTTTAATTTGGCTTGTTGTTATATCTTAAAATGTCGTATTTATGAGGAAATGGATAAATGTACACTAATAAGTAGTAATACCTAACCTCCTTTTTGTAACGTCTTGGTCGGCAGAGTTTGTAGAATTTGCAAAACAAGTTCAGTCTTGACATTAAAAAACTTGTACATTTTGATGGTTTCTAAACTATGACGATCTTCCCATCTACATCTAATCTCATCGTTCTAAAAAACTATCATTGCCTTTGTTTTTAAGAGTTCTTTGATTTGCCAATTAAAAAATTTGCTTACATTTTTTGTGGCAACATGACACAAAACGTTATCGTCATTTCATGGTAAAATCGAAAACCGATTTGCAAACTTTTGCTTTTACGAATTATTAACAAAAAAAAGCAAAACGCGTCTTTCAAAAGAGATAAGGTCAATGTTTATGTATTTTGGTCTGTTAAAAAGAGAATTTTTTTCTCCCTTTTATTCCACCTAAAAAAACTTACTTTTTGGAATTATTATATCATCCTATAATATTTTAGACTTTGGCATTAATCATAATTAATAAAAACTCGTTTCTTATTCACTAGGAAATCTCATTTTACAAAATAAGAGCTTTGAAATGTAACAAGAGTCTAACGTAGTAAAAACTTCAAAAAGCGGAAATTCAAAAGAGTTTCGGAACCACGGACAGGAAAGAAAAGGGAATTGGGAAATCTACTTCACAATGTGATTCTGTAGTAAGATTACTTTAGAGACATGGACAGTCAATTCTGAATAAAAACGGTCTTAGAAAATTTAAAATTCAAACAAAATTTATATACTAATTAAATGTTATTCTGAAATATGCAGTAGTGACCTGAGTGGAAGTGCACATGCAGACACTAAAGATTCATTTTTTCTAAATTATAACATGAATTACTGCAATTGAAATGGAAACAATTTTGTCAACATAAGAACCACACTGTTGACAAAAAGTGTCCTCATCACTAGTGGAATGGAGGGTCAGTGTTATGTTGTCGTAAGAAAAAAATTGGAGGATGTTGTTGATTTTCCTCAGATGCTGACTAATTTCGCAGAAGTTGCTACCGACAAGTAACCGAAGATGAATTTTTCATAATAATAGTCTTTTGATCTAATTCTAGTATTCTGAGCTAACGCCAAGATGACTAGAAAGCAATTAGCCCCCGAATCTCGCCAAATCTACAACTACAGAATATAAGCTTTATCACTCTTACAAAAATCGCCAATGTCGCCACATCAGCCGTGTAACGTATACTAGGATTAAGCCTTTATTTTATTTCGTTACCAAATTTTAAGGTTGCAAGTATATTTAAAAGAAAAAATTTAAACTTTGCATGTGTTTTAAAAAAAAACTTACTACCTTAAAATTTAAAACTAAGATGTTAAGTACAATAAAACATATTTTAATGAATAAAAGAAATATTACATATTTTACATATTTTAATGAAAGAAAAAATATTCAAAAATATAAATTATTTGCTAATTAAATAACGCAGTTCTCCATAGGTCAACATGGAGGACGCAAAATCCCTTCTCTGTCCGAAAAGACTTTTAAATTATGTTATATTTTCCTTTTGAAATAAAATTAATATAATTTGTTAAGTAAAACTTTACGTTAAATAATCGATTTCTATCTTGGGGATATTTCTGTAGCATGATCTGTCATGTCAACTACAATGGCCAATACGCCAGATGGAATTTAAACTTGCACTAAAAAAAAAAAAAAAGTGTAGAAATTTTTTCAGAGGTGGCTACAAATTATATCCTCAGAGTTGGTTAAATAAGGAAGAAGAAAAAACAGCTGAATTTACTCGTGTCCGGCGCCTTTTTTAGGCTACCTTATCACGTGCTCCGTCGTAATGAAAAAATGTACACCACATGTATGTTACAATGTTTCTATGTTTAGTTATATGTTACAGTGTTTCTTTGACTGTTGAATTATTATAGGCTTTCTCATAAACATTCCGGATAAAGTTTACAATTAATGTATATAATTTTTGGGCGGCTATATTACAAGAGAATATAATCTATAGATATATTTATCTTATTTAGTTAAAAAAAATCAAAATAATTTGGTAGACATTATTTAAATCATATGTAGATGCATTAGATCTATTGTTGCATTTCAAATATACCAAAAGTCTTTACTGATTCTTAACTATAGACTCTTAAATGCATTCAGAAAATAGGTTTTTCTTTAACTTTTTCTGTCACACGATGTGCTTAAAGTTAATTGGATAACTCAGAAACATATGAAGACAACGCTAAATTCTGTATACATTAATAACGGCTCTACTATTTTAGATTTGTAAAGATGGATTTAAATGGATTTGTGAAATATTAAGCAGATATCAGCAGCAAAGCAACAAATGGATTTGTATAAACATCACTGGTTATTTTGCTGTCGAATTTTAATTTAAACTTTAAAAAATCTCTTAACTCAGTAATTATATTTGGAGCTTTCTTACAGAACTTTATGATTTAGGTACTTTTTTATTATTTTGTACTACAACAAATTCTTTTAGGTTGTTTTACTATTATTGGGATTTACTCAATATTATGATTTAAAGTTAAGAAGTCAGTACAGTTGCACAGTACTAAAATTTCATATATTACTAAGCTTACCGTGCAAAAAGCGAGTCCAAGCTAGTCCCAACGAAGTATTATTATTTATGAAGAAAAAATATATTTGGTAAAATTACCGTACTGGCATTTCTAGTAAAAAAACATAATTTTGGTTTTAAAAAAATCGAAATGTATGATATTTAGACTATTCATTTGTTATTTTTCCTTTTATATGGTAACGGTTTACCAGCAATTCTGGTTTTCAAAATCATAGTTCTTATTACAACACATTTAGTAAAAAATGCAAAACTGTAAAGCGAATTTAATCGAATAAATAATTTTTATGCCATGCTCTAAAGTATCATGTTAAATTATAAAATTTTATCACACATTAAAAAACAATATTTTACTGTTAGTTTTACTAAAATCATTACCAAAGCGCTTCGATAAAAAATACCGAGCCTTTTGGTATTCCCATAGAGCCAGAAATACTCTAAATTTTATCATATTCTGGTAGATTTGGTCATACTTTTTTCTCAGTGTATTTTTCATAATTATTCAGAAATTGACTAAGAAAACAATTAATTATTTATAAATATGCATTAAGTACTTAAAAACAATTGAATATTTCTAAATTAACTAGATATATAAATCATATATAGTTGCGATTTTTACACGCTTGTAAATTTGTATTGTTCTTTTAGTGCCCATCCATAACAAAGCTAATGATACAAAATATTTCATTAATTTCTTGCATTTCAGTGAAAAATTCCTGTGATGAGTAATATTATTAATATCCTAGATCTAGAACATAAGAGACAACACATAAAATACAACAAAAGAGCATCGATAACCTTTGTTTTCTCATAAAAAAGGAAGAGATTACCGGAATATCAGTAGTCATCTCGCTGTTTCTGGAAAATAGAATAAGGTTAAATACAAAAAAAAGACATAACGATAATAATGCATCAATGATTTGGTACATAATATACGCATTGTTTGTTTGTTTTTCTGCTTTATTTAGTTATTGTTGAAGTTATGAGACAATGAGAGTGGAGTTATATTAAATAACAGTTTTATCAATTAAAAGTGTCTAAGACATAAATTAATTTCCAGTGAAGAACAATATTTTACAAAATAATGTTGCAAGTAACTCTATTGAAAATTAACCCTATGTTATTGCAAAATAACCCTAAAAAATTTTTGTAATATTTTTATGACCATATTACTGTCCACGTTTCAATAGGCACCACTAATATTTGTCATGACAACCTCTAGGAACTATAACAGATATTTTTGCCAAAAAAAATTTTCTCTTTGTTATGTTTTATTAATTCTCAAATTATTTATTTTCATCATACTTCCTATGTCCTTAAAATATTTATGAACCCGTTTTATAGTTAAATTAACTTGTTTAAACAATATACGTATGATTCTATCATTGATTATTTGTTCCATTTTTTTATGAATTTAAAAGCGATGAATCTTATAATGAAAAATAATCAAAAACCTGTTATTTGAAATATTTTTGTTTCAAACTACTTTCATTATTCAAGATAATGAACATTAGAAAGTAAAATACACATTAAGGTTGTAAGTATTTTTAAAAGTTAAACTTTAAATAGTTTTATACTTTGAAAAATTTTAAAAATTTGACTTGCTTTAAAATATAAAATCTTGTAACTTGTAAGATCAATGAATAAAACGAATGTGCGTTGCACTAATCAATCAATAAAGTGAAACAAGAATATTAAAAAATATTAGTTCAGAAATGTTAGTATAAATAAGAAAATTAAATTCATATAATTCTCCATGGTTTAACATGGGCAAAATAGAAACACAGCTTAACCGTCTATCCCTACATAACCGTAGAAGGGGTGTGCGTTTTAGGGGAATTCTAAATAGGCTATTAATCATCCCTAATTATCGCAAATGAGCTGATGTTGGATATTTACTCTACCTTGCAATATCTTTTGTAGTACGTAAATTATAAGGCTGTCACCCCATTAGAATTGGAAAAATATAAATGGCGCTATAATGGCGCTAAAACGGATTTTTTCTGACAAAATTATGCCAATACATTCAGTAATAATTCTTTGAAACCTATGTTGGCTCAATTAACGTAAAAAGAACTTTCCAATATCATCGAAATCGGTTCTCATTCGTTTTATTCAGTTTATTTAAAAGGCATAGCGTTGCCGAAGGACAGTGTATCATCAAAAAGAACGGAAAAAATCAAGGAAACAAAAATCACAATTTTAAATTAAAAAATAAAAATTTCCGCATGGAAACAAAGAAATCTCTTGATCACTATTTATCTATAGAATATCCAAAGGAACAAATCTCTTGTGAAATCATTAGTCATCTTTCAACTCGTTCCAACTCTCAATTTTGTGTCTGAATAATAACGGTTGCTGAATTAGCATTAAATATTTCGCTGAAGCCATATTGAATCTTATTCCTTTCTCAGATTTTTAAATCAGCCAGTCTATCGATGTAATTTAAAATAAAATATGTTCTTCAAATATTTTACATTGATAATGTCGTTTAGTTTTTTATAAAGTTGCTTAATGTATGATAGTTTCTAAAAAAAAAATTCCTTAGGAAATAAAAAAAAATTTAAAGTTCTTAAAATGGTATTTTTCCATAGAACTCTCATCAAAAACAAAATTATTCATGATCATTCTCATTTCTTCTTTTAGAAATATCTTCTTGTTTTTCTTATCTTATTTGTTCCCTTCTTCTCTCATAGAAATTCCACATTTTATATACAATTATGAACTTAAAGTTTATATCACATTTTTAGTTATATTTCTTTTAGCAATTCCATTTCTGATGAAGTATAAAGAAAAAGCTTTCGTTTTAACTTGTAGATGAAATTTCTATTTTAGTTATAGTTAAGTTATGTTTCCTAGTAACAATTCCATTCTTTACCCAATTTAAACATAAGGTTTCTGTTGTGAAATTTTAGTTTAATTTTTTTTAGTTGCATTTCTGTCTGTACGTTTTATCAAAAAACGAAATATTAAAAATTACAATATTTGATATATCTTAAGTTTAACTATTTCTTCATTTTGAATATCTTAATTTCAGCAAACTGTATAATGTAAAAAAAAAACATTGTAATTTTGTTATACTTAGTACTTATTTATGCAACTATATCGACAAACATTCGTATAATGAGTTTTTGTTTATTGCATAAAAAAGTCATATTATAAAGGTAAAAAGTTTTACTGCAATAAATATTCTCATTGTGTTTATTAAATTTGCACTACATTTTAAAATCCCTTTGGAGAAAAAAAAGAACGCAAAAATATAATAAGGTGTTATTTGAGTTGACAACTAAAAGTTAACGAAGAAAAACGTTTGTTTCATGCATTGTTAGAATTTTCATTCGAAAATTATGGTCAATTAACCGGCAGCAGTCTGTACATCCAATTAACCGTAAAGTTTACGATAAAGAACATTTATTTAACTTAAGGTTTTGAAACCGTTACACTACTATGGCTAAAAAACCGTAAATACAAAACTATAGGATTTTTTAACCATTTACAACTACCACGGTTTCAAAACCGAAAAAGATCAATTTAACTGGACATTGGAGCTGGGCTTTTCATTAGATAGTGGCATTGGAGAGTGCAGAACACTGGAAACTCTTCATGTGCTATAGGGAATGGAGGAAATATTATAGTTTCAACTCTGGAATTCGAACCCACGTTCTGTCGGACCTGAGATTAACAGATTAGCCCTCTCGGATATAATATGTACCCAGATGTAAGGAATTCAGTGACTTCAATAGGTTGGCTTAGTTGTCAGGATAAAATTCTGGCTTTTTAACCATATTACGTGGAAGCAGTTAATAACGGTTTTTCTCAAAGTTAACAGTATTATTCCCAAAAATCTCAGCAGAAAACAGCGTTGAATTGTGCTTTTGGACAACAAAAAGGAAAATTATGAATCAGGCTTATTATTGAATGAGTGAATTATTTACAAAATATTTCACTCATTCAAAGATCAGTTAATTCACTTGATTAACTACTAAGCTTTTTTTCTATCCTCGTCCATGTCCGTCCCTCAAAGTTGGGGAAACACACAAAGTTGGGAAACTAAATTTAAAAGAAGGAACAGCCATTATACTCGTAATTATAGAAAATATTAAAGGACACTCATTAAGTCTGTTATCATCACAATATGTTTATGGTTATGATATCTTTATATCGTCAAAAATTAATTTTAAGGAAATAAAGTAAATTGATGAGTGGAGTGAGCAGAGATAGGAGTTCAAGGCAGTATTAAAATTTAAATATTTATGTATTGTAACGACACGTTAATCAACTAAATGTAACGACACGTTAATCAATTATTCGCATCATTGAATCAATTCATTGTTTCGAATCATTTTGATGCAGATTAAAAAAAAGTGATTTCTCCCTGTAAAAGTACAATAATAGTAACTCATTAACTAAATTTAAATTTATATGATTTGAATCACCAAAATCTAAATGGCTAAATTCATTTAGCTTTATTTACTTCAATGATGATTTTCTATTCGAAGAGTTTGGTGCAAAAACAAGTTCACAGACTATTGATAAGAGCCCGAATGAACTTTTGAAACACTATAGATCCACATAGTTTTCTCACATGCTATTTTTTACACAAAGAGAAGACTAATTTTACGTTTGTGCAAGTCCAGGTTCCAGAATTGTTTGTGAGAGACAGTTCAAAACGACAACAGGTTCACAAAGCTTTCATCCACATTATTTACAACACAGGACAAGACCAATTTCACATTTATGTAAAATGTCCAAATTTAAATTGTTGACGAAAACCAAATAAATTTTGAAAGACAATAGAAGTTCAAATAGTTTTTCATTCATTCACTACCTAGGCTAAGGTCGAGCTAAGTTTTTACACATAAGCTATAATGTTAATTAACGTGAAGTTAATTAAATACAACGTCATATCACATATTGAACTGGCTTGAATATAATTCTTTTTCTACATCTTTTATTTAAACTAGATTTATTATTTGGTCATGTATTTTATTATAAATGTTATTATTTTTGTTTTAGAAACTTTATGGCATTATTAGTTTGTTTATATTCTACACAGCTTCGTGCCTGTCTTTGTTAATTAAGAAATAAACCAAATCTTTCTTTCTGAAAGAATATAGAATGTGTCACTTAAGAGAATTCATATTTGATGACCTACTCCTACTCTAAATAGAATGGTAAAAAGAGCTGTAAACATAAACAAATGCCACTTTTCAACAGCCAATCAGGATTCATATCAACGATGACGTTGCTTGCAGGTATTCAATGGTTGGTAAGCAAATAAAACTTTGTAAAACAGTAGGTTAACATAGTTTTTCCTCGCAAAATTTCCTATCCAGGAGAGAACTGATTTTACATTATGATAGAAGAAGACAGCATTGTGCAAGTCAAAGTAAATCCAAATTCACACATTGTTGGTAAAATCCAACAGAATTTTGAAAGACAAAGGGTCCACGGAGTTTTTCCTTGCACTATTTACTACACAAAAGTAGACTAGTTTTGCATTTATGAACAAAATAAGTCCAAATTCTCAATTTATTAAATGACATAGTTCCCCACTCTTTTTCACTGATTTTATTTTTCTTAGCTCTTTTCGCTTAATCGTTTTACTAGTCCTTCCACTAATGGAAGTAATTATATTTCCTACATTAAAAATGCATTTAAAACAATAGTGCGTGGAGTCCCTCCGCGCGGAAGAAGTTAAACTTCGCAACCTGTGACGTTAATTGTAGAAGAATCAGCAGTCGTAGAAGGATCACTAGTTCTATTCAACGACTCTTTTTCCTGCTCCACTCGCTTCCGTGCTCTCTAATCACGGTAATATTGTGCATTTTCCCCTCTTGAACCAGTGGAAGTGCTTGTGGTTGCCTCATCGTCTCGCCTTGTAAAATGTATTTGTATTAATAATGTATGTAAATGCGTCATAATGTAATTTCAAAAGAGAAACAATCAATTGATATTCACAAGAGACGTACCTTGACATAACCTTAAATCCGTCGCATTGTCCGTGGGATTGTTTTCACTCA
>NC_092205.1:59809379-59867024 GCF_043381705.1 Parasteatoda tepidariorum
GTTATATCATTAAATTTAGTAATACTATTTCTCGGGCATTAGGTTTTAACTCTTATAAGAATATACATATTTTTTTCTGTTAATGTACAAATATTTTTCCGATGTGTTTTGGATGTTCCTTCTCTAATAAAAAGAGATACCATTTTGTTTTCGGTTGTACAAGAAAGAAGATCAAGCATTTTTCTTTTTTAAATTTAATAAGCCACATTAAAGAAGGAACGTTGCAATGCTACACGCTACATTAACGACGTCTCCAGAGTAACTGAATGACGGTTCATATAGAAATCGCAGGTATGCGTCTCATACAACAACGCCCCCTATAGTTCGTTGCGATCGCGAATTAAATTATATGTGTCTCAAAACAAACTAAAAAAATATTTATAGAAAAACAATACTTTTATGACTTTTATTATTTTTATGCTAGTGAGAACCAAAGCAATATGGAAATGAATGAGGGAAAACTGGATCCTACCACGTGATTTCTCGGCCAATAAAAATGTAGCGTTAAACGATTAACGCAACCTTGTTGGAAGTCGCATAAGAAGTATAACTTCAATAAAAAAAAATAACGAATATTTTAATTTACTTGTTCTTTTACTGAAACTCTGAATTTAGTTAATTGCTGTAATAAATTAATATTAACAGTTTGTATACAGTTTAACTACTAATATAGTTCAGCTTTGGTTTAATGTCAAGTCAGGTTGCTGTAAGTTATACAGATATTTCAACGCCAAATGCATAAAAACTTTAAAATTACACTTTTTTCCGCATTACTATAGCATGCCTTATAGTTCTTAAAATTAATCTTCTGATATTTTTTATAAAATATATTGGAAAAGAGCTATAAGCAAAATAATAGCAATAATAATGGATCGGAATCATAGCCTAACCACAACTAAGAAATTAATCAAGCTGACTGATTTCTTATTTATATAAACTTTTCAGAAGTCTTAACTTTTCAATTTATAAAAACAGAATGAAAACACAGGAAAGTTTTTACCCAATTAAATGTTTCTTTTAAAACAACATGGAGCTATGGTGTTTTGCGTATATTTATATTATAAATGCATTACTCTTAAAATGTGATCTTGCAGGTAAATTAAAATTTATTTGCATATCTTACCAATTTATTGCTCACGTTTCACAAATATTTAAACTATTTTTAACTTTTAAAAAAGGTAACTTATTTGTCTGTATCGCAAAAAAAAATGATGAACGATCATGAAAGTTTGTATACCACTTTAAAAAAGTAGATATACCTTAAAATAAGAGATAATATGTATTTTAATGTGTGTAATAATCGTGTAACAAAGATAAAAGTTAAGGCTGCTTTGGTACCATAAAATACAGTTATATACTAGTGTCACTAATGAGTTTGTATTATGTGGTAGTATATTTATGTGAATATGGTTGAATATGTAGTTCAATTATTAAGTGCAATATATCATTGTTTATGTAAAGGGGGTGAGTATATTTGAAAGTTTTACAGCGGCATAGGCCAATAGGCCCATACGCCAAATACAATGGAATACATTAAAAAAAGGTCAACATACCCTTATATATAAAATACAAAAAATATATATAGAAGAATCGGGATGGCAACAGGCCATTTACATAAATTAACATAGTAATAAAATGTTTAAAAATATCAGGTCAACAGACCCTTATATGGCAGGTCAACAGACCCTTATAGTCTTAAAAAATTGTCCTATTTTACATAGCATTTTGCCTTTGGCAAGGATAGCGACAGTTAGAGGAAGGTATAAAATAATACATACCCTGATGAGCACCAGTATAACTGGGGTAAAAGTAACAAAGAGACATTGCTCGACAGGGTTCTACAAATGTGACAACTATCAAGCAAAGGTGACACCAGAGTGATTAAACATTGAAAAAGTTGACTAGCTGGAGACAAAAGTACAACAAAAACACTTACGGTAGTACAATGTAAAAAATCACCACCAATGTTTAAAATTTGGAATTAAAATCATTCAACTTATCATTAGCTAAAAGGGCAAGGGTAAAACCATTAGTCAGACCAGCTGACACAATATGTAAAACCAAGGGGTGAATATATATCTCACATATGAATAGATTATATTCTTAACCAATTACTGAAATTAATGAATGAGAAATTCAGTAAAACTGCCCAATATTTAGTGGTATTTAAATTTTTATCACATTACTGTATAGACAAATTTAACTATTGCATGATCAAAGTCATTGAATAAAGACATTGAATAAAAGTTACTGAGAGGTTTTCACAAAATAAATTTTAAGTTATTACAGACTCAATAGTCTTGCCTTCTGAGTTAGTTTCAAAATTTTAAGGCAACGGAGTTGAACATTGTTGATAGACGTAAATCCAAAACTGGGTCGACTGTTCAATACCTGTTATAAAGTAAAATAAAATCTCTTATAATTTTTTAATTGTTGTGGACTTCCAAACAAACTACTTTAAACGGCAATTGATAACTATTCTACTTTCAGGCCTACAACAAATAACTCGATAACTCAAGCCAGGATGAATCAGATAATAGAATGAGGCATCCATCACTCCTCCCAATGAGGCATTCCAAGTTTAAATCCCAGTTAAATTCATTCATAAACTGCTTCTGCCTCACATCGACTACCAAGGGGCATTTTTCTCTATAAGCAATTTAAATGCGGGTAAACCCCTATGGATTGAAATACGCTGTTATCTGCGTGCTGCTTCGAAAACTAGATAAGTCAATCCCTTCAAATTTTAAAATTAATTACAAATTTTATCATCATATGACATTACCAACTGAACAACTGTGAAGCAATATTTCTTTCAGCATTTCTTGCCATTGCAGCACAACGACAACACGAGTGTCAGTTAATTTCGAACTCAGACTGCAGCACGTCTTTGTTCGTTTTGCTTTGTGGTAGTTACTTTAAGAACATTGTTTTATAGTTTGTTTATCGGCTCCATGTGCTGCCGAACTTAGCTATACATTTAGAAACTTAATAAGAAAAACTTCTGGTTTCCTAAGCAAATGGCAGCAACCCGAGCATTCATATCTCCATCCATTTATTTAATCTAAGTCCTTTGTCAGTTTTGGAATACCTGCTATCTGTTGAAAGCTTCAATCTTTAGTAATTAATCATCAAATTAATGATTTCTGTGAGATCAAAGATCAACATTTTGAGCACCGGAAAAAATTATTAAAAAATAAGCTATTTGTTTCTGTATAGTTGAAACTTCCTCTTTGGTTTAAAGTTTTTTTCCACCAAAGTTTTTTCAATAGTGTATTCAAAGTAGATAAAATGATAATAAAATATTTTCAAAACATTTAAAAAAAACTATAGTTTTGCTCGAAAAAATAAGAAATGGAATATTGACTGTAAATAATAATCGAGATAATATAGTTTCAATTAATTTTAAATTATGATCATTTTATATGAAATTTATCTTAAAATGTGTAACAACAATTTTGTATAAAAAGTTGGTGGTTCATTTTATATTATAAATGTTATTCGAAAACCACCGACTTTTCTTCTTCTTCCATCGGCAAGACAGCTTAGTACCGGCCAGAGCCGTTCCAACTATAATTTGTCTACGGTAAGAACTCCCCCCGCCTCAAATTTTGGGACTGTCTGCTGCTATGGAATCAGGAATAGCTCATTTCAGGGAGGGTAGCTTCTCTTCAGTCGAGGGCTAACACAATAAATCGAAGAAAAAGATTCACTTTCTCTCGCCGACCTGAGCCAAAACCTGTTCTAAACAATGACCCCACACCCTTACTTGAAATAGTTATATCACGTTACTATAGTCACCGCCATGGGTGCAGACGAATGGCAAGGGGAGTTCTTACTTTAGACAAACTATAGTCTGCCTCGATCGGATCAGATTTCTCCATTTATTGATTCCCATGGTTTTAAGATCTTTTTCACAGAATCAAACCATCTGGTGTTTGGTCTTGCCTTTTTTTCGGTCACCTGTAAAAATTCTAAAAGTGATCTTCTTAACAGGGATACCATCATTCCTTCTATAAGCGTCTTATCTTATTCTATAGGATTTAATAACTGAAATAATGTTTGATTGCTTAATTTTTCTGTACAGCTCATAACTGTACTGAATCCACCAAACGCTATCTTTAATAGCTCCGAACTATTTTTCTTTCAAACATTAATAGTTTATTTTCCTCAGTTCTGCTAACTTTTTATCAGCAAATATTTTACTTCATACTTTTTCTTAGAACTCGCCAAGTATTTTTTTAAAAAAATAATGGCACTTTTTCCAGACATTTTATCATTTTCGTCGATTTGGTATCGGCGGTAAAACTCGATATGAGATCAGATGTATTTGTGTTGCTTATACCTAGATAGAAGAGCTTATATAAATCCGCTTATATACTCGATTATTAACAGAGTAGATAGATAAATAGAAACTAAAGATAAAGGTTAGTATTATAATTAAATAATAAATTAAAATATTAATTTAGTTACAATACAAAGAAAATTATTAAACATTATTCGGTAGCAATAATTAATTCTTTCTGAGTATTTAGTGGAAAGTTTAATCAAATATCGGTCGGAGAAAGGCTGTCAGGAAAGTCAAGAGTCAGTCATCTTAAATACCGACTCCATAGATCAACACTATGAGATATTTTGCAAAACAGAAAGACATATACTGATAAATTTAATAAAGCTAAAATATTTCAGTTTTTTTATTTATTTATTGCACTTCCTGAAGTCTTTACTTTATTAGTACAGCAAAACACTTTTTTAAGAGTTCGTCTTTTCAAAATAAAAATTAACTCTAATAAATTAATTAATTTTATTTTATAACCGTCGTTGAACAGCCGACCCAATTTTTTGGGTTTACGTCTACTAATGTTCAACTCAGCAGCCTTGTAATTTTGAACCCAATCCAGAAAACAAGGGAACTTCTGTATCAAGTTTTGGGAGAAATTTACTTTCTTGGATGACTTTTTTTGGTGGAATTAACCCGCATTTGCGTTACATGGAATGGAAAACCACGAGTACCTCACACGGTTATCCTGACGGCAAGAGGACTACAACCGTCTATCACTGATCCGTCTACCACTGAGGATATTTTACGCCAGCACTGTGGTAGGTGCAAGTCGAATGGGGAGTTTATATCGGCCAGCCATAGCTGGGATTCGAACCCGGTTCAATTCATTGTAACGCTCTATACCTTGAGCCATAACGGCAATCAATATCATTTATTTTTTATGTCTGTCGTTGAACAGCCGACCCAATTTTGGGTTTACGACTACTAATATTCAACTGTGTAGCCTTGTAATTTTGAACCAATCCAGATGACAAGGAAAATCCTGGATCAGTACCCTCAGAGGTATTGATTTGTTATGGGAACATGGAGGACTTTGCGACTCGACAGATTTAATGTGCATCAGTCACCATTTACTACACGGGGAGTCTTCGCCTGGCGGGGATCGAAAACACGAACTCTTGGACATGAGTCCAGTGCCCTACCAACCAGGCTATCCCAGCCTCAATCAATATCATTTGTCATGATGCAGTTGCTTGAGAATAACTCACAATATTCAAAATTAATCACACTCAAACAATTTTTTCCGGTGCTTTTCCCTTTCGCTGGACCGGGAAAAACCTATAACCACAACACTTATAGTAGTACCTAAATTAGTATATTTGGTGCCTATCAAAAATCGCACAAATTACAATAGTATCTGTAGTATTAATTACCAAAATTAATTAAACATTTTTGTCGACAATAATATAAGGGTTTTTTATGGTTCTCCCAAATGAGTCAGTACCTTTTCTCTAATATAAGTTTGCGTTTTAGTAACTAACTTATTTTTTTTTTATTTTATTTACGTTATTAAAATTACATTATTATGATTTTAAATTATTTAGTTCTATAGAAACACGCTGTAAGAGCATAACTAAAAAAAAAATAAACACGTGTTTTCAGATGACTTTAGAAATACTAATTCGGTGACGTAGCACCAATCCACGTGCCATCCACGTTGATCACAGTTTGTAAGAAATAATTAAATATTAACAACAAGCAATAAAAGCGGAAACAGAATCGTCTACAGTTTTACTCATAGCTATTGCTAATACATATCAAACTCCTATCCCCAACGAACTAAATGAAATTTTTAAACGAGTTTTTAAATTGGTGTTACTTTTTCTCATTGTAGTCGATATCTGATTTTCAGAAAACCTTAGCACAAGTGGTTGAGTTAAAAAAGATTTAAAATAGCGTTGTGACTCAGCGGCCAGACATAAATGTAAAATAAACACAAATGTAAAGATGAAAAAGCACCTTATATAAAAATTATCATATGTATTAGTATTATCACATATTGTTTAATAATAAAAGAATGAAATTCGCATTAGCAGTCCAAAGGGTCTTGTGAATTATTATTCGATGCCGCGTCTGGAATCAGAATCGATTCCTGCTTGGAGCATTCAAACTCCCACGAGAGTATTTAAGATTATTTATTAAAATACTGCACTGTAAAATTACAAGAATTCGC
This sequence comes from Parasteatoda tepidariorum, assembly GCF_043381705.1. Taxonomy (NCBI): domain Eukaryota; kingdom Metazoa; phylum Arthropoda; class Arachnida; order Araneae; family Theridiidae; genus Parasteatoda; species Parasteatoda tepidariorum. The sequence continues at coordinate 59,815,895 of NC_092205.1, forward strand.
ACTTTTCCGAAATAAAATCAGTGTATCTACATTGTGTGCTCACGTTTTTGGTATGGCCATTAAAAGGACATTTCTTTTTCTTAAAGCTTTTAGTCTAACGATATGAAATCGTTATTTTAATCAAAACTGTAACCTAAAAATATGCTCAAGCCTCTCATGACCATGTTAGGTACCCACATCACATAAAATTTTCATTTATTAAAGTGTATGAAAAAAGTCGTTATTTTTTTTTTAAATAAATATTCAGAATTTAAATTCAAACAAATTTAGATTTTAGGCATGAAAATTCTAATTTCTATCTTGCGCGTGTTTCTAAATTTAAAGTTTACGTTTTCGTCCTCAAAAAAGGAAGAAGCTAAAGGAATTTTTCTTAGTATTTGACCACTCTTTATCTGCTTAAAATTTTGAACCTAAACAAAATCCGCGATATACCCTATTAATTATTTGCATCGACTAAAAATGGTTTTATTAATTTATCGAATTTATTCTAGAATTGAATTGGATTTCCAAGGTCTTACTCGCAAAAAAATTGCGAATCAATTATTTTACAGATTTTTTCTTTCAAATTGTCATTTATAAAAATTTCGTTTTAAAACTAACAGAATGAAAAGGTTTCACAGCACGCGCACTCAATGTGTTAAGTAAATATTGAAGATTGTATCTATTTCAAAGTAACTGGTAAATTATCAATGCAATTGTCTCTTTTTTTCTTATTTACTCAGCTGTAGGATACATTTTAGTCATAATACACATAATTCAAACGCTCATAGAGGATTCATTTGGCCGAATAAAGCCAATGATCGAGGATATTCCTCTATTGTATTTTATACAATAAAAACGCTGATATGTGGTACATTCCACTGTTATATCAAAAAGCAAAATAATAAAAAAGCCCAAACCAAGTGAATAAAATGCCTAAATCAGTGGTAAGTCCACGTGGTCCGAACCACACCCGAAATTGAATAAAATACATACAGTGAAACAAGAAAGAAAGGTAGATTAAACTAATATTTTTTTTTTTTTAAAAATAGCTGTTCATTTTTTGCACTAATTACCTCGGCTTAGCTATTGTTTTGATCAAAAAATATTCTTTCTACCTTTTTCATTATTTTTTTCAATTTAATAATATTTTTGCTTTTGTTTTAGCTTCAGTCACTGTTTGAAACACCACTTAATTTTGTTATTTTGAGTACGTAATTCCGGTACTTTATGCAATGAGTTTGGTGCTGTGTAGCAGTGCCCAGCTTTTGTAACATTAAATTCGTCATTCATTGAATCAATTTTCTTATGACAATTTAATAATTCAAAACTTTTTATAACACATTGAGGGTATTTTTATAATTGTACATTTGCCAGAGTATGATAGAACGTATTTTCTTTAATTATTTGGGATAGTTCAGTCATCTAAATTCTGACATAGAGTATCTTTAATAATACTCTAAATACTATGTCATAATATAATATTTTTAACTCTTTAAAAAAATCCAGACTTAATTAGATATTAAATCAAATACCAAAATTTAAATCATTTAACAAATTATGTAAATATAAGAAGAACAATTCATGGTAGTAAGTATATGAAAGTTTTCCTTCCTTATTTATACCACAACAATATTATATTTCATACTTAGTTTTTACGCAGCCCCCAAAATTCATATATAAGTTTGAAGATTTTAGAACAGCTAGAATCGTTCTCTTTTAAACCTAGAATAGGTTCCCAGCTGAAAGAAATTTAGTAATACAAATAAAGAATGAAATTAAGTTATTTTTATTTTATCTTTGCAGCAAGGGTAAAATAACGTAAATCTGAGAAGCTATTAGTAATACTATCAGGACATTCAAAAATAATTATTATACTTTAACTTAGAAATTAAAATATGAAACTTTCTTTTCCAAAAACAAAGTATCGGAAGACATAAAATAATTCAAAACTATATTCGCTTATTTACATATTTTTTTCCCAAAAATTTTTATATCTAAAAGTTTTAAGACTCCCTTCAAAACAAAAGCCTGATTACGCCCCAGGCCCAGTTCTGTTACTTAGAAACAATTTTTAATATTGGATATTTTTATAAAGTAATAATAAAATCATGTTATGTGAAAGCAATTGTTATGTTCCATTTACTTCATCAGGTAAATATAAACTTTCTTAGCTTGGGAATCATTTGATATTATTTTTAAAAATATCATTGCTCATTTCTTGTAAAGAAATATATAACAATTAAACTTTGCCTAAATCACTTGAAAATTATCAGTTAATTAAAATTTAAATGTTTTTATGGTTGTTTAAAGTAATAACTATTTGTGCATTTATTTTTAAAAAATTATAATTTTTATAAATTTATTAAATCAAAGCTAATAAAATAAATAAGTTAAATAAAGTAAAAAATTTCTTCAATGACTTAAGAATAGTTTAATTCCTTTTAATTATTTTAGTTTGTCTGTTTAAAAATAGCTAAAATGAATTAATCCTTTTTTTAGGAGGGATTAGAACCAAAACGGGAAAGAAACTTGATCGGAATAACATTGAAATCAGGAAAATTAACTTATGGAACAACAAAAGAAAAAAACATTTAAAATCGAATGCAATATTTTTTAGTCGGAAAAAAAGAATATCTAGAGAAACACACGAGAATAATATTCTTAATAATGATTATTCAAAATCTCCATCCAATAATGAAACTTTACCTCTTGAAGAACAAAAAAGAACAATCGATATTGTCAACTCTCAATCTTGGAAATATCCATCAAGCTCTGAAAACGATTCAAACGTTAATTCAAGTCTTTTTCATACTGATAATTTGAGAAAAAGACAAGTCAACGACGAAAACAAAGAGTATAAACTCCATGGCGATATTAACCAGAATAATGATTCAACACATAAGTTTGGTGAGGAAGCAAAAACTACTATGCGAATATTTCAGAAAAATATTCTAGAGGCGCCTGGTGCTGCTTCTTATAAGACCTTGCCTTTAGAAAAGCAAAAGAGAATAATCAATATAATCAATTCTCGATTCTGGAAATATCCATCAACTACAAAAAATGACTCAGATGTCAGTTCAAGCCATTCTCATAATGGCGATTTAATAGAAAGAGACTCTTTCTTAGATGGTAAGTTAAACCAAAAATATAAAGAAAACAGAGATATCAACCAGTACTTTGGTATCAAAGACAGGCTTAAAAAAACTGTCGGAGCAAAGTTTTCAAACGACATGGTCATTCAGGATATTCCCGAGTCTACATCCAATAGCAAGACTTTGCCTCTTGAAGAACAAAAAAGAGTAATCGATATTACCAATTCTCAATTTTGGAAATATCCTTCGGGGGCTTTAAATGACTCTTTCAACTCTAGACTTTCACGTCGTCAGGATTCTAAAAGACGATATTTATTGGAAAGTGGTAGGTTAAACCATAAAAACAAATTAAATAATATTTACCAGAACTTTGATGCTAAAGATGGATTTGATACAAGGTCCAAAAAAGCTGAAGTAAACTTCCCCACTCTTAAGATGTCTGGTTCTGAACAGGTGAATGTTATAAACTCAAATACTTGGATAGTTTACAACACTCCATCGGTAAATAATGGGGCTGTGTTGCGTAAAAAGTTTCGAAACACGCAAATAATTCTTAAAAATAATAAAAACCCATCCGATGCCACTAACATGCTTTTAATGGGGGATATTGGCTCAATAATCCAAAAGCTGATAAATCTAAATAGTTCCGAATCACAAACGAAAGATCCTGAAACAGCTTTCACCAAACCTCAAGAAACATATCAGATGGATGAAACCTTCGGAAAACAATTTTCGAAACATGACGAACAAAACGAAAATGAAAACAATTTTCGGGAATTCGATCAAATTTCAAACAAACCACAAGTTTCTTTCGCTTCTATTTCAGATCGTAACAAACCACATCAAATAAGATACGGTATTAAAGAAATAAATCGACCCATTGATAATTTTAATGCTTATAGCAGTTTGACCTCTAACCTCCCAGACTCGAAACAATCTTTTGTTCAAGAAGAACTTGATAAGAAATTTGATTCTAAAAATGAGTATGATAAAACTTATCAAAACGAGAATGCCCTTAATAATAAACTTCCTAAGGATTATAACATCAAAAATGTATTTGGAATACCCAATGAAAAAGAAAGTATTCTTAATAACGAGGGGCTTAAAAATTTAGATCTCAAAAATATGTTTGGAAAACCTGATGAAAAAAAGAATTATGTGAAAAGTGAAGAGATTAAAAATTTAGATCCCAAAAATAAGCTTGCAAATCCCGAGCAAAATGAAAATATTCTTTTTAATGAAGGTCTTAAAAACTCATATCCCAAAAATATTTTTGCAAAACCTAACCTTTATGAAAATATTCTTAACAATGTAGGGCAGAGGAATTTAGATCCCAAAAATCAGTATGAAAAGCTTTATCTAGATGAGAACATTCGTAATAATGTACCAAGTACAGACAAACACTTAGTAACAGACGATTATAGATCAGCCCAGGAGCAACCTAAATCATTAGATGATTTATTGTTAACCCAAAATAGAGGTAACAGTGACGTATTTGAAGAAGATACCAGTAAAAAACCTACTTTCACAAATATATTAACAAACATTTCTCCTAATAATGGTGTCATCAACTTGGTACATAAAGGAGGAATATCACCTGATAAATTGAATAGGGATTTATATTTAAATGAAAAAGACATAGCTGTAACCAATGTAAATAAGTTTGAAAATAATTTTAGCCCTAAGCCTTATCAATTTAAAAATCTTATCGATAATGTACTCCATAGTACAAATACAGATTTGATAACCGAAGCAGTTGAAATATCGGACCAAAATAAACTAGATGCAATTAATAATGAAAAAAATGAAGCAGAACTGGGAGAAAATTATGAAAAAAATTATGGATTACATAATGCAAACACGAGCATAATAAAAGAAGAAATCAATTCACCCAATCCCTCTAAATTAATTAAGGATTTTATGAAAAATCGTCAAAATGAAAGTCTTATCGATTTCGTGCTTTATAGTACAGATGCAAACTCAGTAAAAAAAGAAACTATATCCCCATATAGATCTAAACCATTAGATAAAAAGAAAGTACCTTTTAGTAAACAGCAAGAGACCAAATTTTTAACAGAATTCGGAACACAGAACAAAGAAAATCAAGAGGACTCCATACGAGACTATGATTATGATTCTTCATCAAACCTGAGGTTAGAAAAAAGTCAGAAAATCATCAATCGCAAGGGTGGAAAAACCAGGCCGGTAACAAACCCATCAGCGGTAATCACCAACAACATCTCTTCAAAGCTTTCTTTGTCTCTGTCAAATGAGCTGAAAAAAGCTATAAAAATTTCAAGAAATGGTAATGACAGAATAAAACCTGTTATAATCATAGCGAAGAATACAGCTAGAGAAGATGATGACCGACCTACGGAGTTGCACACTCTCTACCCACCTTGGGAAAAAAATAAGTTAGACTACAATGCAAAAAATACCGCTCTTTTTCCAGTTGAAAAATCAATAAAGCAAGAAAATGATGAAAATCGGTTAGAAATGCGATTCAGATCTCCCCACAGAAGTAAGAAGCCTGAAATACATTATAAGAAACATCAGCTGCGTAAGTACATATAACTTCAATTCATTTTGGTTAGTTAAACGAATAGTTATAATAGTTAAAAGAGTAATGGGTAGTAAAAAAAATAATGGATAGTTTAAAAAATAATTTTAAAATTGATCTTCAAACCAATATGATTAAATTTGAGACGCTGCAAGTAATGTTGGGAATTACTAGTCTAATTTAGACTTACAGTTGCAAAAATATATTTAACACTTAACGAACGAGCCCATTTTCCAGTTGATGTTACCAGTCTATCGGCGGAATTTCAACTAGTTTTAATTGCTTTCATGATAAAGGGAGAAAACGACACCTAGCCACTCGTTGCCACGCCTATTTTAGGTGTGTGCAGTTTTCGAAAATAAATTAAATATTTTGCAATTAAATTATGATATTATCAAAAAAAGTTTTTTTTAGTACACTAAAAAGTCAACTGTATTAGGACTTATTGCATTAAAGGGAAAGCTGGACAAAACATGTTCCATATTTTTTTTTTAACTAAATTGTGAAAGAAATCGCTTACATTTTTATGCAAAGGATGAATTCACCCTTTAGCTCCAAAAATAAAAATTATTCAATGTTTAAAAAAAATATTCGGAGGTTAAGTTAATAATTTTTTGAGGTAATCTAAAACCATGTTTCGCCGAACCTGGTTGAATAAAACGATGTATGTATAGAAATAATGAAAAGCTGCTCTATTTCCTACTGAAATATTTTTATAGCAACGAATTAGCATTAGATCAAAGACCATCTATTTTGTAAAACCATCTATACTATAATCATAGAATCAAAGGAATGTATTCGGAATGCATTCTTCAAACTTCATGTGCATTTCCAGCTTCCAAGCTTCATTTGCGTTTTTATAGTTGTGGTAAACTGTATTAAACTATTCAAGAATTTTAATTTAAGGTATTAAGGAATATAGTTACTGAATCTTGACTACCTGACAAAGTCACGGTTTCACGAACGGTTATCATCACGGTTTTGCAAAGTCACGTGATGATAAAATTAACCAAAATAAATCTTCAAGCAAATAGGAGCGGCAGAATTTAATTAGTGGAGTAAAAATCATAACTTTTCTGATTGTTGGCGAACAGTTAATCTACACAGCCTTTCCTTCGTTTTCAAATATTATAGAAATTAGTCTGCTACTAGTTTCATGTGATTTCTGATAAATAGCAGCAGTAGTCTAGGCGAAATTGCCAAGTTCGGGTTTCATTCCTCTATTCGATTTTGTACAACTCTACCCTAATTTTTTAATTCTTTGCTACAGCCATAATCACCTATTTCAAATATAGGTTACTTATTAATAATTTTATATATAATATCAACATATCTCTCTATTGACGATCATTCTTAGTTATACCGCGAACCTCAGAGAATTCTTGAAATATCACGTCGTGCCACCTTTTTGGAGGCATTCGATTATTGGAATATTTAATATCGCAAATGTGCCTATTTTCGTTTGGAAGGGTTAAGCAACATAGGTTAAAGAAATGAAAAGTTAAAAATTGCATTATTGACTGAATTGCATGCAGATTGAATCATGCAGAGGGAATGCATGTAGAGAGATATGTGTTATACCAGAATTAAATATCCATTTATCCGTTGGATTTTATGACACAAAAACAAGAAGCAACTTTTTAGGGTGACAAGATCATCCATCACAAATTCATGATAAAAGATGTTATACTTCCTTAGAAACTAAAAATGAATGAGATGTTATACTTCCTTCTGAAATTAAAAATGAATATTCCAGTAGGATTATTCTGCCCCAACACACAGAGCAAATGCCACTCATTGCTGGATGTACATTTTTCTGACTTTCTTACAGCACTAAAATAGTCATCTTTTTCATCAAACTTGAACTTAATCTTAGAGACAAAGGTCTGTTCTAAATCTCATGAATTATTTACAACTCTAAAAAATAAAACAATACGTAAATGAGTTGTAACCCATAGCAGAAAATCTTGTAACACATTTACAACTCTAAATTATTAAAAGCTCGTAAGTGTTTTACAGCGTATAATGTTTCCGTGTTAAAGGGAACTGATTTGGATGCGATATATTTGGACTGATTTGGATCCCATATGTTAAATGCTTCCAAGTTATTTCTATTACCGGGTAAATAGTATTATGATNGTTGGACTACAATGCAAAAAATACCGCTCTTTTTCCAGTTGAAAAATCAATAAAACAAGAAAATGATGAAAATCGGTTAGAAATGCGATTTAGATCTCCCCACAGAAGTAAGAAGCCTGAAATACATTATAAGAAACATCAGCTGCGTAAGTACATGTAACTTCAATTCATTTTGGTTAGTTAAAGGAATAGTTATAATAGTTAAAAGAGTAATGGGTAGTAAAAAAAAATAATGAATAAATAAAAAAATAATTTCAAAATAGATGTTCAAACCAATATGATTAAATTTGAGACACTGCAATTAATGTTGAGAATTACTAGTCTAATTTAGACTTACGGTTACAAAAATACAATTAACACTTAGCGAACGAGCCCATTTTCCAGTTGATGTTGCCTGTTGATCGGTGGAATTTCAAGTAGTTTTAATTGCTTTCATAATAAAGTGAGAAAACGACGCCCTGTCACTCGTTGCCCAGCCTTGTTTTAGATGGGTGCAATTTTCTTACAATTAAATTGTAATATTATCAAAAAAGTTTTTTTAGTGCACTAAAAAGGACAACTGTATTAGGACTTATTATACTAAAGGGAAAACTGGACAAAACATGTTCCTTAATTTTTTTTATTATTTTTTTTTAGAAAAAAAGCTAAATTGTGACCGAAATTGCTTACATTTTTATGTGAAGGATAAATTCACCCTTTAGCTCCAAAAATAAAGAAATTTTAATGTTTAAAAAAAAATATTTTGGAGGTTAAGCTAATAATTTCTTGAGGTAAGCTAAAACCATGTTTCATCAAACCTGGTTATATAAAACGAGGTATGTAAAGATAAAATGAAAAAGTGCTCTGTTTCCTACTGAAATATTTTTTATAGCAACGAATTAGCATTAGATCAAAGACCATTGATAATGTAAAACCATATATACTATAATCAAAGAATGTAAGAAATGTATTAGGAATGCATGCAGATTGAATCATGCAGAGGAAATGCAAGTGGGTGTTATAGCAGAATTAAGTATCCATCTATCCATTGGATTTTATGACACAAAAGCAAGAAGCAACTTTTTAGGGTGACAAGATCATCTATCACAAACTCTTGACAGACGATGTTATACTTCCTTAGACTTGCAATTTTTTTTCTGAAATAAAAAAATTGATATTCCAGCAGGATTATTCTGCTCCAACACACAAAGCAAAAGCCGCTCACTGCGCAATGTACATTTTTCTGACTTTCTTACAGCACTAAAATAGCCATCTTTTTCGTCAGACTTGAACTTAATCTTAGAGTCAAAGAACTGACATTAGAAGACTTAAAGATTAGTCAGACTTGAACTAATCTTTAAGTCTTCTAAATGATTTACAACTCTAAAAAAATAAACAATAAGTAAATGAGTTGTAACCCACAGCAGAAAATCTCGTAACACATTTACAGCTCTAAATTATTAAAAGCTTGCAAGTATTTTACAGCGTGTAATGTTTCGGTGTTGAAGGGAACTGATTTGGATGCGATATATTTGGACTGATTTGGATGCGATATATTATATGTTTCCAAGTTATTTCTGTTACCAAGTAAATAGTATTATGATTAGTTTAAAAACTAATCACCCCGAGAATCTGTATTTTTAAGTATAAAATAATTGTTTTTCAATTTCATTAATAATTTAATTTGTATTAATGTTTCATAACTTTAAAAAAATCATTACAGCTGGTGATTTTGTTGGATATGTGCGAAGTAAAAAACATATCGATGTTTCAAATAGCCTCGGTGCAAAGGACAGTTCTAGGATACATTCTGAAAGAAAAAAAAGGGAAGTTAAAAGTGATGTGCCACCAAAAATTCAATTTTTGTCTACAAACGAAAAGAAAAAAATTCTTGCGAACATACCTTTGGACAACTGTTGCTACAATGGAGGAACATGTATTCGTTCACCTAAACCAGACGGTAAATGTTTTACACATATATATCAACAATAAAATAGTTTAAAAAATATTTGCACACTTTTCATATTTTCGAATCTAAATGGAAATAGTCTACTCTTCAATTTAAATACTTATTAAATTTGTTTCCGTTCTTAAAACTGCTCACTGGCTCGTGCAAATTATACATCAAATTTTATTTGATTATTGCCAACTCGAGAAAAGAAATTCCATCAGTTTTCGGACAATATACGTATTAGTGTTTCATATAATAGTGGGTGGCGTCACCCTCCAGAACTGCTTCAGCCGTCTCTTTCGGATTGTCTCGCACGCAGATTGGTTGATATACTAGACTAGCTCTGTGTGCAAGCTGACACTTTTTTGGAAAAACTAGGTTCTGAAAATATGGAGAAAAAAATACGTCTCCTTTCCTTTCGATTTATGAACAGTGAGCAAACTAAAAAAAACGGACCAGTAGGAATAACTTTTGTTCCAATGATTAGATTTTCACATTCTCGGACTCAAACTTACAGGTTTAAGGAGGTTGCTTCAACTATGCTAATTAATTAGTGCAGACAATATTTTAAGTTACGAAATCAGACACAAAAACGTATTTTCTCCGAATAAACAAATTTTTTTCTGACGGATTAGGATTTCTGACCCCCAAAATATCGGAAGTAGCCCCAATCTGAAAAATATGGTTCATATTATATGGTCAGGAGACCAGTATGTTAATTTTTGCTTAGTTCAATATATCTCGAAAACCTGTTGAGTGAATAGAAAAAGCTTTACACATATCTATAAAATTCATTTATCCGAAGATAATTCCTTGCAAAATATAACTTGCAGCAAGTATTTATTATTTTAATAAATAATATTAATATTAAATAAAATTATCATTACTTTGGACCGCTCTCCTGACCAAACTATTTGGGACCATATTTCCAGATTGCTGTTACCCCTTGAATGCTAGGGGTCAGAAATCCAAATCCGTCAAAAAAAGGTATGTTTGTTCAGAGAAAGTACTTTTTGTGACTGATTTCGTAACTTTAAAAATCGTTAGCATATTTAAGGTCACCCCTTTGAATCGTTAAGAATGACTTGTCGTACTCGATGATCTTATTATTAAATCAAAAGTCATTTGGGTGATCCGTTTTTTATTTTTCCCACTGTACATCTAGGTACTATTACGTTTCTGAAGGGTGGTCAAAACCTCTTTCCACAGTATATACCTATTTCTATGTAAGATATTTATTACTGCAATACCTGTAGTGCCTTTAACAGTACTTAATTAAGCATCAATGATGTTATTAACAGTTTAACGATTTCTTACAGCATCTTGAAACGGAATATTACCTTCATTTCTCTCGCTCAAACGTTAGAACCAAAAAATCATAAACTGAAGAAAAAACATTAATACCAAAACATTAATTTTTATTTTATTAGAATTTAAACAACGTCATGCAACATAAGTAGCTAAAATTCTGCATATTCTAAGAATTTATATACAGAATTGTAAATTTGTCAGTTTAGTAACAATAGGCAATAGAAATTACTCACGCCTAAATTAGATATTATTATTATTGTCATTAGTAGATATTATTTAGTTGCTGCGTTTTTTCATTGGATATTCTTTTAATTTTCATGCTGGTGACTGCTCTCTTGCTTGATATTTCAGTTTTCTTTTACCATTGTGAAGAAAGAATTTCATTGATTTTTTAGCAATATGCAAGCGTAGTACCTATGTAGTATTTTATATAATAAGTTAGATTTTTCTAAAAGCAACTATGCTCCGTTGAAAGAACTGTGTATAGATTATACTGTGAGCATCGATCTGTAAATATGAACTACAACTTTAAATACGAACTACTGTAACTTAATTGATAGTGGAGTTGAATAGATTAAAAGATGCACTTTGCCTTGGTCATACAATTATGTAAAACATATTTGTGAACATTGAAAAGAATTCGGGATCAAGTTACGATTTAAAATTCCAGCACTCTGACTGCATCATCATAAAATCCACTTTACCGGAAAATCCATTTTTAGCTTAAAATATTATACCGTAATTTTTACAGTACTATTTACTTAATTTGAGTGATTTGAGTGATTTTGCAGTAATTATTACTGAAAATATTCCTGTATATCAGATTTTTTATTGCGTAACACGCTTCCGTAAAAATTTATTTTACAGTATAAAGTACTAGCACCTGAGTACCGATACATCTTACCGTAATTTGAACCGGAATTTTTTATAGTGTAATCAATATCATTTTTATTAGAGTTATCATTAAGATTAAAACGCAACTAGGCTTTCACGTCTTCTGATTAAGCATTTTCATCCATGTTTAATCCTCAAATTATAGATATTTCCTTTCCCACTTGCAGCTCTTGGCAACTTTCCCTCTGCAAAATCGAAGAAAACCGAAAATAAATGCGTATGTCCTCCTCAGTTTACCGGAAATCTATGTGAAACCCAACTGGACAAATGCTTTAATCAGTGCCATGAACATGAAGTATGCGAATACCACAAAGGACAATGGACATGCTCGTGCACTCAAAATTACGTGAGGGAAGTGGATGATTGTATACGTAAGATGTTTAATCTGGAAACTTAAAATGATTTCCAAAAATAAAATCTCAAATATATGAAATGTAAATGTAAGTTTAAAGGTAACAAAACCTATGATATTTCAAAATATCATTGTTTTTCTAAAATTAACTCTAAAAGAAAAATAATTCATGAGGTAGCAAGTGCATTAATTAAATCAAAGAAATGTTTGAGTTTTCTCAACTTAAGGAAAAGATAGATATTTTGAGGATGTTTTTCACATGATGGTTACTCGTTGCTGCAGATAATAAACAACATCTAGTTCAAGAAAATAATGACAGAAAGAAAAGGAGCTAAACAAGAGGTGTCTCTTCAATATTTCAACAACATTTAACTCTTTGCAATATTTTACTGATTTCAAAATTAACTGAAAAATTTAACGCCTTTAAAAAAATTAAAGAAACATCAAAAATAAAATGGTTGTTTCAGAGGGGTTGGTTCAGATAAATCCAAATCTTTGTACCAAAGTGCAGTGTTTCTTATAAGGTGTTCCACGGAACCCCAGGGTTCAATGGAAGGGTCACAGAGGGTTTCTAGAGTTAAGATTTATTTATGATGGATGCATGATGGACCAGGCAGCTGACGACTATACGCTTATAATTGATAGACATAAGTTTTATAATTGCAAGTCTACCATACAGATGACACATTTATTAATGGATTGAAAGGTAGTACCGCATTTGCAATGTAACTTGATGAAAGTGCAGACATTGTCGGACAGTCAATTTTGCTCGTTTTTGGGAGATATCTTTTTGGAAAATCCATCGAGGAAGATTGTTTGGCTGAACGCTTTTACAAACCAACGCAATAAAGAAAACAAATTCTCATTGATAGATGCGTAAATAAACCCCATATTGATTGAATGAAATGTATTGACTTATGCAGCGATAGAGCTAAATTATGATTGTTAAAATGAAAGGCACAGTGTCAAAAATGAGTAACGTCGTCTTATATTGTGTAAAATGCCATTTGACTTAACCTGATGAGCACCATTGTTTCCATTTTGGAAACAATGATAAAAATTGATTCAAAAGTGACAGATTCAAAAATATAAAGAGTAGTAACTTATTCTTGGCATTCATTTTGCAAAATTAGAGGGTTCATGCACACCTGCCCACAATATTACATTTGAAATATTGTCGTTGAAAGAAACATTTCAAGCTCAAGTACACTTTGCAGAAAACTTGAAGTTCATTCCACGACTTGAACACTAGCCACAGTTTCCTCGTCATTTTCTAGATCCGTTAAGTTTGTTTTTGATAAGCAAGGTAAGAAATATAGATTTAGATTGAATCTGAGGCAAAAAAGAAGATTAAATAAGATCTTTAGGGACTCCCCAAGTTATAAAACTAGTATTTAGTTGAAGAAAGCAAATTCCAATCGATGTTTCCTTTGCATAAAGGAGATTAAATTATACTTAAGTTGAATGTGATAAATAGCATTGAACTGTATTTGAGTAATTAATAAAATGCCAAATAAATTGTATTTCAGTAATCACATAAGTAACTTACTTTTTATAAAACTTTATTTAATAAACAGCGCTGGTGGGTGAATCTTTTGACAATCGTTTCTCCTTGCACTCTACGTTTTTTAAAACATTGTTATTGATGAAAATAGTTTTCTAATACTTTTTGAAATTTCTGGAAGCAATCAGACATCGTAAATTATCCTCTTTTTATCTTTGCGTCACAATAAAACGGGTTAAACGTGTTAACGCAAATTATCTTTCACCTCCATGACCAATTTGAAATTTAAAAGAAGAAAAATTGAGTTCAGGCAAGCCTAGAGTAAGCGTTGAAATTTCAATTATTCAAAAAAAAAATCAAAACATTTAAATACAAACAAATTATTCGAAGAGAACTTCTCCATTGCGTAATCTTGAGATCTTGATCTTCTCATAAATTATTTTCATTTCTTTATTTTAAGAATTTCGTTTCAGTATTTGAAACTTCAGGCTTACTCTAAGCTTGTCCGAACTCACTTTCTCTATACCTTAAGTTTTAAATTAGTTATGGAGGAGAAACAAAATTTGCGACGAATAGTTTTTTACCATATCATAGCATCTTCCCAGTTTCCATGTAATTTTCGTCATACGTGGGATTTTTTTCATAAACTCTAAAAATCACTGTTTAATATTTTTTTAATCAAAAATCATAAACGAAATAAAAAAAATCCATCATTCCAGATTATATTTACATTTTACGTTTTCAAGCAAATCGGATTAAAATTAAAAACTGTTATAGTGTCTGCTAATGTGAAAAATGCTGTTNTTAAAATGAAAGGCACAGTGTCAAAAATGAGTAACGTCGTCTTATATTGTGTAAAATGCCATTTGACTTAACCTGATGAGCACCATTGTTTCCATTTTGGAAACAATGATAAAAATTGATTCAAAAGTGACAGATTCAAAAATATAAAGAGTAGTAACTTATTCTTGGCATTCATTTTGCAAAATTAGAGGGTTCATGCACACCTGCCCACAATATTACATTTGAAATATTGTCGTTGAAAGAAACATTTCAAGCTCAAGTACACTTTGCAGAAAACTTGAAGTTCATTCCACGACTTGAACACTAGCCACAGTTTCCTCGTCATTTTCTAGATCCGTTAAGTTTGTTTTTGATAAGCAAGGTAAGAAATATAGATTTAGATTGAATCTGAGGCAAAAAAGAAGATTAAATAAGATCTTTAGGGACTCCCCAAGTTATAAAACTAGTATTTAGTTGAAGAAAGCAAATTCCAATCGATGTTTCCTTTGCATAAAGGAGATTAAATTATACTTAAGTTGAATGTGATAAATAGCATTGAACTGTATTTGAGTAATTAATAAAATGCCAAATAAATTGTATTTCAGTAATCACATAAGTAACTTACTTTTTATAAAACTTTATTTAATAAACAGTCCTGGTGTGTGAATCTTTTGACAATCGTTTCTCCCTGCACTCTGCGTTTTTTAAAACATTGTTATTAATGAATATAGTTTTCTAATACTTTCAGAAATGTCTGGAAGCAATCAGACATCATAAATTATCCTTTTTTTATCTTTGCGTCACAATAAAACTGGCTAAATGTGTTAACGGAAATTATCTTTCACCTCCATGACCAATTTGAAATTTAAAAGAAAGAAAAATTTAGTTCAGGCAAGCCTAGAGTAAGCGATGAAATTTCAATTATTCAACAACAAAAAAAAAAACTCAGAACATTTAAATACAAACAAATTATTCGAAGAGAACTTCTCCATTGCGTAATCTTGAGTTATCTTCTCATAAATTATTTTCTTTTCTATATTTTAAAAATTTCGTTTCAGTATTTGAAACTTCAGGCTTACTCTAAGCTTGTCTGAACTCACTTTTTCTATACCTTAAGTTTTAAATTAGATATGGAGGAGAAACAAAATTTACGACCAAACGTTTTTCACCATGTTATAGCTTCTTCTCAGTTTCCATGTAATTTCCGTCATGCATGGGATTTTTTTCCATAAACTCTAAAAATCACTGCTTAATATTTAATTAATCAAAAATCATAAACGCGATTAAAAAAAATCCATTATTCTAGATTATATTTACATTTCACGTTTTCAAGCAAATCGGATTAAAATTAAAAAGTGTTATAGTGTCTGCTAATGTGAAAAATGCTGTTTTGAGAAATCGTTATTTAAAGTTTAGAAAATCTTAAACAAGCGTCAATGCAAAAAGCGCGATGTAGCTTTTTCACAAATAAGTGCTTCAATTTAAACTATAAGAGCGATGTATTTTTACACGTGCCTACTATTGAATAATCTAAAAATAAAAATGAGAGGAAGGGAATTTTTTAAACTTTCACAGAATTGATAGATAATTTATGTAATATAATATTCAAATATAATTAGAAGTAAAAATAATAATAATAATAATTTTAATATAAATGAGAAGTGTATGGAATAATTTTTATTGTGTATGGAAATATACTTATCTATATATACAGGAATCAATTCCCATAAGATTTTCTTCAACTTTCATAAAATTATGCTCTCATTCATATAGAAACTAAACCTATATTTATGGAAAACTCTTTTAATTTCTTAAAGGAAATTAATAGGATTCGATTTCATTTTTAAAATATGTTTGCTATATTTTAAAAATGTATTATTGTAAATTGTTCTCTAAATGGGCATTATTTGCAAGCATGTTTTGCACACGTTCTTACTGAAGAAAAACTAAGCAGTTTGTTAGAAAAACAAAGCCAATTCTTTGAACTAAAACTTCTACTTTTATATGAATAAATAATAATACGAGAACGAAATATATCCTGCTTATCCTTTGACATGTTCTAAAGTTACTTTTTTTCAAGTTTTTCCTGAAAAATAACTGCATTCAAGAAAATATGCTACCATGAAATTTTGTCTTCCATAAGATAATGTAGAAATGCATAATCCAAAACTTATTAGTTTTTAACGAAATGATTTTTTTTTTCCAGCTAAAGTAACTTGTGAAGAATTTCCTTGTTTAAATGGTGCTGAATGCGAAGATACGGATGATGATTATTTTGTTTGTCTTTGTTCGCTAGGATTCATGGGACGTCTTTGTGACATACGTATGCTTAAAAACATTCAACATATTTTTTATGAAGTTTGTTTTTGTTCAGAACTTAAAAAATTCTGTCATCTTATTTCACTGGCAATATAGTTTATTATCTTAATAGCTTTATAAAGTTCTGAATTAGCATAAAATGCGGTGTTAAATTTTTATAAAGAGCAGTACCTCGTCTAAATTTCATAAAATGTCATTGATTTAAAGAGGCAAATGTCGTAACATAACTAATTGAAATAAACATAAATATAATATTTCTGAAATTACTAGTGGGCAAAGCAAAGTCCAGCTGATCCCTCTGTAAAATTCATTTACTAAAAAATAAAAGCTTGAAATTGTGTATAAATTCTCTAAAAAAGTTAAATTTTCCAATTCTCTTGTGTATAAATTCTCTATCTAAATTCTTCTTTTTGAAAGCCTAGGAAATCAGAAAAAAACTTTCACTTCTAAGCGACAGCAAAAAATAAATTAAAACTGGTTAAAAAATAATAATAAAAAATTATAAAAACTTATTTTTTATTATTTTGCGAAGTAAAATTCAGTACCAATTATCATACTTTCATTTTTACTTTCTAAATAATGTTAGCAATCAAATACTAATTATTAAATAATTTAACTTCCCGATTTCTAGTAAAATATTTTTCGAAACTAATGACACAGAACTGTAATAAGATGAGGTGAAAGTTACATAACCATCAAACATGTAAACTAACAAGCAAATGGTACCAAATGGAAGCAATCTTAATATCAAGCAAAAAAAAAATTAACTTTTGAGATATTGTTACCGCCATTTCAGAAATTTCTTAAGTCTTTCCAAAAAAAACATCCTGCATTAAAATATCAAATATTTCACCAAACCTATAATCTCTCAGTGGTACCAAAGAAAGGAATGCGCTTCTTTTTGTCGAAGCTTGTTATATTCAAGGCATGAGTAAGACCATAAATTTATTGTAAGCTTTTAAAGAGATTTATATTAATGATTTAAAGTTCTTCCCTTTCTTTTTTACTTTTTTTTGTAAAAATATGTAATAATTATTTTTTATTAAATATTTTAATCATATTTGCTTATTAGCATTCTAACTCTTTATTTTCAATTTTTATTTTTCAAATGCTTCATTCACCACAGATCGTAATTTTAACTTGAACCAGAGTACGATCAATCTCCAATCTAGTACCCCTAGAAGCATAATTTGTTATGGGAACATGGAGGACTTTGTGCCCGGACAGATTCAAAGTTCACCAATCACCATTTTACTACACGGGAAACCTTCGGCCGGCTGGATTCGCCCTGCCAACCAGGCTATCCTTGCCATGTGTTTGTATATTAAAACACACAATAGAATCAGAAAAGTAAAAGAAAATAAAAAATTTTAATAAGAGAACGTAAGGTTCTCATTAGGGTTCATTCCTTTACGATGGAGAATAGCGACATTTCAAAATAAAGAATAATTATCATAAGATAAAAAGTCATTCTTTATAATGCGTCTATGTCCTTAAAAAATCGGGAAAAAATGCAATTGAAAATAATTTTATGATATCCTAATTTCAATAGAAATACAATAGTTTTTAACAGCTTAAATAACATTTTAGAAACTATAAAGCTATCTGGCTATCGAATAACATTTATAGAAATAGAATAACATTTTTAGAAATAGAATAACATTTTTAGAAATAGAATAACATTTTTAGAAATATCTTAAATATCATGCAAATGGCACTTAAAATAAAAAAAAAAATAATTTTCAAGAAAATTAAACTTAATTAGAAAAACTTGAAAATTTTAAATACATTTTTTTATATTTTGTCATATAACCCAAATGATTTCAAATATGTAATATATTTAAAAGATAAAAATGTCATAATGATAATAAAAATGACATTTAAAATAAAAAAGTAATCTGAAAGCTGCCTTTTTTATACCATTATAACTTATAATCTGAATATCTCATTTCCTACACTGCAAAAACAATATCGTTTAAAAAGTGTCTTTGCCCATTAAAATTCACGAGCAATCACATTACTTTGCAAAATTATACGAAAACTCATAAGTTAACTGGCATGTTCATTTTGGCTGACTGTGGATTTTAAGCAGTTATATGTAGGCAACAGACAAAACTCAAATTAATTATTTAATTTTTGCATTTTGTTAAATGTGTCTTATTGACTTACTAGAATGAAAATGCTTTCTATCAAAACAAAAGTTGACAAGAAAAATTTAAAAGAAGTTTTAAAATAATACGTAATATTTGTTTTAATTCTTTTTTCTTTTTTTTTATTAAATAACATCAGGCATTAGATGACACTGGTAGAAAGAACATTAATTATTTGACAAAATGTTTTTAAAAAAAGTAATAAATATTTTTTTTTTTAAAAAAGTCTTAGCGAAACTTTGATTTCTCTTTCTTTAACCATTTATGTTCTTAATTAGCAGGTTGTAATGAATTTCGAGAAGTAAAATTAAATCCGCTCTTTCTTAAAATCTCGTTAATTAGCTCCACCATTTCTTTTCAGGATGTTTCAAATACTTTTTTTTAATGGAATGTTAAAATTAAAAAGGATGTTATTTAAAGTTTAGAGTTTGTAGGAAAGTAAAACTAACTTTCTATTCCAGCTGAAATAGACATTTTCGTTTAAACAATTTTTATTATGAGGAAGAAAATATATAAAAATTCTGCTTTATGCTGTGTTCCTTTTCTTTGTTCCATCCTAATTATAAGGTGAAAAGCTAAAGAAAATTTTAAATTGAACACTGAACAGTAATGATTATCATTTAAATCATAAACAACGACTTCAATGAAAGGTTTACTTTCTGTCAACAAGCAATAACGCAACTGTTTCTGGGTCTATTTCTTTAAAAAAAATTTGAGGAAAGAAACTTCAAAGAGGGTACATAAAAAAAAGAAAATTAGGAGTGTTGTGGAACAAATAACTAAGAAAATGCAGTCTTTTATAACAGTCACCCTTAATACATATTTTTCGAATCAATGTTGGAAAAAGTTAAAAAAAAACATGCCTCTCAGGATATAAGTTAATATTAAAGCAAGGGAAAAAAAACTACCGAAATCTAACGAATCACTACTGAAAAAGGTAGTACTGAAAATATCAAAACCCTTTTGATTGCTGGAAAAAGAAGAAAGAAGTTACGCAATTATTAAAAGCATTTCCAGGTTTCATCAGACAATCAAGCTGGTTTTGATGTTTATCACCTCGATGCTCATTTTTAAATTTATAAGTAGAATTTTCTACTAAAGAAAAAGTATTTTTAAGTATGTCTGTCGTGAAAATAAATATTTGTTAAATTTCAACACAATCTGGAAATCTCAAAAAAGAAAGAAAAAAAAAAGGGGTTGACATAAAAATACTCCAGCTTCCCACTGANATAACAACCGAATGAGATCTACACATTTTCTAAGACGAAACTAAAGATGCCGAGGAAAGAGAGAATGCATGTGTCCACTCTGTTTTAATATAGAGAGGCTATTCAAATATTACACGAGCACATAAAGGGGAGGAGCTTGTGATTTGCTTATTTTTTGATGACAAAGGGAGAAGGAGGGGTATGAGCAAATGCTTCATCAGACATTAAAATCTCCTTACATAAAAAATTTTCTTAGAAAGCAAAATAAAAAATTTAACCAAAAAAATTACAAGTGGAAAACTTTCAAATTTAGTATAAAAGTCAAATTTCGAAAAGTTTCAGAGGTCAACAATTTTGAACACAAAAAAAAAACAGGAAAGATTCCTAAATAATATTCGACTCAAAATATTGTAATGGGAATTAAATAATAATTAATAATATGAATTAATTAATAAATAATAATATGAATTAATTAAATTACATAAATGTAATTTGTTTTATGCAAAAACTTTATAATATCTTTAATAAAATGATTTGCTGAATTCCCAGCTCTCAAGAGCCTATCAGGTACATGTTGTTTCCAATTAGTCATAAAATTAAAAATATAGAACTATTTTAATGACATTTTATTTAGATTTTAACCCACTTTTAAGAAAATGTTTTGTGTTCTCAAAATATAATTTTTTTGATGACCAGTTTATTTTTGAAATTTATGCTCGATACAGGTGTGCCAGAGTGTGAAGATTCATCGTGCACCAAAGAAGAAATTTGCGTCTCAACGATTACTGGATATAAATGCATCAAAGCTGAAGAAATTGAAGAATTGGAGCTAATGTGATCAGTTTACTGCCGAAATTAGTTAATCCTAATTAGGAATAAACTACAGATATCTATAAATTAAACTTATCTCAATGAGTTGCTTTTAGTCTTACGTTGCAGATTATTATATGGAAACAACTTTTTTAAACCTGTCTTTTACTGTTAAGCACAATTACACAAAGTAATGAAGCTTTATATTTTACTTCCAGGAAATGTACAGAGGGAAATAATTAAATACATATCATACCCTAAATAACTTTTGAATTGATGATCAGATTTTTATGTACTAGCGAAGTATTGGCACCAATTAAAATGTAAAATCTTTATCAAGTAAACTTTTAGGTATACATTTTGAAGAACGGAGTCCCTATTATGTTATCCGTTTTTAGGTGACTTGAATAGTTTCCTCCACAGGAAGAAGGCGCATTCATGAGAACTTCAGTTCAAAACCTACACCGAGCAAGAAAATATTCTGTATTTCAAACTATTAAAAACTTGAGGCAATATAGTGATAAGTCTTTTTCCAAAGGTAACATTTTTTTAACCAAACTGCTCTTTAGTAATTTTCCAAACGTTCGCTTTTCCACTTTTCTATCAAAATACATTAGAAACGAAATTAAAAAAAATACATAAAAAGAGCTAATTTGTTTAGCTTGAAGTGTTAATTTGAAAAAGATATGAATATTCAAGATGAGTAGGTTTTTATGTTGTCATTTTCCTGGCTTCTTGAAATCATTAATAACATAAACTGCATAGATTTATCTGAGTTATTTTAAGAAATCCTGTTGCTTTCTGCAGAATGTAAACGTCTTAGGCCAAAATATTAAATTAAAATAAAGTTATATGCTATAAAATGGCGAATTGGTCATTATCCTGGCTTATGAATTCCAGGACATTGAAGTGTTACCAAAAATGTTTTTTAACTGCTAATACTGTAAGGAGGGAAAGCAAATATTAACCTAATACCAAGTTTATGTATGATTGTAATATGGTTGGATGTAATCAAAGTTATTTATTTATTTAATGATTGATTGTTATACGCAATTTTACTCTGTACATATCAGCAACAACCAATTATTAACCACTCAGTTGTAAAATATACAGTTCATACGAGTATATTTTTTAAGTAAATCATTAAATTAAAAAAAAACTGATTTACATCAAACATATTGATTTTTATTCTCAAAAGAATTTATTAGATCAACAACCCCGATGCTGTGAATACAGTAATCTAAAAGTGGCTACTGTTCGTAATTTGGTTATCTATAAGATCCTTACTAGCCTGAAAGCTTTAAATTCTACAAAAGACCAATGGGTAACAATCATTTTTATATCAATTGACAAATCTGAGAAAGTGATACAAAATCACAAACAATAAATTTCAGCTTTTTGTTGGTCTGAAAGCTTTAGTTTGGAGAAACATGAAATCAACGTTTGCAAATATCATAAAAGATGAAGAAATTAATTTGTTCTTAGTGTGGTGCAGATGTCAAAGCTTCTAGATCAACAGAAAACTTCAAAGGCCAACATGAGCATCTTAATTGAATCATTGGCAGCATAAATTTCTTGAAGAGAACATTTTAAAGTCATATGTAACTAATCAAACATATGAATTTTTATGACAGTATTGTCAGATAGTATCTATAATGAAGTATTGATAGTAAATTCTTTTTGTCCTTTTGAAGCATGAATGATAAAATAACATGCATTATTAATGAGCAAATATTTCTGCCAATTTTAAAAAAATAATTGCTAATTTTTAGCAACAATTAATGAAAAAATGTTTTACAAATTTCTTTCTTTTAATAAAAAAAAAAAATTTTTTTTTTGCTTAAAATAAATTTTATTCCAAAATATTTATTTTTTTAATAAATTGTTTTATTATTATTATATATAAATATATATACACACAAAATATTCTGACCTCTCTTAATATGTATTTTGGCAAATCTTTGATAGAAATTATGTTTAAAAAGTATGAAAACATTAGGTCTTTAATTTCTATAAATATTTTATTTGTTATAAAAATACATACTTTATAGTATTAACAGAAAAGATCTTAAATTAAAAAAAATTATCACTTATACAATTTATTTACAAAACTGCACAATAAGTCACAAGTGGTTTTACAGAAGAAAAATAAATAAATTAAAAACATAAATATGTTTCCCAAGAAAAATTGTGTATAAATAAAATTTTTCCCTGGAGAACTAAATGTATTATTCCAAAAATAATTTATGTTGCACAAAAAAAAACATCCATATAGTCAGTCAAATCATTAAATAACAGTAGTTTAAATTCAATAATTCTAATTTAATTCAATAATAATAAATTTATCAGCATTTTTTTAATTCACTATTGACAGTTAAATCCAACCATTGGCTTATTTTTTGAAGAACAAATCATGCACTTATTGAAAATATTATGAGACTTTTTTTCAAAAAAAAAAATTTTTTTCAAAGGAAACACACATCTAGTGTAGACTTTTTATTTTTAAGTCTAACTCTCAAAATCTGCTTCTTGTTATATCTAGAAGAAAAGTTATAAGTTTATTAAATGATTTAGTACTCAGTAAATATTTTAGTAAATATCTTTACAAAAAGGTTTATTTTTTCCTTGGAATCCTACAATATTTTTTGGATTTATTGACATTGCATTAGCCTTTAGTATTTTACTTGAATTTATGTTCAAATTAAAAAGATTTTCACTCATAACTTTATTTTTAAATATTTCAATTGTTTTAACAGCTTTTTATAAAATAAAAGATAACTGAAAAATTGCACTATTGAAAATTGGACATTAGTGGATTACTTTTTTCACAACGATTTAAAGTGTAAAAAAAGTTTAAAAAACATCAAATATCTCAAAAAATATAGATCGGATTGAAAAAGTAACATTGGCGCATTTAATTTTTAAAAGCTATCCAATGATATCAAAACTCAATATACGAACCCCAACCCCTGGTGCAATTTTTGAAATCTTAAATATGAAACTCTGTTTTCCTTTATTTTAGATTTGGATTCTCCAGAAAAAAGTAACATTATTTGAGTTTAGTATATGCATTTTTTTTCACATATAGTACTTTAACTGGGAAAATTAAAATATGGTACAAACTGTTTAGAAGGGCAAATTTCGGGACTCATCAGATTAAGAATATAAAAATAGACATGTTTCAAATTTTTTTTTCTAATTTTTTTACATCTGTTTAAAAAAAAAAAGATCATGTACCCTATTTTAATTTCCTTGGTTGCAGCACCATCTATGAACAAAATGCATAAACCTATAACTCAAACAGGATTACTTTATTCTGGAGAACTCAAATCTGCAATAAAAAATAGGAATCCATACTTAAGATTTCAAAGTTGCCCCCACAGCATGTATATTTTAACTTTTTTTATCCCATGTATATTGGAGATATTTGACCGCATCCACACTTTTTTTTTACACCTCGTATAAACATTTATACACAAAGTGAGCTGCCATTCATCATGAATAATGCCAAATGTTGTGATAACAAATTATGTCAATAAAATTGATACTTTGAAATTCAAAGCAAGATGTTGTAATTCTGCATGAATATATTTTTTCTTTAAATCATAACTGCCTACAGACAACTACAGTATAAGTTATGAATTTAAGTAATTGCTACACCATTTAACTATTAAATTTTTCTTAAGATTGAGACAAACAAATTATTGCTACTAAAAAGATAATTAAAAGATAATAATAACATAATAAAGACAATAAAAGATAAATATTTTCTATGAACCATTTCTCATAAATTTAGAAAAATGAAGGTCTGTGATATATAATTAACCCTTTGATGGTTATAAACAGGTTCAGCTCACAATCCAATCGTGCTTCATAATGTGCGCAAACGAGTTCCGCTTGGGAGCAAGATTTTGACCGAAATGGTTAGAAACGAGCACTACTCGCATAGTGAAATTTCTCCCCAATGCACGCTGACGAGCTGAGCTCGTACGCCATTATTATTCTGCATTGATTATGTTACAAATGAATCCTACTCGCGAAATTTAGTTAGTTTTACTTTCTACAGATGGCAGTATGGGTTCCGTGAATTTTTTTCATAATGAAGGGGGAATTTTTTTTTTTACCTTGTTTTTATTTTATTTTGGCGTGTTTTTAGGGTGTTTATAAAGTAAAATGGCTCAAAAGCAGAAGTTAGATAATTATGATGCTGATTCTGTTGTGGATACAGAAGGATTATCAAGCTTTGAGTCTGACTGAAGTGTTTTTTAGGTAATTACTGTATTTAAATGCTTCATAAAGTTTTACACTAGTTGTATTTATTTAGACAATTTAATATTTGCCTTATATTTATAATGAACTATTATTATTTATATATTTGATTATACTCATTTATAATTTACTATTTAATAATTCTCATTTATTAATTGTTTTAAAGTACGTAAAAACTGTTATTTATGAACTGCAAATACTTTAAGAAATTTTTAAAACATATGAGGCGAGCTATCTACAGCATCGCCAGAGAAGGGTGACGTTTTCGGAAGAATGGCAGGGGAAAACAGCTGCCACTTTCGACTACTATTTACTCGTAATACTACGTGAATTAAGTAAACGAAAACTGCATATTTATTACTAGCAAAGGGTTAATAGAAGCCTATAACTATAAACTCAAAAAATATCTCAAGTCTAACTATTAAATACTATTAGAAATATAAGACAAAACAATTATAAATTATTGATGTCCTTTATTCTTAATTTTTTCAGTTTGAGAAAAATTCTATGAGTGAGAATCAAATAAAAAAAAATCATATTAATTTTCATAACACTCGAATACACAGAATGGTAAATTCAACACAGAAAATGAAAGCCTTGAGATTGAGCAACATTCAACTAAATGTTAATTATCGGAAAAAATTAAAACAGTTTAACACCAAAAAAGCCTTCAAGTTTCTATATTTATAGCAATAAAGAAAGCACATTCTTATTTAATATGAAACAAATCAAATGTCATTAAATTATTATTATTCATAACTATAAATACTGACATGGAAAAAAATTATTAAATATTAATTACATCCTTAATTATATTACAAATAAATAACACATTATATACATATTATTTAAATAAAAAGGGCAAAATCTTAAGTAATAAATCCCTTTACTTTAAATTAGTTGACAGCATCACTCAAAAGTAATTCATCTTTTCTTCGACATTTTTTAACTGCTGTGAAAATCAATCCAGAGATAAGAAAGACAGAAAGAGCTCCAAGACCTACACATAGGAAAATTAATGCAGTAGCTGATAACTTAAATCCTACACTAGATCCAACTCCTGCCATGAATGACCTAAAAATATTAGAATCAAAATGTTAAACAGCAATGCAAATCAAATAATTATATTTGAATTTAATTAATATTAAAATAGTTATTGTACATATTTTCGAATAAAAGTAGAGTATTTTTAGAAAAGTTTCAGAAGCTTAAGTTGTGGGGTCAAATTATAATTGGATCAAGAATATTCTCGGAGGGCATCACCAATAGAAATTAAATAATTCTCTTTCAGCTAAGCATTGTCAATAATCATTAAATATCACAAAACATACATAAAAAACAATAAAAGACATAAAATAATAGTTGAAAACGAAATGCCTAAATATAAAAATTGAAAAAAAAAACACATAAAAAGGCTTTGAATTACAAATTTTTAATTCTCTAATTACAAATTCGGAAAATTCATATTTCTTTTACCCACTATGTAACCGTTACTACAAGAGAGGAAGTAAATTTTTATTTCCAAGTGCAGCATGCCTTATTTTTTTATTTATAACAACTTACATACAAATTTTGAATTTTGGATGAATTCTCAAATAAAAAGCGTGCTTTTCCACTTTAACATGGATTCTGAAATAATATAGTTATTTTGTTTATTGTAATTTTTCAGTAACACTTTCCTCCTTTTATTCATTTTTTTATTTTATTTGCATACATACAAGAAGGCTTGTATGCTTATTACAAAGAGCAACTTAAAAATCTAAAACAGAAAAAAAAAATAGAATAAGATATAGTACCAATTAGAAAAGGTTATCACAAAGATACATTCAGGGCTACACCCTCTATGCTTCCTAGTGGTTTACTGACTAGTGATACGGCTCAGCCCCATAGCCGCTTTACCCTTTTATCACATCAATAACTCTTTTTAAAACATCACTGACTTTTACTAGATTACAGCTTGATTTAATCAGTATTGAGATTCATTTGAAGTTTATAGCAAGTTTTTAATAGTTATTTATTTTTAGTTGCCTTTGTCAAGTTAGCACAAGTAAAATCTAGCTGGACAATTTTCGCACTGCATGAAATTTGTTGATATGAAAAACTTTTAAAATGTCCTTCTTTAACCTAAGCAATGTTAAATAATCAGTAGATAATGAAATTTTCTCAATAAATTTGTATTTATAGGAAAAAAATTTTGAGTGTAGAAAATCTTAGTGGTTGACAACAAACCAGTAACATTACTTTTGGAGGTGAAGAATACTATGCATTAACTTTTCATTTAATAAGTTAAAATTTAAAATCAGATTTTATGCTTATAATGATGTTAAGTTACTAGGAAAGGGAACTATTAAAAAAATAGAAATGAAGTAGTATAAAAGTCAATTCAGCAGAAAAATTATAATTAGGGCTAAAAGAATAAATTTGTAAAATCTTTCTTGAAAAAGAAATCTGTATAAAACAAAACTCAGTACAAAAAACTGGTAACAATTTAACTAGCAACAGTTGTTTATTTCTAATGAATACCCACAAAACATTTATGCTTATATACATTCTTGTTGCAGAGCATTAGACATATTTCTACTCGGTCTATTTTGTTTGCAAAAAATCATTACTTGCAGCAATTACATACTGTTAATGATAATTAATAAATCAAAATGTGTTTTTTAGCCAGAACAAAACCAAGTTCAAAAGCTAATAAATAGTAAAAACAACAATCAGTTTCTTCAAGAGTGATCTGTAAACAGACTGATTTAATCAATTACACAATTAGTTACCTGTTACAGAATTAGTATAATGTCATTAATAATTGTGTAGTATAATGTTACACAATTAGTTACATTAGAGAATATAATCAAATTGTGTTCTGTCTGACTATGTGTATTCAGAATTTTTTGGCCTCAAAACTTTAACATGCAGATTCAAATAAATTGTCTGCTGCAGACCAGCTGGTAACTATAGGCAGCTATTAAAAAATATATACACATCTAAACAATTAGAACTATTATATATAGTTAATATTGTTATTTTTAATGTTAATTAATAATTAACCATGAGAATCAAAAAACTCACCACATTGTGTATTCAGTTTTAGAGTAAAATCCATCTCCTTTGGTTCCAAAAGTCATATTAAACTTGCTTACAGAACTATTTCCAAGATCATTAAAAAATAGTTCGGCAATGCTTTGGATATGACGTTCAACAGATTTAGAGCACTTTGATGTAATTTTAGCATCAGTTGAGTTAGCAACAGACGGTTCATTACTTGTATAAGCAACAGGACGCCACGAAAGAAAAGAATCTTGAGAACATGGTGGTAAAAGTGTAATATCCTATAACAAAAATGAATGAAATATAATATGCAATAACATTTAAAAACATTTGGTTATAATTTATAATAAAATTACTACCTACAAAAATATATAAAGAAAAAATTAATTTTCTTTTAAAGTTAAAAAGTTGTATTGCAAAAAATGGAAATAATCTGTCATGTAAAGTACATATTTTTTGAGAATATTGTGTCATTACTGTACAAAAATAATGCAACACTTGATATAAGTTTACAAAATGTTAGTATAAATTTTAAAAATACTTAAATTGACAGATTTATTACAAACATTACTGTCTGCTTTATTTCAGTTAAATATAATGCATCATTTGTTTAAAAAAAAACTTTTAAGCGAAAAAATAATGGATGTGAATAAAAGAAAATGACTTTTAAATGTAGTTATAATTT
This sequence comes from Parasteatoda tepidariorum, assembly GCF_043381705.1. Lineage (NCBI taxonomy): Eukaryota > Metazoa > Arthropoda > Arachnida > Araneae > Theridiidae > Parasteatoda > Parasteatoda tepidariorum. The sequence continues at coordinate 59,844,931 of NC_092205.1, forward strand.
AAAGTTATGAGTTAGTGTAGTTATAATTTTCATTAAATCTATTAAACTAAGTAGAATGAAATGGGCCGGGCATGTAGTGAGAATGGGCCCAGAACAAACAGCATTAAGAGTTTTTAATGCAACCCCCTCCAACAAAAGGTCAAAAGGAAGACCCAAAAAGAGATGGAAAGACTGTGTGGATGAGGATTTTGCCATCCTAAAATTAAAGAGCTGGAAATCAATTGCTGGGAGAAGGGCAGAATGGGAAAAGCTTCTGAGGAAGGTCCATGCTCACAAAGGGCAGTCACAACAATGCTGATGATGATTTAAAGAAGAAAAAATATTGCATTTAACTCTTAAATAAACAGCAAAAATAAATAAGAAAGGACATGAATAATAAATATAATTCACAGACAAACCTTCCAATCAGGATTAACATTTCACACAAAAAAAAAATTAAGGAAAATCAACTTAGACATAATTATAAATATTAAAATAACATTGTATCCAGGGTATTGTTAATAAGATACTTAATTTAGGTATCGATCATTGTATGTAAAGTAGCATTTTTATTTTATTTTATAACCGTCGTTGAACAAACAAGCCAATTTAGGGTTTACAACTACTAATGTTCAACTCCGTAATGTTCCCAGGCCATCTTAAGTGTTTAAGGTTTCAAAATGGGGAGAAGACTTTCCAACCTAGTTCCTGCTCACAACCTGCTAGTCCTGATCACCTTTTTTGCCGTGGCGCTTCTTTTAAGTAGCTGCTGGTTGATCAGGACTTTCTGCAGATATATGGGGAACTGACGCGGCCTTCTGGACCTGGTTCAGGTTTTCCTTCTCCAAGGGGATGTTTAACAACAACTCCTGGATCAAGTATTGGGTGAAATTTGCTTTTGTGGAGGACTATTTGATGAAACTAACCCGCATTTGCGTTAAATGGAGAGAAAAACCACAAAAACCTTCCATGGTTAGCCTAACAGCAAGGGGACTCTAACCCATGATACATCTACTACTGAGGATATTTTATGTCATTTATACTGTGGTCGGTGCAAACCGGGGGTGGAATTTGAATTGACCAGCTATTGGGAGATGAGTGCTCTATCCCCTGTCTATCACTCTAGCAGTGGATACCCCATGCCAAGCTCTCTATCGCATGAGCCACTATGGCTCAAGTATTACTTTTAGAAAGTAATTTACAATATAATTAATATGTTGCAATCATTATGCATCTGAAATCTCAAGTAAATGAGAAGGAAAATATTTATGTAGGCTCTATTATATTTTCTGAATTTGTACATCATTAATTTTTCTCTTTTTAAAAATAAAAGAAAAATAAAAGACTTTAATTAAGCAATCTTAGAAAAACATTTAAGCTATTTTTACAATCTTTATAAAATTAATATAAAATAAATTATTACTTTTAAGTTTCCGGTTTATTTTAGATCAATAATAATAATGTTGTAGCTACTTAAAAATCTTTTACTTGAAAATAGATCGATTATTGCTAAACAATAAAATACAGTAGGGAACCGATTGTCCGGAACGGTTGGGACCATTGCTATTCCGGATAACTGATTTTTCCGGTTTTCTGAATCGCTACAAAAAGCCGTTTCTTTTTACTGTTAAACCCAACTTAAAAAAATAAAAATTTAAAATAATCTAAAAAGAAGAAAAAACAATGAAGTAATACACTAATGATTATTTCCAAAATTATGGTAAGGTAAAGAACAAAAATGCACCTAGAAAACAATTAAAATTTTAACCCAAAGTCTTAGGATGGTGAAGGTGGAAGGCTATTTATAATACTTAAGACAGATATAAAATTTCAAATCATTTCTCACTTACAGAAAAAATGCCAGGTGAAAACTCATCACTGACAGACTTTGCGACAACAGGTTCACAATCATCTTGATCACATGTTTTGGCTAAAGGTGAAAAAACAGATACTTCCATAGCATATCGTATTCTAGAGGAATTTGAGTAAAATTTGTTGAAGACAACTTTAAGTTGAGTTGAGTTTCCAGAATAAATCAGGTGAGGATAATTAGATGCAGCTTCTTCTTTACCAGAAATTGAAAACTAACAATAAAGAAAAAGAAAACATTTTAATAGTTCTTTTTGAAAATTCTTATAAAAAAAGTTTATTATTGTCAGTTGAAATAACATGTTAAAACAAAGAAAACTAAATGACATTATTAAATACAGTAAAGTCTAAGACAGAATCATTTAATGTCTCATTCTTAAAAATACAAAGTTTAAGAATTTATCACATTATTGCTATCCTTTTCTACTTGGACANCGGTTGGGACCATTGCTATTCCGGATAACTGATTTTTCCGGTTTTCTGAATCGCTACAAAAAGCTGTTTCTTTTTACTGTTAAACCCAACTTAAAAAAATAAAAATTGAAAATAATCTAAAAAGAAGAAAAAACAATGAATTAATACACTAATGATTATTTCCAAAATTATGGTAAGGTAAACATCTTTCAAAATCGAAAGAAAAATCCTAAAATCCTATGAGGAAAAAAAAAAAATTTTAAATGGCGGGAAAATTTATCGAATTTTGTTCCGGTTTTATGGTTTTCCGGTTTTCTGATTTCCGGATAACGGGTTCTGTACTGTATATTATTTTAATAAAATACGCTTATTTTACTGAAGTAATGTTGTTGCCAGATATTCATGTCAGAAAAAATTAAAAATATTAAATTTTTAAACATGTAATTAATCAACAACTTTAATCGAGAAAAAAAAATTTAAAAAAATTTTTTTTTTAAATACATATTAAATTTGGATATATTATTATAGATTCATTTTTATATTTTCTTTTTTAATATTTCGAAGTTAAATTTAAAATTATATCACTTTTCAAAATAAGGCAGCTTCAATTATTTTCCTTAAAAATGATCCTTTTAAAGTAATTTTAAAAAAAATTATAAAATACAATGTACATTCCAAATATAAATAAGAATAACCAAATTAATAGAAACATGAAAAAAATAAACTTTAAAAATACATTCATTACATGAGGTAAAAAATATAGATAAAATATAATCACTTAAATTGTCAAATTAAATATAAATTAATAATTAAAAGTTATATAACTTAAGAGATGTCTTCACTCGCAACCAAATTCAACCATTACGAAACTTAGTGCAGGAAGGGGTGACATTACATATGCTTTTATCATTGATATTTAATTTCCATAAATGAATTAATAACTGTTATTTATTCTATTTGCTAAACTAAGCATCCTTCAAAACAGGCAAAATACAAAATGGCAATTAGAATAAATGAAACATAGTGTGCTAAAATTTCAACGAATTTTATGACAAAATTATATTAATACAATTCTTCAATCAGTATTTTTAGAAAGTAACCTAGTAATTTATTTTTGTCTATTTTCAGTTTTTAAAATTTTTTTATTTATTTATTTGGAAAAATATTATTGTTTTTGTTTAAGTCAAAATAATTCTTCTCCACTATATCTAAATTCCTTTTCATCAATTTAAACCAAAATACAAGCATAAAATACAAGTTCTCAAAAAAAATTCACAGACAATTGTTAAGATACCTATTCTAAATTACTCTATGCACAATTTTACTTGCTATTAGAATCCATAGAAATTTTAAAAACAATTAAATGCTATTTTTTCCAATCTAACAAAGCTAAACTCTAATTTCCTACTTTTTAAAAGATATTGTGCAATGTAATGATTCTCTACCATCAAAATTTTGCTAAGAACAAAAATGCACCTAGAAAACAATTAAAATTTTAACCCAAAATCTTAGGATGGTGAAGGTGGAAGGCTCTTTATAATACTTAAGACAGATACAAAATTTCAAATCATTTCTCACTTACAGAAAAAATGCCAGGTGAAAACTCATCACTGACAGACTTTGCGACAACAGGTTCACAATCATCTTGATCACATGTTTTGGCTAAAGGTGAAAAAACAGATACTTCCATAGCATATCGTATTCTAGAGGAATTTGAGTAAAATTTGTTGAAGACAACTTTAAGTTGAGTTGAGTTTCCAGAATAAATCAGGTGAGGATAATTAGATGCAGCTTCTTCTTTACCAGAAATTGAAAACTAACAATAAAGAAAAAGAAAACATTTTAATAGTTCTTTTTGAAAATTCTTATAAAAAAAGTTTATTATTGTCAGTTGAAATAACATGTTAAAACAAAGAAAACTAAATGACATTATTAAATACAGTAAAGTCTAAGACAGAATCATTTAATGTCTCATTCTTAAAAATACAAAGTTTAAGAATTTATCACATTATTGCTATCCTTTTCTACTTGGACAGTGTTTTCACATGAACATTTAAAATCGGGTAAAGCAACCCCATTATAATATTTTAAAACATGCACTTATAATTTGATTTTAAAGTATTTAAAAAAATATGGAAACAAATATAATAAGGAGCCATTATTACTCATCATATGATAAAAATCTTATACATATAATAAATATTTTTGAATACTTACCTCAATTTCAAATGTCCCTCCTTTCGAAAAAACTGTTTCATCACCAGAAGAAACTAAATTTATATGAGCAAATGTTTCAGAACAGCTTATAGAACTATTTGTTACATTGTTCCATTGAAAATTTTCCAAAGCTAAGGGAACTACTTCACTTATTTCATTTATATCTGAAGAATCTTTTTCATAAGAATTTTGCCACAGCTAAAATATAATTAGTAAACTATTTTATCTAATAACACAAACAACAATTTAATTAAAGTAATATTATGTACAGAAATGCATGGTATACATCACGATTGATCACTAATCATTAAATGGTTGCCAAGCTCTGTAGACAACGACACAATAGTATATAAAAAAAACTAAGAAACTAATTAAACAGAGCCATCTCCAGACAAGCCACAATATATATTTAAACTTATGGCTAGTACAAGAAACATGTATTAACACCTAAACAATAGCAGTTGGTACAAACAGGCACCAATATGAAAATATTATTGGGTAACAAGATCTGTATTTTATGCTATTATTTAGAGATACAATGAATAAACAAGAAACTTTCTTCAAATTTAACAATTTGCTAAACCAAATGCATAGGTTAAGTTTAAAAAATTTTCTGGAAAACTTAGCCTATGATTTGTAGCACTTGACCTATGATTGATTTGATAAGTTCCTAAAACAAATCAATACCTCAGGGGGTGCTGAATCGGAGATTGATTATTCTCTGGTTTAGGTCAAAATTATGATTTGTGGATAAATGAATGGATGTTTGAACGAGTCTGTTCTTTAAAATGGGCTGTGACGTGTGTTTGTGGGTGAAGTAAATTTCTTGGTAATAGATGACGCCACTGAAAAGCAAGAAACAGACTCTCTGCCTTAAATTTGCTTGGTTTCACCAAGCAGGCTTACTGGTATAGGCAAATAGCATAAGAAACAACATCAATTTTATAGAATGAATTTCCCCCCTGCTTTCAATTCCACTTATATAAAGAAAAATGCAGCTTTGAATTAACAAAGCTCTTATTTAAATTAACAAAGCTTTTATTTATTAACTAATCATACAGTACACTGAAATAAAATTAAAAGAAAAAGAGTTACTTCTTTATAAGTACAAAACAAAGAATTCCACTGTGTCTCACATAATGCACAGTGCTCCAAAACAAAAGTATATATTTTAAAATAAAAATGCACGTTTAGAAGTTAAGGTTGACATATCAACCTGAGTACTTTCAATATCAAGGTTACCGTTCCGGTTTTTTGGTTTTCCTGTTTTCTGATTTCCGGATAACGGGTTCTGTACTGTATATATATATATGTAGAGGCTTTCCTGGGAGTAACTATGGATTATAATCCTTCAAGTTGATTCTCTTTCATGATGATTTTTTTAGTTTTGTGGGCTACTGCTTGGGTTTATGCAAAATTTGATAATTATATACATATATATATATATTAATTTTTACAAGTTAGAAATCCCCTTAGCACCTTGGTGATTACAGTTTGCATGAACAGATATCGATATGTTAATATCCCTAAACTCTATGTAAAACAAATGGAATTTAGTTGAATAAGTTATACAAAGAATTTATCTTAATATTTTAATGAAAGGAGTTCCTTTATTGTCTTAGATAAAGAGTTAAAATAATAACAAAGTTTTAAAATCTTCTACTATATTAATAGACAGTTCATTAAGGGATAGATATAAGAGAAAATTATTGGAATATTAAATATACAGCAATGTAAATAGACAGTTCATTAATGGATATATGAGAGAAAACATGAAACATCAATAATTTAATTTTAAATCATTTATTTTACAACAGTTACTTAAAAATCATTTTACCTCGGATATTGTAAAACCTGTTGAGGAGAGGGGATTCTTACTAAATTGAATAGCACCACTTTGAAATAAACGGAGCTTTTCAAAGTCAATTTTTTCAAGTGTAGTATCTTTTGAAGTTCTAGAAATAATTACACTAGGAACAACATAAGAGCTCCATAAATAATGGATTTTATCGTGATCATCTGTAGCAGTAACGTAGATGACATTTAAATTATGTTTATTCTCTTGATCAATTGAATCTGCATAAACAGTACACTCAATCTAAAAAAAATAGAAAAAAAATCAGATTAAATTAAATAAATTAAAGCTTGCGAGTCAATTTTAATACGAGGCAATGTTATCGCTTACTCACATGTCGATTTATTTCACAAAAACAGGACAATATTGTGGTAGCTAATACTAATGTAATAAGTGATATTTTAAGGCACATGTTATAAAATTAATTTGATATCAATGAAAAATCAAAGATTATATACTAAATCATCACAATAGATCACAGCACGACTATACAGTATGAGTGATAAAATGAAAATTAATTATATGGCATAATTAATTACAGAATCTACAAGCTTTGACAAATTTATTTATCAACCATCACAACATTCCTCTGAGACAACATCTTGTGAGATAAACAAATCAAATACTTATAGTGCTCACTGGAAAACTGATAAAACTTATACAACTCATTGAGTTGAAAAAGTATAATTTAGTTTATCTCTTCAGATACAAGTTTTAATTTTATGAAAGTAAACTTGTTCAACCGATTAAGCTGACTCACCCAGTTCAGTATTACGTTCACATGATTTGGAACAAATTACGAAATTAAATGTTTCCCTTAAATTCAGATTTACCAATTGGCAACAATTGGTTTTATTTACTGTTTACATTTTAAAGATTTTAAACTACGAGCCATCGTGTGCTTAAGTTATATATACGGAATTCTGCTTAAATAAGGTTATTATAATTAAAATTTACTTTCTAAGCAAAAAGCATCAAATGTTTCTTGTGCATATTTTTTTCCGTTTTGTTTTAATTGTTAATTTTTATATATCATAAGAAATAAATTGATAATAAATTTGATGGTTGTTTTTATAATGAAATTCTATTCCTTAGATTTTTTTACTAAGACTGAATCTATTTTTCGAAATTATTTTGTTATATAGATACACTACAAAAGTACTAACTATGTATTATAAATATTTAAGGAAATCGAACATACCCAAAACAATAGAAATTCTTCAAAAAAGTGCTATTTTACGCACTTTAATTTATGATGTAAAAATATTTGTTGGAACATGCGTACATTCTTACATGACATGCGTCTTTTAGTAAAATTCTATGCTTACATTTATGTTTTTATCTGTTATATTCTATGAGACAATGTTTACATTTATGTAGTAGGTAGATTTTTTAGATTAAAGATTTGAAAATTAAAATTCTGTTTCAATTTTATGTTTAACATGTACTTTAGAAACTTTGGCCGATAATTAGTAATGAACTTAGTTAGGGTGAAAAATAAATCAAGTCTTTAATCGTCATCAAATTATTAAGAGGAAATTTTATTTTAACCTAGAGGTGCACAACCTTTTTCAGTGAAAGGCCACCTGCACAGCAGGTTGATTAACGAAGGGCCACTTGCATAGGTTGACCAACTAAGAGCGGTTCACTTATTTAGGCACATCAACAGCAAATATGACAATATTTATGTGTATATAATACCGTATTTCGATAACTTCTAATTTATTCATTTGTTGTCATTTTTTTTTTCTGTGCAGAATGTAGTTAAGCATGCGGATATCCATTGCAATAACTTTTGAAAAAAAGATCAAGAAACAACACAGATTTACAATAAAATCTGAACAAATTAAGCGTGTCAAGAAGTGATGACTTGAAAGTGCAATTTACAATTTTCGACATTCCTTTTATTTTTGGATTATTATCAATTATTAAACACTTGCACTTTTGCTAATTCACATTGAATTCACAATTACAGTAAAAAAAAATATAAAAAAATTTTTTAATCCTACACCAGGACAGATGCCATATCTGCCATGAGCTCTCTACGAGCTGAATAAAAATTATCCTTGTATTGAAAGTTGTGTGGAGATCAGTTTCAAAAAGAAAAACACGAAGCAACTTTTCAAATGAATAAAGCCCATAAAAGCTCCTGAAGGACACAAGATGCAGTTAGGTACAATGAAAACACCAATATGGTATAAGTGTGCTCATATGGTATAGTTTACTAAACTATCTAAAGTTAGCAGTGAAGATTGAGCATGGAAGGCTTATTGGGAGTGGAGAGTGTTACAATAATTTTCAGCATGTCTATTTCGGAAAACCTTTTGAAATTTATTATTTATCATATAACAGATTTGTTTTTGTGAAAGTAAAGTGTGGCTGCTGTAATTTGTATTCATTTTTTTCGCCAGGATATCTACTTTACATATAGTCTACTAATTTGTATAATCAAAGTATACTCTTAAATATGAATACTTATGTTGTCTTTTAAGTAATATGTTTTTTGTTTTTTTTAAATTCTGTGTAAAACTACTAACTCTGTATAAATATAAAACTAAGATAAATAATATGAAAAGATATAGATTTTTTTGTTTACAGAGTTGGTAAGAAAAACTTTTAATTTTCTGGTGCTAAATTAAATTTAATTTGTTTATATTTAAGTTACTTTTATAATAACTGGTAAACTGTAATGGTTATTTTTAGTCTCTTCCCATTTTTACACTGTCCTGAAGAAATAGATTTCTTCTTGAAAAAATGTCAATTCTGCTTATTTATTAGTCACTGACCACTATGATTTTTTTTTCCTTTCGTTAAATAAATCTGATTTCTTGAATACAGCACTGAAAAGAAGTTAATTTACCCTGCTAAACATGCTGATCACTTATTCAGATAACACACTAAATCTCAAAAGATGACAGCAAACTTTAAATATATGTAAAAAAATTAATTAAAAAAAAACATTTAATTTCTTTGACATCCCTGTTTACTTTCCTTCCCAAACAATCAATTTTAATAATTTTATGCTGTAAAAGTTCCCATTTTTAACTTTATTACAAAATTCTTAGAGCTTCTATATTTTAAAAAAATATATGATTTGGCTTATTCTGTAACCTATTAGTTAATATTCTTTTATTTTTCAGAAAAGTTGTATCATGGGTAGAGATAATCGTCGTGTTGCTCCTCCAGACAATTGTATGTCACCAAATTTCTTTAAAAGTAGTAAAAAACAAGAAAGCATTGTAAGTTTTTATTTATATCTTCATGTTTTATTCTTTATAGATAGAATGGAATTTTAACCATAATCATCATTTTTGTTTGACACAAGTATAAAATAATATGGCTGCAAAAAATTACTATTCTTCGATTAATTTTAGCTTTAGAAAATATTTGTATTTCTAAGTTCAAAAAAATTTAACGTAGAAATTCATCACAAAAAAAAATTAAAAAACCATAGTGTATTGTGCATGCTTAGATATAAGAACATATCGCTGGTTCAAAATTAAAACGACACTTCTGCACTCACTTCTCATTCAAACAACACTAATCATGTTTTCAGAAGCGCCGTTTTAATTTTGAACCAGCGATATGACTGCAAAAACTCCTTAACTAATATTTTTAACTTGTTCCTTAACTAATATTTTTCATAAAGCTAAATAAAAGCAGTTTAAAAAAAAAAAAACCTTCAACTTTGTTAAATCTTGTTTTAAAATAATATTCATAAAATGTCATATTCAAAAAATGATTCGGAAATTAATGACCTCATTATCATCAATAACTTTTTCCTGCATGAATATTCCTGAAATATTTCTCTAAAAAAGTACAAAATATCTTATTTTGCCAGCCAATGAAAGAATAAATAATACGAGAAAATCTAAATAGTGTTAAGAGAGTGAAAAGCATACATAGTGAAACTTTTCTGTAACAGTAGTGATGACATCTGTTATTTTTTTTTTTAATCTAGTGTGATTATACTTTTAATGTGTCTAAATGATTTGTATTCAAGTACTTGACAGTAAGAGTTTGGCAAACTGGAATTCAACTAACCAAAAAGATTAATTAACTGGAATTTCCGGAAGTTTCATAATTTTTCTATGCAAAATATTGAGTATAACATTCTAAAATCTATGATAAATACAAGGGAATCAAGTCAAATTAATGCTTTCCTTCAGTCTTGCTCTAATTTAAATAAGACACTAACCCTGAAAGAGCCCTTATTTCATCCTTAAACCAAGACTGAAAAAGTTCAAACTTGAATCAACACACAGCTTCATCAAGATCAAGTTAAAATAGAATGAGAAATTTCTCCCACCTTTGTTTGTGGAGGAAGGGGGAAAAAACAGCAAATGTGAAAAATCATTAATGTAAGAGAATTATGTGAAAAAAGTCAAACTTGCAAAGGATAATGTTGAATTCCTGTAGCATAAATGAAGAAAAAGAGAATTTAACATTGTGTTTTGATTGGTGTTCATTTAAAGTTTCTTTCAGTTGTAATCAATACCGTATAATCATTGATATCTTGCTGGAAAAAGAAACAAAAGCAGGAATAATAAATACCAGACTGTATATTAGACATTGGATAACAGATGTTTATGAATAATAAGTATTGGAATGTTAGATTGTATTGAATAGTTTATTGGACAAAATACAGTTTTTTTCTTTAATCTTTTATTTTTATGATGCTACATTTCTTCTAAAAAATATGATATTGTGAATTTTCCACCCATTTTTCTGTTTGTCTTTATTATTATTTTCCTTTCCATAACAGCTCATAGATTTGAATTTTAAAAACATTTTTGCTATACAGACAACTTTTCCACAAAAAAAAAAGGAAGAACTGCATAAAATGTTAAAGGCATTGGTTTAAAGTTTTATTTTAAAAATTAAAAGCAACGAAGTTTTATTTTAAAAAATAAAAGAAAATTCTTTTGAATAATTTTTTTTTTTCAATTTTCCATTTTTTGTTGTATTTCTCTTATATACACACATGCAATTATATTATAAAGTTTTATTATCCTTTATTTTTCTTACTTCTCTGTAAGTGGAAATTCTGAGCAACCTTTGTTTTCCTCTGACATTTTTATTATTGATCTTCATTTTTCCAGTTGATATGGAACACTGAGAATTTTGGCGTTATATTTTTAAAGCAGAGGGTAATTTAGTAACAGTTAAAAACTACTTTTTTTTTCTGTTGTGTTTCTTTCCATTTTGCAATTTTATATTTTTTATTGATTTTTTTAATCAATTTTATGGACAAGTAACTAAAACTAGTACAATTAAATTCCTATTTTCATTTTCAGGTAAATGAGAAAGGAGAGAGAAGAGATGGAAGGAAACCAGATGACATTAGGCCAATGTGTAATAATATTTAGCTTTTAAACTCTAATGTAATATTTATCCTCAGCAGCTATCTTTCTTTTTAAAAAAGAAACACTAATTTCTGAATATAAAATTATTAGAATTAAAAACCATATTTTCTTATATTGCAGGTTTTTTTTTAAATATTCTTTTAAAACAACAATGCAGAAGCTCTAATTTCTTTTTTGGCTATTCATGTACATGTTAAAATTTTTCATTGACTACGTCAAATTATTATAGTATTGTTAACAGGGTTGGGTTTTGACGTCAAAAACTGGTTTTTGACGTGGCAGTGGTAAAAACCGTCAAAAACCTACTGTTTTCTTTCATTTATGGCATATAGCGAGCAATATACTATTTTCACATAATTGCCTTTATAAATGAATGTTGTAAATGATTGCTATTGATTTTGCAACTATGTACATGTATTCTTATAGAAGGATAAACATTCATATAGAAATATTGTTATATACTTATTAAAAATAGTGATACTTTTATCATTATAGCTTGATTTGCAAAGGATTCAAAATGTTGCACTTCTTAATTGTTGGAAATAAACAAACAAACGAAAAAGCTTCGAACTATTAATAAATTCAAGAACTAAAAAGAAGAATTTAAAATTTGGCATTTCTTAAATATTAGAAATAAGCTAAACAAAACTTGTAACTACTAACAAATTCTAAGTCAAGAATGACTTGACATTCTTCAGTAATGTAATATGCCAAACAAAATGATGCTTGGAAATGTTTAAAATTTTGTCTGGTATCCTAATATTTTACTTCAAATAGTATGTTTTGATATAATCATGTTGGGAAAATGCAAGAATCTGTTCTTAAGTATCTTTTAACAACTTTTTTTCTAATTTTATTGCCCAAAAATGAATTAATTTTAAATTATAAGCAGTTAAACTCAAATAAAAATACAGTTTTACCAAAACTATGGGTTTTTGACATGACGGTAAAAACCATGGTATAAACCTGTAAAAACCATCATGTGTCAAAAACTTGCCAACCCTGATTATTAAATTGTACAAACAATTAAGAATGAAAGTATTTATTTTCTTCATAACATTATTAGAGTGAAACCTCAGTTATGAGTGGGACCCAAAATATTGTCCGTTTACAAGAGTTGTTTCTTTGAGGGGGAAGGTAAACTAATAGCAAAGGCTCACACCATAATTTTTTTTCCTTTGTTTGCTATGAAGAAATAATTAAACAGTCTGTAACAAGTATTTACATTGGTATTTATTTAAACTTAACGAAAGTTGAATATTTACAGTCCAAGAAATGTAGATTAAAGAATTTGATGCATTCCTTTGTTTTACATTTATCCCGCGGAAAAAAAATGTGATGAAAGTTTGTTTAAAACGGCTGTGACGTACCATATCTTCATGGTACATTTTTAAATCATCTAGCATTTTTACACCAATGTCATCGTTTATGGATTGATAAAAATTTTACAGTTCTTGAATACAAGTTTAAGCATCACTTAAAGTTCTCACTTTTGGTGCAGAAAGCCTCAATTGAGTAGTATCTGTTTCTAATACTTCCTTAAAAACAAACCTAGAAATAAGAAGCATGACAATATTCCATAGGGCCTGATGTCTTACAGGCCCTATGGAGTTGTATTCAGAATAGATCACTTAACAAATATTTAAATAAATGTTTGATTTATGTGAATATCGCTTTGATTAAATTTCCATTCTTCTTTTTTTTAACCCAACTGTGTTAAGTACAGGAGCAATTTGGTTAGAAATAAAAAGGAAATTTCATTGAGGAAGAGGAATTGAGATCATTTATTGTATCATTTCAACTCGTGGGGTCTCAAAACTGAGCATGTGGGGTTTCTTAATTCAACTGTGGGGTCATCTGCATCATCCAGGTAAAAAGACCAAAACAGGGTTGCCACTCCACAGGGAAGACCTGGAAAATACAGGGAATTTAAAAATCACCTAAAATAGCTGAGAATTTTGATTTTTTTCTTTACAAACTGGGAAAATACAGGGAATTTTGTTTCTTACTTTTGCCTTTTAAAAAATGGTGACCACTCAAAGCATAATCTATGGGATATTTAACCAAGATATTTCAGCTACACTAAACTATTTAATTTACTATACCATTATTTAAGTATGTTCAGCAGTTAAAACTTATAGAGTTAGCCCAATATAGCTCACACAAGAGCATAGTAATTGTTGTTTCCTCTTAATATATTGCGCATAATATATACAATGAAAACACAGGGAATTTTTTTTCCAGATTTGAATGGCAACCCTGCAAAAGATGCTGCTGTGCAAAATATTTCACATTAGCAGTATCATTTTCTCTTCCTTCTTATCAAAGATAAAGAAAGGTGACCGGAGATTGATTGATTCTCTAGTACTGAAATAGCTTAAAAATATTTTTAGTTATAGATAAGATAATAAAATTTACATTCTTTAAAAAATGCTGGAAAGATTTTTTTTTTAATTGAATTGAATTAGAAAGAATTCTTTTTTTTTTCACATTTAGAAAAAAGGGTGTCTATTTTGAAAATAATGTTTTCAAAGCATAAATTACAGTCTGCATCCAGTTATGGGACTGTCTGCTTTGTGGAGAGGGCACATTGTGGTTTTTTCATAGAAGATTTACAGGGAATTAAAAAAAAAATTATGCATTATGAGAAACATTCATTTTATAGGAGTGTACGTAATGTGAGGTTTCACTGTAATTAGCTTTTAATGTAATTATTACATTATAAAATTAACTGTGTTTTTTTTTTTCTTTTCTGTATAGCCCTAAAAGTTGGTCTTATACCTACTGTCACTGGATCTGCTTATCTTGAATGTGGCAATACGAAAGTTATCTGTTCAGTGTAAGTGTGTAATTTCATCAATCCTTCTCATTTTTTTATTCTCATCTCATTTCGTCATTTTATCTATTCTCATCAATCTATTTCTTTCTCATTAAAATTTAAAGTTGAGCTTAAATCATGATTACCTGTTATCTTTAAGTCTTTTTTTTTAATTATTAAATTTAGTTGACCTTTAGGAGAGTCATATTTAGTTGTAAAATAATATGTAATTGTAGTTTGTTTTTTTCTTTTACAAATGAATGATGGCTAAATAATATAATTTTGGCAAAATTTAAAAATAAATTCGGCATTTATTGTGCAAAAAAACGCTGTTGGTATATGATTATTTGACTAATCAAATCTTATTACTGCTTTTCTTTTTTAATACAATGTAAAAAAAAAATTTAAATTTTAAATGAGTTTTTTTTTTCAGAGTTTTTATTATTTAGATTTAAAAAGATTTTTTTTTTGTTTATTCATTTATTCTTAATGAAAGATATTAAGAAAAGTATTGCAAGTGTTTTTCTACAAACTTAGAAACTACAACTTCAAACTTAGAAAAAGAATTTTATAATTGATCTCTTACAAGAATTTACTGTTTTAACTTGAAAGCACTTAACATATTGAAGGTTTGTATGAGTGGCCCAGGAGAGATATTTAAGTCTGTTTGCATATTTAAGTTTATTTAATTATTCAGTGCAAAAAAGGTGTGAGTGATAATTAGTTGAATTTAGAAACATTAATGTAAAAAAAAATTGCAATAATAAGGAATATTTTTACAAGACAAAACCTTTTATTCAATGACCTAATAAAAGTTCTATTACAGCATTAACATTTCTATTGCTAATTAAAGTTATCAACCTTATTTGACAATTCAAATCACATTCAAACCCGAATCACCTGTTGTTTCCTAATGTTTAAGTATACGTATACATACATACTACTGCTGATTAATGTTTGTTTTCTTCATAGTTTCTTATCAAAATGTACTTTGTTTTATTTAATCAGCATTAAAAGTTTAAAAATTAAAAAATGCTTCTTGACATATGTTTACAGAATTGTGAATGAAAATCAGTATAAAAACAATAATATATTCACTAGTGCTAAGACCTAGGCTTTATTTATAAGGATTGTAGTCATTTAAAAAAAAATTCCTATTTTCATGAACTTAGTGCTACATTAAGAATCATTTTTATCCTTTTGCTTTCTCTTTAAGGTATTGTGAGTATTTTGTATCTTTTTTTCGCACTAGCTAGCTCATTATATTTACATATGATTCTTTTCAAATGCTTACATGAATGAGTTAGATGCAAATTTGTACAATCATTGAAAAAAAATTCTTAATCATTTTAATTTATATATTAATTTTTGAAGTTTAATCTTGAATTATTTAAACTACCATAACAAATCAATCATTCAAATATTTGTATATAGGATATCTTAGACAATTATGCTTTTAAGTCTTGGCAAAGTAGTTTAATTTTTAAAAAACTCTACTACTTGAAAAAATACTTTTATTATTATTTTCTACTTTGTTAAGCCTTTCTAAATTCACTCTCAAGTAGGCAGCTATTATGTCAGCATTCAAAATCCTTGGTGGTTTACTGGCCCGAGATCGCTAAATCCTTTTTGGACCATTGTGAAAAGAAATGATCACTGTTTTATAAGACCACCAATGCATCTGCCATTAATTGATCATAGAATGATAGAAAGTTTATTTGATTAGAATGGTATGATAATAATTAGAGCATAATGGAAATTTGATTTAGCTTTTCTTTGACAAACCTTAGTTAAATTTTTTTTTTTTCATTTTTGAGGTTTATGCTTATCATAGAATCATTTATTTTATTTGAAGTTACAAAATGTGATTTTAAGAAAAACTGGAAGATACATTGAATGAAGAATACCCGTGTGAGAAAATTAAGTAAACTCATGTGTCAGAATCAGTGGTTGACAAATTACAAATGGCCAGAACTTGATGCGGAAAATAACAAAGTATATTAACAATATACATTATTATTTAATGCTGGTGTTTATTTTTCTGAATTTTATTTAGATAATTGCACCAATTTTAGGCATTTATTTTTTATATGAGACATTTTAGTATTTTTTTAAATTGTTAAATCAATTTATTATAATTAACCAGTTTTCTTTCAAAATGAAGATTATGAACATATTTAAATGATGTACAAATAGAGAGATTTTGGGTGGACCAGAAGTATTGTTTGTGGGCCAGTATACAATGAAGCTTATTGGTCTTTCGAACCAGTACATTTTTTTTAGAATTTCTATTGCTATGTGAGATGTGTCACTTATTGTGAGTTCTTAGAACAAATTTCAATTAATCATAACTAAAATGTTCAATTTCATCATTTATTATGTGTTTCTCTTGGTTATTATTTTGTAAGATTTTCTCAGGTTGTAAATCTTTGCTGGTATCAGATATTTGACCTTGTCAATTTGATGACCTTTGGAATGAGGCATATTAAGATACTTTTTAATGACAAATTATTTTGTAGAAAACATTAATTTTTCCATATTTTTTATTGAAAATATGAATTGAGAATTTTGTTGTTTTTTAATATCAAATAACAATAGTTTTTAATTTATGTTACGTGAAATAATTTATCTTTTTAATACATTATTTATGTATTACTTTTTTACTTCTTCAATTATACCTTTTTAAATTTTCAGTATTGGTCCTCGTGATGTTTTGACCAAAAGTGATTCTGCGACGAAAGGCCAACTTAGCTGTGAATTTAAGTACAATATGTTTTCTTGTAGAGAACGTCAGCCATATGTTCCATCTGATGAAGAAATGGCTACAGCTAAAGCAATTCAAGATGCATTAGAGCCTGTAATTTTACTTGTAAGTAATTATAGTCAATAATATGCAGGGTATCTCAAAAATGCTGCAATAAAATTTCCAGAATTGCTAGAAATTACATCATAAGAATTGCATAACCTTTCATGACCAAAAACATCAGAGTAAAATGGTAGGAACTGAAAAGACGGAGAAATGGCTGAAAGGACGTAGGAAAATGAATATTTTAAAACATGTATAGGGTATCATGAGTACCAAATGATATATTAATTGTATAAAATTTATAATGAAGCAACAAATGTTTAAAGTTTATGTCATTTCACACTATTCATGTTGAACACCAATAGTTTGACTACCTGGTGCTGTCTAACACGCTGATTTCTTTGAAGGGCAAATGTTGTTGATGTCGTTACCACAGAATGTTGTTGCTAACTTCTAAGATTTAGGATATGTGATAATTTTAAGAACTCCCCACATAAAGAAATTAAGGCTCCGCAATTTATGTGATTGGTAAGGACTTAGCAGTACGCACATAGTGCTCTTAAGTGCATGGTAGTATTATAGTAATGGGATATAATGCATCACAATACAATAACATTTTTGTTCATATGTTGCTATACAATTCTGAATCCTTATGATGTGCCCTACCTGCCTTAAAAGCTTGTTGCAGCATTTTTGAAACCCCCTGTAAATAAGAAATCATTACTATTAAAAAAATTTATTTAATTAATATTAAATCATCGTAAACTCTTTTAATTTAGCATAAATTTCCCAAGTCACGTCTGGATATTACTATTTATGTATTGCAAGATGATGGGGGAGGTAACAATATTTTTTTTTTATATGAAATCTTTTAAATGTTTTCATCATGTGGTTTACATATTTCAAAAATTTGATCTATTCTTATAGCTGCCGGTGCTGCTATAACATGTGCTGGAGCTGCTTTATCTAATGCTGGGGTTGAAATGTATGATTTGCCTGTTGGGTGTACTTTGGTTTGTATAATTTTCTGCTTTTTTTTAAAAAAAAATTTCTTCATGTGCAAAAATAAAAGTATTACCTTGTAATTGTCTTTGAATTTAAGTATATGTATGTTTGTTCGTTTGTTTTTAATACATAATGTGAGCTAATATTATTTTGTATGACTGATTTAATGAATATACAGTGGTATCTCTAAGCTGAGGACAGAATCGTATACTTTATTCATTATCAGGAGATGCCTTGCATGAGAAAAATATATTTTTTTTAATGGAAGTGTTTGGCATAAAAAAATTATACTAGCCCATTATATTGCCTATATTCCTTGTCATTTTATAATGATAATTATAAATGTAGAGAACATTATCCAGACTTAGATAAAATAAAAAAACTTTCTCCAAACTTTCTAATCACTAAAAAATTTCTGCAAGCAATTTATTGACACTTGTAACTAGTTTCAACCTTTTCTTTGTCACCTAATTTTGATGAAATTTAATCAAAAATTACTAATTAGCTTTGCCTTTTTATAATAAAACTCTATGCTTTATTGATTATCATATTTACCTTGACTTACTGTCTTACTTATTGATTCCACTTACTGATTACTTATTCTATATCTAAAATCTAAGTCGTTCAGAAACATTTCAATGCAAGCATTTAGTAATTTTTTTCATAATAAATAATGTTAAAAAATTGTACGCAAACCATGTTTGTGCATATTATGCATATCTGATATCAATCTTTATTTATTCTGTTAGTAAATTTTCTAAAATGACCTATTTTACTACTGAAAGTTTTACAACACTTCCATTATTATATTTTGCAGATATACTGTAATTCTCAATTTTTAATTGATCCAACTGCTGAAGAAGAAAATTACTCTGAAGTTAGTACTTTAAATACAATAGAATTTTAGTTCATTGTCTTTTCATATTTTAATTGCTTAATCCTTTCTTATGTTTTAGGTTAAAGATTTTACAAAAATTAGTATGGCAATGATGGTAGAATATCAGAGTCAAGTTATATATATGGATAGCAGTGGATATGTAAATCCTTCTCTTTTGACTGAGGTATGAATTTTCTGTCTGGATTAATATTTTAATACAGTAAAACCTTTCAGGAGCGACTACTCTCTGTTCCGCAGTAAAATGGTCATTGATGGAGATAGCTCATTCTTAGAGGCTTCCTCCATTGACTTCAAAGTTGTTATCGAAGGTGCATGATTTTTCGCAAAAGATTTTCATTTTAGTCAGTGTCCTTTTCTTGATGCAGAAATGCCACTTCTGTTGGCGTAATGAAAAGATGTATTGATGAATAAAATTTAGCTTCTATGAAAATGATCCCAACTAATATAATTATGTGTAAAAACAAATTTACCAATTATGAATCATAAAGCTATTTCAAATAAATAAGCAATTATGTTTTTAGTTTAAGTTTGCATTTAATTTTATATCATAAAAATTAGTTAGCTTTAGGTGGTGAGAAAAGATTTGTCTGTTTTAGATGCTTGTTTTTTTTAAAAATAACTTTTTTTTCTAATTTAACTTTCAACTCTAAAAGTAAATCTGATGGCATCGTCTTTAGTGCCCTCTGACTGCAACATGAGGTTGTATCATCAAATAGAGCTCTCTAAAGGTGAGCCTCACATAAATATTTTGAATACATTTTATTCTACATATTTGTTTTGTTAAATTTTTTGTTTTGATATTTTTTCGTGTTTTATTTATTCGAGCTTTTCTGCATTAGGTGCAGATGTTTGCTTAGGTTTTAATGGTCTCTCCTATAGGTTTACTTCAACTCAAAATCTATAGAAAAAATTCCCTGCCTCCCTAAAGTGGCCGTAAATAGAAATGGTCTTTCCTTAAGGTTTCACTGTTGTTCATTTTGTAAAGGTGCACAACCCACAGTACTCCAATAACCAATTCCACAATCTCTGTCCTCTAATCAATCAATTATGGGGGGGGGGACTACATGGCTAACATAAGAAACTTCATAGCTATCTATCAAACTAACTTTAATCAATTTTCAAGAAGAAGAAAAATCGTGTGTGACATTTAAATTTGGAAATGTAAATATGCTATTTTAAAGTATGAAAAAGCTTTTAATAACTGGACATTTATTTTTTTAAACAAAATGTTCTTTAACTAAAACAAGTATGGTTTGATGATTTGTAGCAAAACTATGTATGTAAATAGTTTATAAGCAATAAAAGTAATAAGTAATAAAATTTCAAATGATTTTTCATTCAAAAATATTATGGATGTACCTTCTCTTTTAATTTATAAGCTAAATTGATATCGTTCTTATTACTCTAAAGAATAATTGAGTTATTATCAACTAATGCAAAATTTGAATTGTTTGCACACCCCAAGAAACAGAATATATTTTTTTGTGTCTTTCCAAAAAATATTGTGCAACCAAATAAATGTACTGAAAATACTAGGATTCAATATCTTTTCAAACATGGACGCCATAACGTTGAATTCAGTCATCTTTTCTCTTTTTTTATCAGACTTAAAATACAATGCTTAATTTTCTTCATCTTATTGCTGTTTAAAATTGATTCAGTATAACTGGTTTTTTGTGTTATACTACTCTACATCAATCCTATCCTAATCCAACTCTTTATGCATATCTTTTATAAAAAAAAATTCTAAACAGTTTAAATCTAATATTTTGTAAATTTTCATAATTTTTTGCAATGCGATCTATTTTCTATTATAAAAGCATTTTTATTCATGATTCTATGGAATACTATTTTCCACATTAATTTTATAGTCATTATGAATTTGTTTTTGTTTGTATTTACAGTGTGGAAAGAGAAATGGAACTCGTTGATAACTTTTATCTAATGTTCAAAATGCTACATACTAAATTGCAATCTTAATGGTTCAAGAAGCTAATATTAAATAGACCAATTAATTTATTCTGAAGATAATTTAATTTATTAAATCATACTCAAAACCAATTACATTTAAACAATTATTACTAAAGAATTGTAATTTATTTTTCATTTTATTAGAGCTTGAAGATGCTTCAATCTTCATGCCATCAAGTTGTTACAGCTGTGAAATTGTGTTTAAAAAAGCATGTTAAAGAAATGAATGAAGAATTGCAAGATGAATTAAATAAAGGGTCTGTATTCAATATTTTGTGTTTATTGGCTTCAAGTAGTCAAAACGTTACAGTGTTGTATAAGAACATACCAACATTAAACTTGTGACTAAAAAAATATTCTTACTTTTATATTGCAGAATTAAGCAGAATGTTTCAGCCTTATACATAATTAGCACTGCTTTAAATATTAATGAAAATAAAGCTGTATAAAATGTATCCTAAATGTAATTTTTTTTTTTTAAGTTTAATGGTGAATTATTTTAATCTACTTACCAATAAAACAAATGTTTCAGTATTTATTTATTAAATTTTGTGACAAATTTGTGTTTTAATTTTGAAATTGTCTTTTTTGTTTCTTTTTTTTTTCCATTCTTATCATTTTAGAAAGGCAATATATTGAAATTTAAGAAATAAAAATTGTCAATTCCAAAGAATCAAAAGTACATTTTTTATATTACTAGTATTAGTATTACTGTGCAATAGAACCTTGATCTTCTGAAATAATTAAGACCGATTCCTTTCTAGATAATCTAAATTTTTACGTAGACAAGTTATGAGTAAAACCCTGAAAAGTCATCACTGAATAAAAATAGAAACCGTTTTTTTTTTTTTTTTTTTTTTTTTTTTTTTTTTTTTTTTTTTTTTTTTTTTTTTTTT
>NC_092205.1:59867032-59923204 GCF_043381705.1 Parasteatoda tepidariorum
TTTTTTTTTTTTTTGCTGGCATTAGCTTAATAAGTTTTATGTAAGCAATATTTATTAATCGTATTTATATGTATGAGTTAATAATACGAAATATCATTTTGTGAATATAGTATCATAAAAAATATAAACGTGTTTAAAAAGATCTCTTCACTTATAATTTCATTGAGCTATTTTTTATTACCTAAAATTGTTATTTCTAAAACAATTTAGAATAGTTACTTCAGTAGTCCGCAATACCAATGCTTAGTTTATTGTATTTATATTCACTTTCAAACTAATATTATCAACTGTCTGGTTCTACTTATAAAAGTAAATTATCTTTTCAGGAGTGTAGATAGAAAGGGAATTTTACAAGCAAAACTTCTGCAGCCTCAGACATATTTAAAAACTTTTCTTGAAAACAATATTCGAGAAGATTCAAGAAATTTACCTGAATTTAGAGCGGTGTTGATAGATGTTGGGACTATTGATACAGCAAATGGTTCTGCTCTTGTGAGGCTTGGCAGCACAGCTGTTTTGTGTGGCATTAAAGCTGAATTAACCAATCCCCTTCCTGCTCATCCCGATAAGGGATTCTTTGTTCCGAATGTTACCTTAACTCCCATTTGCTCCAATCGTTTTGTACCTGGACCTCCAACAGAGCAAGCTCAAGTATACTCCCAAATGATTATGGACTTGTGGAAAAATTCACTTTTCATAGATCCTGCAAAATTGTGCATTGTTCCAAAAAATTTAGCATGGTGTGTGTTTGCAGACATCATGTGTCTCAGTTACGATGGTAACATTTTTGATGCTTGCGTATTGGCTCTGATGTCCGCTCTCAGAAACACAAAACTACCAGAAGTATCTGTGAATGACGAAACCAGTAAGATTGAAGTAACGGATAATTTTGTTGACTTAAATGTGGACTCTTTTGTATCCTCTGCTACCTTTGCTGTCTTTAATGAAAGTGTAGTTGCTGATCCTTCTTTGGAAGAAGAGTCTTTGTCTAATAGCTCAGTCACAGTGATTCTCAATCCAAATCTTGAAATGAGTATTCATTCCGATGGTCCTATAACTGAAAAGGTTTTAGACCATTGTATTGACTCTGCGAAGGAAAGATATTCTGAAATGAAGGAACTGATTGAAAATTTAAGCTAGTTTTTATTGATTGTGTAAATAAAATATTTTAAATATGACCTATTTAAACCTGCTTTGTGATTTGCTTTTTTTTTTTTAATTTTGACTTTTATTTTTTATGTACTTAAAAAAAAGATATGAATATCCTGAAGTGTAGTTTTAATTTTTTAAAAAAAGAAGCTAAATCAAAATTATAAGTTTTCAGCAAAATATTTATTTTTCAGCAGCTGTTTATTGTGCATTACATCAAGGATATGATATTATTATATTAAAACCAATAACTATTATATTCCATTAGAGAATATGTCCCAGATTAAAAGAAAAATCATAGTATAGCTAGAGATTTTTTTATGTAATTTTCTTTTTATCTGCTAATTGTATTACTTTTCAATGAGCAATGAAACAAGAATTCTTGAAAACAATATTTTTTTACTTCCAATGCTTCTTTTTAATTATTTTTTCAGATTAATATCATTGTAGCATTTTAGTTGAAAACTGCTTTTTATATAAATATTTGAAATAAAATATGATGAAAGTGACAAAAATTTTAAATAAGCAAAGAAAAGAATTCTATTTGTGTCACACCTCTGATACGAAATATGTAGGGTGTACTTTTCACGCATGTGGGGAATTTACAGTGGTGATATAGAAATTTGTAGCAAAGATAAGTCCTATGCTTTTTTGTTTTAAGTGTGACGAAAATCTTTTTTCTCTTTTTATAGTCCACTTGAAAAACGTTTTTACATTTCATTATTTTGAATCATATGTTGTTGTTTTTTTCATATCATGAAGTGGCCGTAATTTCGATTGGCAATAAATAAAAAAATTTAAATTTTAGCTTTCTTTGTAAACCAGTGAAGATGAGATGTCAGCCAATGCAGTTGATATATTGAGAGTAGAAATTAGTTCGGTCTGTTTTTAAGAGATGGCTCTGCTGTTATGAATGTTTCATCGTGACAGCTGCTTTCAGAGTGGTTAAACATCTGTCAATAATATTCAGTTTATATCGCTTTGATTTTTCTGCAAAAAATCCTGTTTTTTACTTTGTTGAGTATGTCGAGTTTTGTGGTAACTAAGCACCATTTGCAGGAGGTTTTATGTTTCTGCTTTAATTGGAAGAAAAGTGCTGCTGAAGCACATCGAATTCTTGTAGAAGTTTACAATGACAATGGTGACGATGCTCTAACTGATAAATGATGTAGGGAATGCTTTTGACGTTTCAAGAATGGTGAAAAGTTTTGTATACTATGAGCTGCTACAACCTGGTGATTCCATAAAGGGTGATTGCTATAGGCTACAATTGATTCGTTTGAGCCGTGCATTACGAGAAAAACGGCCGGAATACGAGCAAAGACAAGACAAAGTTATTCTTCTGCCTAATTACGGTCGGCCTGATGTCGTAAATAATTATTTGGAAACGCTTAAGTTGGATATTTTACCACATCCACTGTATTCGCAGGACATTGCTCCTTCTGATTACTAGTTGATCCGACGGATACAGCACGATTTGGCAGAAATCGAAAATTGACTCCCTACTTGTATTTCCACAAAAGAAGAGACATTTTTTCGAGATGGAATTCGAAAATTGCCTGAGAGGTGGAAAAAAGTAGTAGCCAGCGATTGACAATACTTTGATTAATCTGTTCATTCATTTTCTTCTGAAATAAATGCATTTTTGATCACACAAAAAAACTGACCGAACTAATTTGTACACCCAATATGAACACTCTGGCTAGTCTGAAAGTGGTCAAATTTTTACTGAACCATAAATTTCATTTATCAATAAAATAAAATGTGCTTGCAGTGGTCAGAACACAATTAAATAATATTGTTATCTGTGACTCTAGCTAGCTGGAATTTAGTTGAAATTTTGACTGGTGATAAGTTTTGCCAGTAACCATCATGAAATTGGCATTGTTATCAGACACAGAACTGCAGTTAAAATGTGTGAACTCCAGCTATTAGAAAAAGGTCTTAATTTGTATTGACAATAATTCTCTTTTTATGATATAATGGAAATAAGTTCTATTTTTAATGATCAGGAAACAAATTAAAACTTGTATTGTCATTTCGCAAGGAACACCAAATTTCTGTCATGTCAGAAGTTTAATTGATGACATATGCAATGAATTTTTTTTCATTCTTATCTTTATAGATTGCGTTTTAATAAATAAAATATTTATAAATTTAAAACTATGGATGTTGCGCAATAAATATTAATTTTAAGGTATTTATCAATAATTTAAAACTGAAGGTAGTTTCTTAGTTAAACATTACCTTTTTTTAAGTTTTCATACTGAATATTAAGGAAAATTAACATGTTCAATTTAAGCTCTCCCCCCCCCCTCCGAATCAATTTGTGGCTAGACGACTGTAAGAAATTGAATTGAAAATAAATATACTTCCCAAAACAAAAAGGACATTGCATATGAGTTTTTTTTAAATTACAAGATTACCTAATCAAAATTGAAAGAATTGCAAATTCATATTGAGGCTTCGGCGAAAAAACTTACATATAGTAAATCTGGGCCGGGATAGCCTAGTTGGTAGGGTAGTGGGCCCAAGTCCAAGAGTTCGTGGGTTCGATCCCAGGCCAGCCGAAGTGTAGTAAATAGTGACTGATGCACGTTAAGTCAAAGTCCTCCATGCTCCCATAACAAATCAATACCTCCGGGGGTACTGATCCAGGAGTTTCCTTGTCTTCTAGATGGTTCACGTAACACGTGCGACTTACCGTCTCGCGGGTTAGCGCTCAAAAACGAGTATACTCCGAGAAAGGCAGATAAATGGAAGTGGCTGATAGAAAACCGTTGGATGGAATTTTTCCGAAGTCTAAATAAGTAATCAACGATCCCTATGTAGAAAAATAGTAGTTATAGGCCGATTTTTTAACCACACCTGCTTTTTCCAACCAACACTGTGGTTATAAATGGTTATTGGATAATAATTTGCAGTTGTAAAACGTTTGATATTGCGTTTAATAATATTTTAATTGATTTTGATAAAAATTAAGGGGAGGGAGTTTATGTTGAATTCCGCAAAACATGGCGTCGTTGACAGGTGACGTGGTTAGATGACCCCCTTAATAATCAGAAATCTCTAAAAGTCCCCCTCAATATTCATGAATAATCATCGATTTAAATTCATCAAAGTTGACAAGAAAGACATAAAAAAGCAAATTTCTTTTTCCAGGTCCCGCAGTGGACTGATCGTTAAGACATTGTTCCCAGCAGATCACCGAAGTCAAGCATCAGTGGCTGTGGTCAGTGTGCGAGTGGGTGACCACTTAGATCAGTCTGCGTAGGGACCGAGGGTGTGTGGTGTTGGGCCTCGTTAAACTGTTCTACCGTAAAGTGCTCGACTTCGCGGGCAGGTCGTCGGGCTACCGAAGCAGGGGCACCATCCCCTCTGCAGAGAATCAAAATTGTGATGGCATGTCTTCGGATCATTCTCAGGGATGCTTCCCAGACCGTCGCCAATAGCCCATTGTGCAGCTCTAGTGCGACGTAAATGAACAAATCAATCAATCTTTTTCCAGATATAAGAATTTTTTTTCTTCTTACGTCTGAAATTTAGAGAACTTTTGTGACTGTGTATTTTATCATCTTCCCCCTGAAAAATTAGACCAATGTCCTGCGGCGTTCATGCCTCAAAATAAAGGAATTTTCATGTGCATGTTAACAAAATCACACTTCCTAGTCTTAGAAAGCAATGCATAATTTTAATTTTCATCATATATATTTTTAATTATTATTTTCATCTTATATTCTTTCTTATAAAGTACCTAAAAACTGCACATTTTCTTCTATCGGGTATTGTTTTCGAAATTCAAAATTTTAAGCTCGTTCACAAATTTTAACTGTACAGCGTAGTGAATAAAAATCAATTAGTCTCTTTCATGATGTTCAACGGAATCTTGTTGTGTGTGTGCCCAGTTACTGTAATAACACAACTAAATCGACTAAACTCGGTAGCTATTCAACTTGCGGTCCCAAGTGGTCCCAGATATGCTCGTTCCGAGACAAATTTTGTGATCGAGTTGTGAGGCGGACGCATTCTTGTGACACTCTTGCTGTGTGTAACTAAGCATTGCTTATTAAAAAATGAATCCTGATATATCTGCCATACGTTGCAACTTTTGGGACCTGGATAGCCTGGTTGGTAGGGCATTTGGCCCATGTCCAAGAGGTCGTGGGTTCGATTCCCATCGGCCGAAGACTCTCCATATAGTAAATGGTGACTGATGCAAGCTAAACCTGTCGAGACACAAAGCCATCCATGTTCCCGTAACAAATCATACCTCTGGGGTTACTGATCCAGGGGTTTTCTTGTCTTCTGGTTTGGTTCAAAAATACAAAGCTACGAACTTGAACATTAGTACTCGTAAACCTAAATTGGATCGGCTGTTCAACGACGGTTGTAAAAAAAGAAAGACTTTTGTGTCTAAAGAATGTTATGAACATATCGCTTTGCTGTCATGGCTCAGTGAATCAATATTAAGGGTTATCGTGTCTCGTAAGCAATGGCATCCATCCCATACCACCTCACCAGCTGTACACCAGCTCACGACTTCTACAGCTGGTGTAATGGTATAGAGTGCCATCGGATACTTCAAATGATCACCCCTAATATTGATTTGCAGTACCATCAGAGGGAAGCATTGTTATCTAGACTGGTAAATATATGGTTAGTATTGGAATGTCTCCCAGGAGCTCATTTTTCAACAAACACAATGCTTGGCCACATAGAGCAAGGGTCTCACATAAGTGCCCAGATTTGTCAAAGAACCAGCATATTTGGAATGAATGGCAAGATGAAAAAGTCTCCGATTTTAGTTGATTTAGCAGTGTTTTGCAGCAACTGTGAAACGAGATGCCGTAGTACAGTACGGAAAAAAAAACAGACCAATATGAATAATTTCCGATCTAATGATTGAATCGACGCAAACACACTTTCTTTGAATAAAAAAATCTTTCTTCCGACTGATTTCTGATCCCCAAGATATAAGGGGTAGCAGCAATTTGGTAAATATGGTCCCAATAATTTGGTAAGGAGAGTCGGACAAAATTTCGGTCCCTTAATGTTAATTTTACTTTTTGCTTATTTCGCTATATCTTGAGAACTTTTTAAGCGAATTGTAAAATTTTTGAAAACAATCATTGGCGATCACAACTCTCGAATACGCCATCTGGGGAGAGACCGGTTTCATGCCTTTGGCCCTTCTCCCTTCCCTCTCATCTGCTTTTCAGTTTTATAGGAATGTACTACGATATTCTCCGTTTTCTTAATATTTTTCCTTTTTATGTAATAAAAATATTTTTAAAAATTTTCGCGATGCTTTTCTTTAGAACTATCTTTAATGTAGTTTTCAGTTCCATATAGTTTTCTAACTTCGAAAGATTTTAATCTATATGAAAATCAAGAGAGAAACTGACGTACTTCCTTCCTCTAAGACTCTCCACACGCTAATGGGGAAAGCATGCGAAGTGTTGCCATAGGCAGAGAGTTCTGCTAAATGTTACCTGTAGCCCAGTTCGATCGCCAATAAACTTTGTTTACTCAAAAATAATTGTCCCGCAGTGGACTGATCATTAAGACACGGTTCCCAGCAGATCACCGAAGTCAAGCATCGCTTTGTGCGGGTGGGTGACAACTTGGATCAGTCTGCGTAGGGACCGAGGGTGTATTGGTCCTCGTTAAACTGTTCTACCGTAAAGTGCTCGACTTCGCGCGTAGGTCGTCGGGCTGTTAGGAGCTATAAAAATGGAAATAAATTGAGTCTTGTGCGCTATTGTAGCATNCATCCTCAGGAATGTTTCCCAGACCGTCGCCAATAGCCCATTGTGCAGCTCTAGTGCGACATAAATTAACAACAACAACAACAAAAATAATTCCAAGCAAAAAATAACTCATAATAAATATTTATTATTTTTAATTATTTTATTTAATAACTGTCGAAAATTTTGTATTTTCCTTAAAAAGTTCTCGAGATATAGCGAAATACGCAAAAAGCGAAATACGCGCGCTTCTGATTAAAATACTTAGGACCATATTTCCAAAATCCATATTCGTCAGAAAAAGGTATGTTTATTTTGAGAAAGTACACTTTTTTTGCCTGATTTCGTAGCTTAAAATATCGTCTGTACTAATTAATTAGCATATTTAGGGTCACTACCTTGAGCCATTAAGACTAAATCCTAGAACGTGAAGATCCGATCATTAGATCAAAAGTTACTCAGGGTAGTTGATTTTTTTTTGACGTACTGTACAACGAGCTAAGAAATAGATGGATCACCCTGTTCCTAAAAAAGATTAACGAACACTCTGTTGCACAAAAAAATAAACGGAGTT
Organism: Parasteatoda tepidariorum; assembly: GCF_043381705.1. Taxonomy (NCBI): domain Eukaryota; kingdom Metazoa; phylum Arthropoda; class Arachnida; order Araneae; family Theridiidae; genus Parasteatoda; species Parasteatoda tepidariorum. The sequence goes on from NC_092205.1 coordinate 59,874,503, forward strand.
CCCTTGTCCTCTTGATTGGGTTCGAAACCACAGCACTACGGTGTTGAACATAGGCAGTCGTAAACTAAAATTTGGGTGGGTTGTTCAACGGTGGTTATAAAATAGATTAAAATTCATGCTATATTACTACTAGGCCGTTATTGAACTCAGAATATTGTGACTTTATTAAATGGTATGCATACAAAGTGTAAATCGAGGGCCTCCTCTTTTATACACTTGTTGTCGTCGTTGATTTACGTCACACTAGAGCTGCACAATGGGCTATTGGCAACGGTCTGGGAAACATCCCGGAGGATTATCCGAAGACATGCCATCACAATTTTGATCCTCTGCGGAGGGGATGGCACCCCCGCTTTGGTAGCTCGATGACCTGCACGTGAAGTCGAGCACTTTACGGTAGCACAGTTTAACGAGGACCAATACCGCACACCCTCGGTCCCTACGCAGACTGATCCAAGTGGTCACCCACCCGCACACTGACCGTAGCCAGTGATGCTTGACTTCAGTGATCTGCTGGGAACCGTGTCTTAACGATCAGTCCACTGCGAGACTTTTTATACACTTGGGGACTCAATCTTGAATATTGACACCTATATTCCTCAGGTGAGATGCTCTGAATCTCTGATCATTGTCGTATTAAAAAAAATACTTGAATGGTTTAAGTGATATGAACTTGTTGCTCCGCGGCTCCCTAAAATAACATCTAGTCTAGACACAGTCCAAATCAGATCGATTATAATTGTGTGTGTAGAAGCTGCTTTGAGGCATAGTTTTAACCTTCTCAAACAGATAAGGGGCCTCCCTGGCCGAGCGGTATCGCCGGTCCAAATTCTCTGTTAAGCGTGGAGGTAGCGGGTTTGAATCCCGCCGTAACCCTGGATGTATTCTTTGTGATGTCTTTCTCTGAATTGTTCTATCTGTATTTTCTACTTGACAATGACTTATAAGCCTATATTGAGCACACAAGTCAGCAAATGTATGTAATTTCAATAAATCAAACAGATAACTTCGTGGTCATACATTGGCCATTGACTTCACTAACTCGCTTCTTCGCGGCTCCTTGTATTTAGATTGCGTAGAAGTCTGTGGGATGCACTTTTACACATTTTTTACTGTTTGGCTGCTCACGTACATGCCCGTAGGCCGTGTCAATATATTTTCTATTTGCTGTTCCCTGAAATAATATTTCGAAATCATCTGCATGCACGTGCAGAAAATACTTGGTTGTCTCCTCTTGGCCTTCTCGTGACCTTACACATTGATCTATTTTGATCTCACGAACTCACAACATTACGCTCAACATGGTTCATCTGCACCTTGACCTACAGACAAAACTTTAACACCCCTAATATTATGCTTATTTTGTTATTTATTTATTTATTTGTTATTGATTGAATCTGCTTTCGTCAATTTCGCTGGAGGAATTATATTTTTACTCGAATTTTTAATAAATAACCAACCATTTTTCTCTCACAGAAAATATAATATCGATGTATAGCCGAAATTTTCGATATGATTATTTGTGTTGCAGACAAATAACAAGCTGTGTGATTTTATGCTTTAGTATCGTACATTATTTTGAAATTTACAAAAACTTTTAAATACGTATTAATGAGCAAACAAATTAGCTATAAAAGCTATTTCGATGCAAAATTTCTATGTCTAGTTGAATTACATAGTTATAGTTGTATATATAATCATCACTATTCACTATAATATTGGAACATTATTTAGATAACGCTAAATTTCTTTTAGTTTTTTCTTGACATTTGGCAAATTGGATACTTTTTTAGAATTATTTTATTATGCTGGAGATACTGTATTTTGTTGTTTTGTAGTAGTTATGGCTGATAGAAGGAAACTTCAAGGTTAGCTCTCATCTAAATTTATGCAAAATCTAGTGCTGTATATGTTATGTTGAAATGAATTTTTGCTGAAGTAAATGGTTTTTATAAAATAGATTTTATTTATCAAGGTTTACATCTAGAGCAATCAATTTAGGAAGTTAATATGTTTTAATTGAGAAGAGTTAATATCATGTTTTTATTTTGAGAAAGTGTGTCAAAATATATCCTTTTTTACTAACATTCTAATAATATACTTCAATTATCAAATCTTTACATTTGTTTACTCTGTGTTCTTCGAGTTTGTTGTGCACTTAATACTCTTCTATATTATTTAGAAATACTTGATATTTAGTTATATTTTAAAACTTTCCGCTGAAACTATCAACTATTTTGTGAAGAATTATGTGAATAATTTGTGTGGATTAACATTAAAAAAAGCTATTTTTATGCACCTTTTGTTTGAAGTACTTTCAATAAGAGTTATTTCACTCAATTTAAAAGTATTTCATTATTTTGCTCTGAATACTTTTTTTAAAAAATTTATTGACAGACAGACATTTATCATTTATTTTTTCACAATATATACAAGCTTATAACTTATCTTGAAATAAAGGTTGTATAAATTTGCTGTCTTAGATTGCCTGTCCATTGTATTTCAGGTAGGTTCATTCATTTTTGCTAAAATATTTATTTTAAGCTAAAGCTTAAAATTAATATTTTAGCAAAATTCATTGTAGGTTCTACTTCTAAGAAATAAGTCAAAGGTTTTGTTGTCAAAAATATTATAAATTGATACTTAAAAAACCTACTAAATCTAACATATTACACAAAATATGGAACAATAAATTATTCTAATTTTTATTCTAATTTAATTATTCAAACAATGAAAATGATTAAGTACAGTTTTTTCATAAAAATAGTATAAGATTAATTACAGAGATTAATAAATGCAGAAGAGCGCTTATATTATATTTTTGTTTAAAAAAGTTATTTCTAAATGCTTTTTTTTGTGTCGATTATATGCAAAGTTAAAGAATATAAGTTTGCTACTTTTTAAACATTTAAATTTTTGACCTATAGATAAATTTAAGCTTGATCTAAGCTAGAGGAGATTTTCGTGTTGGTAACTATGTCAAAATAATTGCAAAGTTCTAGTGATTTCCGGGGAATGGCATGTGAGAAAGTAAGAAAAAAATATAGGTGACTAGTTTGTCAAAGTGAGTAACTCATTGCCAAAAACAAGCCACAAGATATTTTTGATAAATTTTTTTTAAAATTTGAATACTGTGGTGCGAACAAGTACTGATATTGATATGAAAATGTTCCAAGCTGACGTCACACAACGTACTTGCCTATTAGAGCAATTACCATAGTAGGAATCAGTTATTCATCTCAATACAATAGTACCTTTTCATCAAGTTTAGGTGTATTTGAGAAATTGCATCATATGTGTTAAAGATAAAAGTGCTCATTAATTATCAATTTCTATTTGATTAAAATTTTCAACAGAAATCAATCAAATTTATATTTTTTCATTCCCTGCATACCACAAGATAGCACCTTATTTCCAGTAACAATTCTGATCTTACAAAACTTAATTGTCAGCATCTAGAATTACATAATTTTATTACATAAGTTAAAAACCATTTAAAAATGCAGTTGTATGTGGCAATTTTAAATTTTTCAGTTGTATGTGACCACTTTAGTTACTGATAGTTATTACTATAAAATGTTGGTATAAAAAGGTATGAGATGGTAAAAGATGTGTTTATATACAAAAAATTTATTTTATCTGCTTGCAAATTTTTTTCAACATTTCCATTTTTGTTATATGCATTTTTATAAACTTAAGGAAGATGAACATTTTGGATTGTGCGCCAAAATGGTCTCCAAGCTTCAGCAAACAGTGATTGGCACAGAAGAGTCTATAATTTCACAAAACGAGGCAAGCTTGGAAGGTAACTCTTGCATCCATCTCCAAGCAAGCCACTATTAATATATGAGATCCACATCGGCTATAAAAATTTAGTGGCCCTAAAACACTACTTAAGTTTTCATATAATGGTCCAAATTATAAGATGGTAGACTGATTGAAAAAAAATTAAAGCTACACAGTACACAAGTTTTAATTAAGCATAAGGAGAATATGTGTTTATGTATATTAAGATTGATATTAATTGTACATATTTATGCTAAGAATAGCACAATATTTTAGTTTTAAAATGGAAAACATGAAAAATTTTAAATTTTGACCAAGGTTATTAAGTAAAGAAAAATTAGAAATTTAAATATATATAATTCAGGTTCTGGAAAATTATAATTTTTACATTTCAAGTGTTCAGCTATGAAAGAGTAAGATTTAACCGTGACATAATCTATAAATCTCTTCAAAATATTTTTTGTGTGTAGGTGGAATATTTATTAGTGTTGTTCTCATTTCATCTCATGATAGTGCCTTAATTAGTCATGCATTATTGACTCGTGATTTATTATGGTATTAGGAGGCATATATTTTTATGTATTTTTAAAGTACAAAAATCAGGCAGTGGCATTTGACTGTTTTTCAGTTTGGGTGATCAGGATCTGATAAATTTTGTTCTCTTACTTTCCTTTTCAACTGCATCTAACTACATCAAAAACATCTAATTAGTAATTTACATCATTATATCTAATTTACCACTAAAAATCCAATTTAAAGGTTCTGATTTTGATATAAAGTGCTGTATAGGTTTTTTTTTTTAAATATAATTTTAATATATAGAAATTCTTTACTTTCAAAATTAGGTGAAATCGATCGCTGTCTGAAGAAAGTTGCTGAAGGTGTAGAAACGTTTGAAGATATCTGGCAGAAAGTTGTTGTATAATTTGTTTTGATACTCTTTTTCTAATTTTTTTTTATTATTATTAACCCTTAATGGGCCAATGCCGCCATGAAAAAAGGCACGGCACTTTAAATTACTTAGTCCAATGTTTCATTAAAAATCCTTTTATATCACTCTTATTGTAGGCATTTATCACTCTTATTGTAGGTATTTTAACTATTAATTTAATAATTATAATTAACTACACTTATTATAATTAATTATACTTATAATTAATTATACTTATACAATTTTACCTTATCTCATATTGGATCATTATGGGTTAATTTGTATCTTTGTGTAACTTTTATGTAAATATTTGTTCAAAGTTTATATATCTAATTATTGAATTATTTGAAGCATTATTAATATTTTAATTTTAATATTTGTTATATTTTTCACAAGCACAAGAAGTTGTGCTTTTCTTACTATAACTCTTTTATGATAAATTCCTAAATTATGCATGTTTAATGTAATTTCATTTGTATGTATTATTCACATGTATAATTATAATAATAAGACATGAATTTCGTACTGATAATAGCAAATGGGTATAATTAAATTTTTATCTAGAGATAAGTTAAAGATATTACAGAATTCTTAGTTTTTTTAAGGAATTCGTAATTATTTTTAAAAACTTTAATGTTTTAATATTACATAATAGCTTTAATTTTTATTATTTCAATGCAGCTTAAAAACATATTTTAAATCAACTCATTAGGTGACTAATTTATAAAGATGTATTTTTCTTTTGATTTCCCAATTTAAAATTAATTTGTATACTTTGTTTTTATTTTTAAGATGTAAACTACAAACAAATTTTGGATTTTATAGGTACACAGTGCAGCAAATACTAATCAAAAAGAAAAGTATGAAGCTGATCTTAAAAAAGAAATTAAAAAACTGCAGGTATTGTTAAATTAGTTCAGAATGTTCATTTATAAATTTTATGAAATTTGATATTTTAATTATGTATTTAGTCCAGCTTTCTATAAGTTTATGTAATCAATCTTTCATTTAGTCTTCCATTATAATGACTACTACCAAAAGTTCCATTTGCTTTTTCATGGGCACAATGATATTTTAATGTTCATTAGAGTGTCTAAGTTATCTTATTGCTTCTAGCGATCAAAACTTTGATTTTTTTTCTCATTTCGGAGAAAATTATTTTAAAACCAAGTGTTAAGATTCATGGCAAAATGCTCTCATTGACTATTTGTCAATTATTTGTAAAGTTTCAAAGAAATGATTTTAATCACTATTCTTTTGATGTTATTGCTGTGAGAATTATTGGAACTGCAGATTTTGAGGCTAGCTTGAATAAGAAATGATTGCATAGATACCTTCTTACACAGAATTGGAAGACCAGCATGTACAAGTTTATAGCACTGTTCCACAGTTTGTTTTATTAGCAAGAGTTATTGTGGTGATGTTTCAGTAAATTTTATTTTAAGCTATAAAAGAAAGCAGTTGATTAACTTTAGGTATCAACTGAATGATTGCTTGCATTTCTAATGAAATATGATGCCTTTGTCTGAAATGAGGAAACCTGATTGCATTTCTAATTTTTTTCCGTCTTACCTGGATCTTCTGTTAGCTACTTGCTAAACTCCACATGTTCATGTTGAACATAAAACTGACATGAAGGGAATGTCAGACTTCGCAAAGTGTTTTGTGGGAATCTCTAAGAAAATGTGCTTATTAAAATCTAATTAATTTAAGTCAATTGCATTTATTTGTAAATTTATAAATTTTTTTCTAAAAAACAAACAACTGAAACATTTCTTTTGCTATTTTTATTATCTTTTGAACTCCATTTTCTTTTCAGAGTTTAATTTTTGTTAATAATATATCAGACACTAGGGTTATAAATGTGGGGAATTTTTAGTGTCAGAGTTTCACTAGTTAATAATTTTAAAATATTTGAATATGCAGTGAACTCTCGCTACTACGATATCTGATACAACAAAAACTCCCTCTGTTACAATAATGTTTCGTGGTCCCGACGAACTTGCACATGAATTAATGCTATCCACCTCTCAATATTGCGATATTCTCTGAAGCAATAAACCCCTGTAGAACTATTTTTTTTCTTCAAATTTCAACCTTATTCTCCCCATTTATTATTGGTTTTCAAATAATGTAAAAAATCTTATTTTATCATATTTTGCCATTTTTTCGTCCTTTTCTAACAAGAGAAGTCTCACTGCTGATTATGTTATTTCTTTTCACCACAATGAATGGCTTTTGTATTCCGATTTCAATACCCCTTCCTTGATGTACATAGACCACCCCAAGACCTTTCATTCTTAGAATTGCCTCCCTTATCTCTTAAGAAGTCACAGATGTAACATTTTTATCTGATTTCAAATTTAACCTTAATTACCACTCTGCAAAGTAAATTTTTATATAATATATAAATAGATTTATAGTAAGTACATATATAACATTAAAATTAATTTTATTTTTATTGTGTGCCCAATGTATGTAGGCCCTCTATATAATAATATATCCTTCTACAACAATATATTTATTTGGTCCCCAAAATATTGTTGTAGCGAGGTTTTACTATATCTTATTTTTGAATTCTATATCAACTTGGTTTTGGGGTTTTTCAAAGTGTTTACGGATTGAAATGTTCGAGACTGTTTTTGAGAGCAATACCTATATCCTAGGTTATTGCATCTGTCAATGGATTGAAAGAAAACAAAATTGTTTAATTTTTAATACCAAAAAAAAAATTTTTTTTTAATTATTTTTTTAAAAAGTTAAAATTATTATATTTATGTAAACAATTTCTTTATCGGATATTATTTGCACAGGCAACACTCAGTAGATAGGCTTATCAAATATCTGATATTTTCTATCTTTACAATAGTTCAAGAAGGAGTTACAATACCCTTGAGATTGTTAAAGATAGTGTAAGTCATGATCAGTGATCTAAAACCTTGTGAATGGAAAAAAAAGAGCTTCTAGTTGAGTTGATTTATAAATAAACAAGGTTCATAATTTAGAAATTAAACAAGTTACATCATATTTTAGGCTTAAATGATTGTGTATTCTTTTATCTCATTTTTTTTATTTATTTATTTATTTATTTATTTTTTTTGCAAAGCAATTATACCATACTATCAATAAGCATAATTTTAATGCAATATAGTGGCCGGTTAATCTGAAATTAATGAAAATCTTATAAATCAATAACTTCAATGTAAAATTTTCTATTTTCTTACGTCAATTTTTTCAAAATTTTTCTCCATTTCCTTGGGAATATTTTTATTATTGCATAGTAATAATCATATGCTAATAATAGGTTAATTTGGCTTTAGTGCACTATAATGGCAGGCTACATTGTAATTAATTCATAATTTAAAATTTTTTATTTTTTCAATAAGTATAATGAAAAGTTTCTTTATTTATATTGTTCACATGTGTTATTACTAAAAGTTAAGTTATAAACTCTATAGAATTTAGTTTATTCTTGGATTTTTAAAGTAATATATTCACATTTGTTTATTATGTGTAGCTGAATAAGACAGTCCACTACTAAGTACTACTTTAAAATTTGTTCTGTTGACCATCTGTGAACTTACTGCAGAACTTGCAACTGAAAAGTGTTTGTTCCCTTCTGGAACATTTAAAGATTCTCTACTTTCTCATTTTTCATTTTCACTGTAAGTGCTATCTAAATTCCCACTCTTCTAGTAGTATTGTTTCTGTAAAAGACCAAAATTCATAAATGTCAGAATTTAGTCACTTTGTCACAAGGGCTGGCTGACATGTTTTTTGGGTATAATTTTTTCTAGTTTTTTACTGACAAATTTCGATACTGCGTGCACTGATGGTGGAGAAGGAATAATTGTTTTTGTTATTATTTCTCATTTTCCATGCTGCCATATGTGTATGCTAGTTGTCGATATGCAAATTAAAAATATTTAGGGCATAAACTGAAGCATCTGTTTGATTTTTGTGGTATGTTGATGCTTTCCAGTTCACTGTCTTTTACAGTAACTGTACAATGTAAAAGAACTTAAATCTAATGTATAAAATAATTTTAAAACTATCAGACTTTTATCTTATAGTTAGTAAGAAGTCTTACTAACTATAAGGTAAAAGTTTTATCAATTATGCTTGCTAATATTATATTTTTTTTTAAATTAGAGGCTACGAGACCAAATCAAGACTTGGCTGACATCTAGTGACATAAAAGATAAGAGATCGTTGCAAGATGCTAGGAAAACTATTGAAACTGTAAGTTTTTTACATTTATGAACAAAATTTATTCAACAGCGTGTGTTTCATGAATACCAGCAGTTAGCCAAAACAGTAGTGAAGTTTTAAACTTTACTATTTTTAGATGAACATTGTGGTAATGTGATCAACATTGTGCACCAATAGCCTATCCCAAAAAGCTACTTTTCTCATGAAATTCATTATAACTAGGAGAAATAAAAGAATATATGGGCATACTAAATCTTGCTTTTGATATCTATTTTTACTTAGATTTTCAATTCTCTTTGTGATTTGTTTTTAAATTCTGTAGTTTCACATTTCTATTAATATTCAATTTTCACGTAATCTCTTTAAATATAATTATATTGTCTGTTGTTTTAAGAATTTCTTATTGCAAGTGGAAAGATTTAAGGTTGTAAAATCAAAACCAATTTAGCAGTTTGCATTAAAGCATTTTATTACTGTACAGTGCACACAAAAACAGCAAACCCCCTAAACATTTTTTGATGCAATGATGAGATCACACCCTTAGATTCAATCTGTATGGCTTGAGAGTGCTGCTATGTGTTAATTAGTATGTAAAGTCTATATTTTAAGTTATGAAACTAGACACAAAAATGTACTTTCTTCAAATATATTTTTTAAGTATTTCTACTTTTGAATCTCAAAAAAAAAGGGGAGAGGGTAGATAACAGCAACAGGGTTGCTATGCTACCTGGAAAAGTTACGGAATTTGAAAATCAGCCAAAAAACCAGAAAAAAAGTCAGGAAGTTTAATATGGGGAGCAAAAAACATGTGGTATTTAATCTAACGTTTCACATGGAACACTTTTTCTATGCTTAAGTTTTGTTTTTACCTATTTGGCATGGAGCCAAATTTCACAAAACCATAGCATGTCATGCTTTTGTGGCTTAGAAAACTTTCCTCTGGAAAAGGGGTTTTGGTTGCTTGAATCCATAACAGATAGAAGGTTGAATGTACTTCAGATTGTCTATTCTTAATTTTGATTTAAGAAATTTATTGGGATAAATATTGATTTATAATTCTTATAAATTATTATTTTTTATTGTTAATTTTCTTAAACCTCTGTCACTAAGCTTTGATAAATAAATTCAATTAAACTCGTTATTAAGAACTTGGGGGAAGCAAAGGGATTGTTGTTCCACTTGGAAATTCTAAAGTAATGCTATAATATCCTGTTGTCTATCCAGGTTTATTTTTAGTGCCTATTTTTGTGAAAAATGGAAATTATTTTCCTGAAAGTTTCTTAATTGATAATGAACATTCAGTTTTGGCAATCACTATTTTTCATCCATTTTTTTTTCTGTAAGCACACTTTTTTATTGGCCACCATTAATTCCGATCTTATAAATAGGATGTTATCACGATGTATGAACTTAAATTTTGAGTTATCACTTTTTGGCGCATTCAGTTTATGACGATTTCATCATAATTTTACATTGTTTGATTATAGTTTTTACGTCAGTTATTTATTATTTAAAAGGAGTAGGAAAAAATATTTGTTACTACGGGGATAGTCCTATCCAATAGTCATATTTTGTGTATTTTATTTTTAGAAAAATTATTTTATTTAGTACATTAAATAAGATTTTAATTACTTTTGAATTTATAATGCTTATATATTTATTATTTTCTTTTGTGGGATGATTTTTTTTTTAATGAGATTTTTTTTTTATGAATTAGTAACTGTGATGCAGACTATCTGTATATAGCAGAGGTATTAAATAATAAAATTTTAATATTTATTATTATTATCAAATCTGGAAGAAGCTCAATTAAATTAGGTTTTTTTATTTTTATTTAATTTGCATTGCATATATATTAATAGCAACTTTTTCTTAATAATTTAATGATTCATTAATAAAGTGAGATTCTTTTTTATAATTTTATAATCTAAATCAAATCTAAGTATATGTAGGAAAGTGGCATGTTCATTTAATTCACATAAAGACTTGAGATATGCTCTTTTTTTAAAAAAAAATTTAACTTTTGTTCATATTTGCATCTTTCGCATCATGCAGGTGCAATGTATTAAATTAAATTCAACAGGGATACAAAATTAAATAGGAATTTCTGATCAGACGTTTCTGCTTTTGGCTTCCAAAGTGCGGAATTAAAACAAAATTTATAATATTTCGTGTTGACTAAGTGAGACAAAATGTTATTATTTTTTTAAAAAAATATTTTTCCTTTTTATATGATATTTCTTTTGTCTTTACCATTTTTTTTTATCTGTATTTAGTTAAATTTTTTAATTGCAATAAAATACACAAAATGTGTAAATTATTAATATTAATTTTTTGGGGTTCACTGTATATTTTGACATTGGCTCTGTCAGTATATACTATGATATAAGACTGGAATTTTTTCAAAATATGCCTGCAAAACATGGAAAAGTTAGGGAATTTTGTTCTTTTATTTGAGTAGCTTCCCTGAGCCATAAAGAAATTATTGTTCCTATAGTTTAATCAGGGGAGTAGTCAAAAAATTGGACCGCTTTATGTTAATTTCACTTTTTGTTTAATTTGATATAACTCTAAAACTTTTTAAGCGAATTGAAATTTTTTTTGCAATATTATAAAATCTATTTATTCTTAGATAATATTCTGCATAATATAATTTTTAAGAACTACCTTTATTTAATTTAATAAGAGTCAAAAAAGTTTTGAATTGTGTATAAATTTTTACATTATTTTGAAGCATTGCATTATTTTTGCATTATTTGTACTTTTCAATGACAGTATGTAAAATTTGAAGAATTAAAATTTTAAGTGAGGCACTTTGAAATTTTGTTTGCTCAGAAACTATTCTACCAAATTTGTTTAAATTTATTTTGTCATTTAAAAATTTGTATGCTTTGCAGCTTGAAATCTTTTGACTATTATTAATTAAAAAAAAATAATTATCAATAATTCTTAAATAAATAAATTACTGAGAATTTTCTTTGGATAAAATGGTTTTATTATTTTGTGTAAAATTAATGGTATTTTAAATTATGTGATTTGGAATGTTGATAGGTTTTTAATCTGTTTCTGGTTTTTTAAATTTAGTTTTACTAGCTCTTATTGGTTTTCCCCCCCCCCAATACTCCTTTGGTGTTCATTTTTATATTCTGCATTTTTCTTTTTAATTTATAGGATTCTCTTTATGTTTTGAGTGTTATTACAATGTCTTGTTGTTTTATAGCAAATGGAAAGATTCAAAGTTGTAGAAAGAGAAACAAAGACAAAAGCTTATTCTAAAGAAGGTTTAGGTGCCGCGCAAAAGTTAGATCCAGCTCAAAGAGAAAGAGATGAAATAACAGCTTGGCTAAATGTAAGTTCTTGTTAAAAGATCAATTTGTTGATTTTTTTTATTTTATTTTTTTGTCCAAAATTTTTTGTTTTAAGATTTCTTGTATGGGTGATTTGTATGATCTTTTCAATACGTCAATGATATGACCAAAATTGTATGTTTATAACCTTTTCATTACAAATTGATACATTCAAAATTTCACTTCATAAGCAAATAGTTTTAATTTTACTTTATATGTATAAATTTATTTTAAAAAATGTTTGAAATGGAATGGAGAAAATGTTTCTCTACTGATTGTGCACTGATGACCATAAAAATAGAGAGAAGAATGATTCAATGACAGCCTCTTGTTTTTCTCTTTGTCTTGCTCAACATGCTTCTTAGAAGAAGAAAAAAAAGCAATGAAGCCGAATAGTAAAGTTTTTTTTTTTTACTTGAACTGAAAAAAAATGCTGCACTGCTGCATTAGCATTATATATCTCAGAATTAGAATAATCATCAGCAACAGAGACTTCATTTTGGTCTAGAATTGTCGCTGTTGGTACTAAAAATATCCTGCCAGAGCCACTTTTATTTTTTTAATGTGAAAATTTAATTTGTTTAGGAAAAGTTGGTGATACTGTTTTTAAAATCTCTTAATTTCGCTACTATAACTATGAGTGCTGGATAATCAATTTTAACACTATCCTTGAGTGAATTTACCTTTATGCGTAAATTAATTCCATTCTTTGGATTAGTATTTGTATAGATTAGTTTTAGTATTGTTTAATTACATGTCCACAATTTTTTTTTTTATAATCCGTCACTTTATTTTGTAATCTATACTTAAATTGAAAAATTACCATTTGAAAATGGACCTTGATGAGTAATTTATAGCTTGTTTGATAATCAAAAATTTTTCTTTTATGCAGAATCTTATCCTGGTTTCATCAAACCATTTACTAAAGTGAATAATTTAAATTAGAATTTCCTTGAAATACATAATGAATGTAAAAGTAGTAGACAAAATTATAATTATTTTTACATTTATTCTAAATAACATAAATTTATAAGATTTTTAATTTTTAGTATTTAAAAAAAAAATTTTTTTTTTTCAATTCTAGGCTTGCATTGAAAGTTTAAACATTCAAGTTGATAAATTTGAAGCCGATATTGAAGCTATAAATGTTACCTTGAAGAAGAAAAAGAATGATAAAGAGGTAAGTATATGGTGGCTTTAAGAAATACATTGTAACTTTTTACTTTCATGTTGCTATTCATGTATTTTTGATTTCTTTATAAGAATTGAACTACTTTAAACAAATTTCTTGAGTTTAGCACTGTGGAATTATAAGAAATAGTTTATGAAATTGAATTAATCATGATTCAAATTTTTAAATAATGGAAGCATTTACTTATTTTAAAAAAATGCTGATTTATTTTTATATGCCCCTTAAGTTATGAAAGCTGAGATGTTAAATATTTGAAAAAAATCTAATGAATTATAGATTTCTTATAAAAATTAAAATCGCTGGCGACTGCAAACCATGTTCTAGTTTCTTCATAATGACATCTCGTATTCTACTATTAATGAGACATGTGCATTTATATATGAATTAACATATGAATTTTTCATGCAAAGCATCAAGGAGGAATTTTTTTTTTTTTTTAATTTTCATAGTTGACTAAAGTTGTGCCATTTCTTTTCTAGTTTTTAATTAGAGAATTATTTTAAAATATATAAATGAAAACATAATTTATAGACTAAAAAATGTTGCTAATAGCATCTCTTTTTTATTTTTTTATTTTATTTTTTATTGATAAACCAATTTACTGAAGTGTTGATAAGTCTAGAAACTAAACAACAAGAAAAATCACAATTAATATGAGTTATTATCATCTGAAATTTTTCCAATTATATTTTCTTTTAAATTTGAAAATGTTACCTAATTTTTCCTAAAAATCACAATTCTTTTATGTAATTATCTGCTGAACCTAGTATTACAGTGATTATTGATAATACAAAAAGCAGTGTTTTCCTTAAGCGTTTTTAGAAGGGCATCTTGCTCTGCCTGCCTTTTTATTCCTATAACTGTACCCTCCTTGCCTTTTTTGTGAGAATAAATCGCCATCCCTTAAAACACTGGCTTTTTATTTTATTTTTTCAGAAAAAAAGTTTTTTTCCTAACCATCTGTTTTAATGAAAAGTCTATTTCTGATTTAGTTATTGATAATTATTTAACTTTAATTTTTAATTTCATTCTTTCATTTTAGTAAGATTTTATGTTGTCTAGTTATATGAATTCACATGATATTCGGCCCCAGAGATTTTCACATGAGAATTTTTTTTCTTTCAATAATTTGGATTTAATTCTTCGAAGATATTGTACTATTAGATCAGTGTTTACTGTAGTTGAGATTTCTTTAGAAGAAGGCATATTTTATTTCAAGACATTGAAAAGAATGGAATGACCTGTACAATTGTTTAGCAATAAGTATTAGCTTAAATTTAAACACAAAACATTTAATAAAATATTAACAAAATGTTTCCCTCTATGTTACATTTACTTTTTTAAAACTCTGGAAAAAGTAATTAAGTTAATAATTAAGAGAAAATAAATTAACTATGATTACTATTAAAAATATTTACTTTGTTAGGATTATTCTCAACTGGAGAGATGTTTTAGAGTTTCCTTTTTTTGGGGGGTATATTAATGAAGTTTTTAGTGATTTTCAATTTTGTCATTATTTTTTTAAATACCTTTTATTTAAAAATGCACCAGTAAATGTTTATTTTCTCATAATTTTCAGGTTAAAATATGAAAAAAAAAAGCTTTCAAGTTTGTAAAATTATCATTTTCTTTAATGTACTTTTGAAGAAAATTTATGCTTAGTCTTTTAACTTGCTTTTAATTATTTATCAAATGCTTCAAATTTTCTGCTATTTTGATAATGAGTGAGAATTACGTTGTGAAATATAAGCATAAAATAGTATAAAAGGGTAATTTGAAAATTGAATGCCAAATTCAGTTATTAAATAATATTGCACATTTTGATAAATTTTAACGCTTTTTAGTGTTTTCTCTTTCAAAATTGAAAGTGCCCTTTTCTGCGAGGAAGCGCCCTGCCCTTTTTTATTATTAGGAAGAACTCTGCTAAAATGACGCATAGCAATATGAAATATTTTATAAAGATTTTTTTCTTCTAATTTTTTTTTATATAGTCATCTGCGAACCAAATTTAGCAAGTTCATTCTAATGGCAATTTTGATATTAACGTTTTAAGCATTTTAAGCATACTTATTCTTCTATATTTGCATTTTATTTTAAAAGTTCGTTCTTAAAAAGAGAATATGAGCTTTATTTTATCAGCCATATTACTTTACGAACCAAATATCCAAAAGGAATACTTATTTTATACCACATCTTATGAAATAAGAAACTAAATGCATACCTGCTAACTTTTTATTTCCCAAGTGGTAATAAAATTAAAATTGAGTTACAGTCATATGCAGAAATATATTTTTTAGCTTATAAGAGCTTTATTTTACTATTGTATGATTATCATATTTCTTTATATACAGTGGTAGTCAAAATTATTTAAAATTAATTTATAGATTCTAGAAATAAATAGAATTCATAAATTTTGCTACTACTTAAAATATAAAAATACAATTTTATGCGTAAAAGTTGGTAGCGATGTTAGTGTCTTCTGTTTTAAAAACATCTAGTTGGTATTTTTAAATAAAAAATTAAATTCAAAGTTAATTGAATTGATTTCTTCAGTTTAAAAAATTCAAAAGTCAAACTTGTGAGCTATAACAATGATGAGCTATAACTATTTCGATTTATCTGTAATTATTGTGATTTTGCAGTCAATATTAGACTTGCAGTTGAGTAATAAAATCCATGGTTTTTGAGAATTTTCGTAAGAATCTTTTAAAATTTTTTTTTTCTTTACTTAAATACCTAGACTTATGTTTTGCAAAAATTCACCACAAACAACAAAATTTGGTAACTCTTAGTGTTACTTTTTTATTTCATAAAATTAATATAATTTTATTAATATTAGGTATGTACCTATATGGAAATATCTACTTTAAATTGTGCTAATTGGAATTTTATTAATGACCTGTGTATTATTGATCCTCTAATTAATGACAGCTAGTTAGAAAAGTAGGCCCCTCTGGCTATAAGCTAAGCACATTTATAAAAATAGTTCTAGTTTTAACTACTGAGTTTGTAAAATTCAAATGAAAAGACGACCGTGATATGAACTATTTGATTGGACAAAATTTCTGACAGAAGAATAGTAGCACTGAAAAATACTAAAAAAAGTTTTTGATGATCTTTTTTAGCAAAATTACTTTAATGACATTTATGATTAGAAGATTTTAAATTTGTGTTGTATTTACGGAATAAAATTATTTTTGCAATTTTCAACATTATTCTCACATAATCAAGATTAATTTTCCTATTTATAATGATTTTGTGCTCTTAGTTCATTGCTGGTGCATTTAATTGTGACATTAATTTTAAGCTTAAATGTTTAATAGTTTATTTTTTTTCTTCATGAAAATGGTTAATCACTTACCATATTCTTTGTCTTATGATTTTCTTAATAATGTATAATTATAGAACCAATATAATATATGTTATTTTGTATTTGTTAATTTATAAAATTCATATATTTGTGAAACATGTTTTTAGCTTTTTTAACATTTACTTAAATTTCTGTCTTTCTTTAACCTGTTTTTAAATTATGTGAACTTCTTTGACCAACTGTTGCTATTTGTCTTTTTTAACATCTTATATTTACAATTATAACATTCATTTAAACTTTAGAAACATGATCAAGTTGAAGAAGTAAGAGCCAGGCTTGCTAAACATAAATTCCATGTTAATCAATTGGAAACACTATTAAGAATGCTCGATAATGGAACTGTAGAAGTTGATCAAATAAAAAAAATCAAAGAAGATGTTGAATATTACCGGGATTTCTCACAGGATCCAGATTTTCAAGAAAACGAATTTTTGTATGATGATTTAAATTTAGAAGACATGGAGGATTATTTGGCAAAACAGCAGGCAGAAAATGATATTCTAAGTATGTTTGAATTAGTAAACTATTTTTATTGTTGTGAAATGTTTTTTTTAATTTTAAGTTTTATCTTGAAGGACTTTCACTGATGCTGCATACTTTTTCTCTAGATAGAAGCTGATGCCCTTTGCCCCTGTTTTTTCCTTTTTTGAAATTTTTTAAATGAAGTTAAATACATTCTATAATATGTTTTCATTACAGATTTTGATTTAATTTAATGATTTTTGGACGAATATATTAATTTTTTAAAATAAATGTTATTTTTCTTTTGGCAAAATTTAGTATTTAACTTTTTTTTTTTTGTTCCTGTGAAACATTTAAAAAATTTAATATTGAGAGGAAAATTCATGATGAATATGTCTATTAAAGTTTTTACTACATTCTCTGGATTTATTGGAACTAAGTATTTTAAATCTAGCCGACCAGTCTGTGTAGAGGCCAGGGAACTGGCCTTGCATCAGAAAGGTTCTGGATTTGAATCCCCAGGCAAGGCATGGATGTTCTTTCATTCTCTGTATTATCCAACTGTCCTTACTGTGGGAGCAACGTTGCCCCACCTAATAAGGTGCCCCTTAAAGAGTGTCCAACAAATCTGCCCTTCAGATGTCTGTATTGATGAAAGGTCATTCCCCAGGTAGACATTGGAGAACAAAAGTATTTTAAATCCCATATGTGAATTGTTATTTACAAGATTTATTAAAAATTTTACTGAAAAGAAAAAAATTAAAAAAAAAAAATCAATCATGAAAATCATTCAGGAAACGAAGAAAAAAAAATCAATACTGATATGACTCAATGAGAAAGATGGTTTTTGATTTTTTTTTTTTTGTGTAAACTTTCTAATGAATAGTGTAAACACTTGCTGTTTTACATTTATTTTATTTTCAAATAGCCCAATAATAATTTAGATATAGATGACATAGTTTTGGTTTTGAAAGCATAAAGTGGTCTAAAACAGCTACCAATAATTTTTCATAAGATTTTTGAACATTGACTATTACACCATTTATTAGCAATCACAAATTTTAATTACTTTATCTTCTAAAATATTGATAACTTTAAATTTTTTTTTATCATTGCATCGAATTAATTTAAATATTTCTTATAAATGTACTCAAGTTTTAAATTTATTTTCTTTGATAATATTCTCCTTTATTTAGTTGTATTTCATACTTTATTGTAGCATTGATTTTGTTAAATTTTTGTTATTGAGTTGGATAGCAAATTTTTTTTTATGTAATTCGTTTAATTGTATATATATATGTATTATGGGGCATTATTATAGTAGTGGTATTCGGTATGCAATTAAAACTGCATAATTTTTTTTGTCTTCAGTCATTTTATTAAAAGAACTACATTAGCAATAAAATAATTGCAAATTTTTAAATCTGTGAATTTAGATGCTATCAATTATTTATATTAACAATTTTCAATAAATACATGAGGATGGAGCAGTTAAGCAGGTTCAAAAACTTTGATGCATCTCTTTCATTTCATCTTCAATAATAATTCAATGGCCGCAGAAATTTTTATTGGTAAAATGCCGGACCATCCATGAAATGACTTAAAAAAATTATTAGTCACATATTCACTGCATTTTAATTTAGAAATTATTAGAAATTGATTCAGAATGAATGAACCTTGTTTAATACAATTTTTAGCTAATATTGGATTTGGAAATTATAAACTAATCTATGCTTTTTTTAATAACTATCAATGCTTTATATGCTTTAATTTTTTTCATTAAATTTATTAAAAGAATTTCAACTTTTTATTAATCTTCTAAATAAGGAAACACTTATCAAAAATATCATTTTAGTGTGATAACATTAGTTATCATTTTATCACAAAATTACCATTTTAGTATGATAACATTAATTATCATTTTATCACAAAATTATCATTTTAGTATGATAACATTAATTATCATTTTATCACAAATTTATCATTTTAGTATGATAACATTAATTATCATTTTAGTATGAGATTCATTATTTAAAATACCGAACATCTCAATACATTAACATTCTTTTGCAGTTGACAATTTATTCTATTTTTACTGCATTACAAAATGAATATTCTTTTGTTATAGTCATGGTATATTATGATCTCATGCTCAATGTTTTTCAGCATTTTAAAAATAATTTCATGTATTTCAATTATAATAATAGTTTTATGTAATATAGTGAAATATAATATTAAAGTTATTTATGTACTGAGATGAATTATTATTAGAAGAACTCATTTTTTTCCAGATATGTTTTCTTCTTTTAATTTTCAAGCCTTATAAAATTTCAGTTCACCTTAAAACTTATTTAACAAGTTTTCTGGTTATAAATACTTAAAAGCATTATATTTTTATGCAATATTTGTATTAATTTAGAAAATGTTGATGTTAACATAGTTTAAATGTATCTTATCCCATGCCAGACATTTTAATTTTTATTCATGATGATTATTTGTATTAAAATTTTGGAATTTATTAATTTAAACAGGTCAACAATTAGCAAATGATTTGAAAAGCTCTTCTGTGGATGAAGAAAGTTCTGCAATTCTTTCAAACACTCCAACATCAATTGGTTCTGACTCTCCCAGTCACAGCCCAAGTTTAGATAACCATTCCACTGATGTGAGTTTATTTAGCTAATATAATTTTATCTAATTTAGAAAGTCAGAAATACTATTCTAGCAGAAAACTAAATTTTTTTAAAACATATGCGTGTTAGCAAGACAGCACTTCATCAGGCGACTCACTGCCTGCCAATAAACAGGAGCCTTTCCCTTGTCCTTGATAGTACCAAAAACTGTCATTTACCAACGGGTACTGTCAGTTACCAGGGGTAACTGCTCTTCTAATGAACTTGTGTAATTTATTGGAGTATTTGTTATGATTAGGAAAATAAGGCAAAATTATAGTTGAACCTTGATTTTTTAATCTAGGTTCCAGCATTGCTTGTATTCCTGTATGTTTTATTGGCTGTTATCAAAAATGCAATTCTTATAATGTTAATAATACTTGTTTACATTTTATTTGAAGCTAGATGGTTCTCTCATCTATCGTTCGTACATTTTCAAGTTATTTTCAAGTTTGTTAGATTCAAGTTATTTTAAGAAAAAAAATTAATTTTTTAAAGTTGACCCACATTTGACGCTCTCCCATTACTACCATTCACAATGAATGGATCCATGAGAAAGATTGATTGAGGTTCTACTTATTATATCTTATTCCAATTAAAGCAGATTATTAGTAGTTTGTAATCCAAAGTTTTTACCTATCCAAAATTTATGTGCACATTCCATATAGTTTTTACCATATTTAAGTTTTAATATAGTTTTTACCATATTTATTATTTTTACCATATAGTTTTTACCATTATTCTGCTTATGTTCAAATGTTCTTTTTTGAATTTTTAAATTTTTTTTAAAAGTAATTATAAGTTTAAATTTTTTTTTTTAAAGATCTCTAAAGCTTCAGATTCAAGCACCTCTGCAGCAAATGCTGTTCCAAAGCCACCTTCTCCTGTAAAATCCATCAAGTAAGTTTTTTTTTGTTGATCTTATGGGATTTTAACAGGGCTCAAATTTTAATATTGGTTAGATTTGTCATGCTATGCATCTTTAGTTTTTTACCTACTACTTCAGTGTAGAAATGATACTGAGATAATACAGTTTGATTGTTAAAAATTAATAACTTGTAGTAAAAAATGCAGTGTTTATACTAATTTTTCCACAATCATCCAATTTTTCTTATTTTTTTATTGTCATATATAGTGATTATTCTTAAAAATTATATAAATTTTATTAATTGTTAAATTATATAAAAATATGTTCATTTATTGGTTTAAACATCTGCAAATTATATATATTTTGAAAAATGTTTATTTAAACATTTTTGATTTAGTGATATATATTTTTTCTTTTTAGTAAAAATAGCTCTGTGTCAGAAAATAGTGGTCCAGGATATTCTAGTGTCAATGTGCATAATAACCAACCTGTGATAAATTCCCAAACATCTTCCACACCGTATTCCATTGCTGCCGCTGGGTTGCCAAACAATCATAGGAAATGTTTGTATTCTTATAGTTAAATTTTTTTTAATGATATTTGATGGGTATAGAAAGTTTTATAATTTGTCAATTTAGAGAAATGTAGTATTAGTGTATTAATAGTTCGTAATATCATGGTTTGTAATTCTGCTAAAATGCATTTAAATTTGATATCCTGTCAGTAGTACAAATTGTTTGGAATGCCTTTTAAAAAAGTTTCATTTATGATGGTTTTGATTCTCAAGGTAGTACAGTAGGGAAGCGATTATCCGGAACGATCGGGACCATTGCTATTCCGGATAACTGATTTTTCCGGTTTTCTGAATCGCTACAAAATGCCGTTTTTTTATTGTTAAACCCAACTAAAAAGAAAAAATATTTGGAAATAATCTTAAAAAGAGGAAAAAACAATGAAGTAATGCACTAATGATTATTTCCAAAATGATGGTAAGGTAAACATCTTTTAAAAAAGAAAGAAAAATCCTAAAATCTTATGAGGAAAAAAATTTTTTTAAAAGAAAAATGGCGAGAAAATTTATTGAATTTCGTTTTGGTTTTCCGGTTTTCTGATTTCCGGATAACGGGTTCTGTACTGCAATATGTTTTATTAAAACATCCATTTAGGCAAGTTATTTTGCTCAAAAGTCATTTTCACATCGTTGAATAGTTTTGTAGCCATATACAGTCTGTTTTAGTGGAAGTCATCTTGTTTAAATTTATTACTCAGTAGAGATTCAAATAGTTCACGGTTTCAGGACATATGAATCTAAACTGACAGTCAGAAAGACATCATAGGAATGCCTTTATGCTTCCTGTTTGCTCAATGAAAAACTGAAAAGATTTGAAATGAAGTTTTTGCCATCACTGAGTATAAGTGCAAAAAAATGGCTGACTACACTAACCATACTACTATAATTTGTAGAGTCTAAGAAAGTCTGAAATTGTAAAAAAAGGCGGCATTTTGAACATAATTGTCAAATTTGTGCTTTTGTGGACCATTAGCATTCTTTGCATTGATATAAAATGAAAATGTCAACCTTATTGATTGTTAAAAATTGTACAAGTGATAGCCTGATGTTGTAATTTTCACATTTGGAAAGTTTTTTAATTTTTCACTGAATCAACTGTTGGAAACTTTATTGCATTTAAATGTTGTTGCTTAGAATAAAATAATGAAGAGTGTCCTATTTACCAGCACTCATTTTTTGGAACAGTTTCAAAAATGTATCCTAAGTCTGCAGTAAATATTTTCCCTTTATAAACTATTAAGTATTCTTTTCTTTCATAAGTATATTAGTCTTAAAAATAGGTTTGCCAAATGTAATTTTTATTTGGTGTGTGTCATTTATTGATATATTTTCAACCGACAAATATTTTATTAACTATAATTGTAAGAATGCTTTTTCACTGAACATTTACATAATTTTTTGATTTTGATTTTTTGTTGTTGCTATTTTTGTTGCATTTTTGAATTTGGTGAATTACTGAAGGGAAACAATCTACATATACGAAGGAGGTAGATGTGAACTAATCTACTGATACCGACCTATTTTTGGTGCAAATATATGTAAATATTTTTTTTGGCAGAGTAAGAGAAGATGGCTATGGTTAATTGGATAATTTGGTCAATCAGTGTTTGGATAAATAGCATACTGTTGTGCTTAAAAATGTTGAACTTTTTCTAACCTTTCAATTAATATAATTTTTTTACAGTGTCCACTGAACGTGAAAATGCATGGTCATCTTCGAATTCCATGGAAGAGGAGCTCAATAACAATGTAAATATCAAGTCTCATTGTCCAAATTCATCTGAAGCACTTCATAACAACACTAACCATCTTTCGAAATCATCTGTGCCTATGAGCAATTCTTGGACAGATTCTAACATTAGGCATCGTTTTCGTGAAAATGAACCATCATCAGATGTGCAATGTGATTCTAGTGATCAACTTACTTTTAATAATAGTGATAGCCAACTACATTCTGGGACTGATGCCAATAAAAATGCAACTATATCTCTAAACTGCCAAAGTGACTCTTCTTCCGAATCTTGTTTCAATCCGTCTATTCCTTCAAATATCTCTTCGACGTCTGTGGTAAATATTATTTTCATGAATCTTTGTAATTATTTTGTTGAATTTAGTATTTCATTTTTATCATAATTAAAAACATAAAAACTAATCAATTTTGTTATGTATACAGCAGTTTTTTTATACGTAAGGATCAAAGTTATTTTCTCTTTGTCTTAATCTGTTGGCTATTTATTTATCTCTGTTATTTTTAGGTGACCTCTTTCCTCCAAACCAAACTCAGTCAGCAACAGGTTTAGAAAAACCTTAAAAAAACAGTTCTCTTTTGATTCAGAACTGTTTAGTATTGTGATTTAGTACTCTTGTAATTTAAATATGATTTTAATAATCTTTATTTTCATACATAAACATAAGCTGACGTTGAATTTCTTATCTGCTCGGTAATATTTTTTGAAACTAGCAAAATATAAGGTTATGGTCTACTTAGAATAAGAAAAATATAGTGAGTATTATTCTAGACTTTAGTAGGGAAACGACTTTTCTTTTTCCCTCTAAGTTATACTATTCGAATCACTATTCTTTTTCTTTTTGAAATGTAGTTTGGTATTATGCAGTTATCTTTAGATTTTTGAAAAAATCTTTTTTATTATTTAGGCATAGAGAATTTTTAAATCAATTTAAATCATTATTCAAATAGGTTTTTTTTTATCAGTTCACATAATTATGAAGATAAATTTTAAGTATCTAATAATGAAAGAATGACCAGTAGTGAATTAATTTTGCAAAACCACTAAGCTTTATTTCTTTAAACTTTTGAGAAAATGTATGGAAGATGTCAAAGTTATCAAGCCCTATTTTTCTTAATATAATGCAATGTTCATTCTAGACCTTAAAAAGGGCAGGGTGCTAGAAATTGAAAGGAATGCTACTTCCCCCTAAAAAAGGGTACCTATCGCAAAAAAGGACATTGTTCACCAATATTTGCATAACTCTTAAAACTCTCAAAATAAATTTTTTTTTTAATTTTATCATTTAAAAAATCTTTTTGTTAAGATAATTAGCTTAATTAAAAATTAATTTCTCAGTTAAATATGTCCATTCTATAAATTAGTTTGATTGAGCGTAATTCTCAAAAAATGTTGCGTGTTGTAATAATTACATATTAAAAATATCAGGATTTTAAAAACGGTGTCAAAATGAATGAAAATGAGATAAGTAATCATAATAACTGCCAAAAAAGAGATTGAAAATTAATGTGATCTTTTGCTGGAATTTTTGCATATCAAGCGTGGGAAAAAGTGATTACTAAAATATGAAATTTGTTAGCTATAACATCGTATTAATTCCATCAAGATCGAAAAAACCTGAAGGAAACTCTCAAAAAGCAACAAACAGCCAGAAAAACGTTTAATAAATGATTTAGATGTACGATAAAATTGATCTAAATTCAGAATGTCAAAAAGTGACTCCTTAAATTGAGAAACTCGCTTGTTATAATAACATTGTATAAAAGTCATAAAAAAAGAGAAAACAAGTGGAAATAGAATTGAACGCCTTAACTCAAATTCAGAATTCATCTGTATAATAAAGCAACAGCTTTATGTAGTCAATTAACTTTTTTTAAGTAATGAAATTTTTTATTATTTTTTTCTATGGATCATTCAATCTATTTCCTAGTTTGATTTCATACATATTTTTTCTTAAATAAATAAACATAAATTTTATCAGTTGTTTAGACAGATTTTTTCTTTTGGAAACTTTTATAATTGAAGATTGTGATAAATCTTTTACATGCAAAGATAAGTTTTATTCCGTCATATCAACTTTGACGACCTATTCACAAATCCATACATACTAACATAGAATAAAACTGGCTTTACCTGTTACAATTTCAAAAATGTGGAAAGCAGAGTGGGCTTGCAAGTATTAATAATTTTTAAAAAATTTATTATTTGGTTAAATTTGATCAATTCTGAACACTATTCAGCTCACTTTTTAATGAGAAAATGTTGGATGTGATACTTTGAATTGAAGAACTTAAAGCATTAAATGACAACCTATTCACAAATGCATATATACTAGTATGCAATAAAACTGACTTATTCTGTTACACTTTCAAAAATATAGAAAACAGAGTGTACATGCAATATTAGCTATTTTTTTAAAGTTAATATGTATTAGGCTTGATTAATTCAGCTCACTTTTTCATGAGAAAATGTAGGATGTGACTCTCTGAATTGAAGGAAGCATTAAGTCACGTTTTGAGATTGTTCAAGAGAGTAATTTTGGTGGAAAAGAAAACTTCCATGCAGTTATAGCTGCACTAGAGAAGTTTCAGAACTATCCCAGTATGACTCCTGCATCTTAAAATCATCTTCGTTCAAAGAAGATTTTATTTTATAAAGTTCACTGAGGGAAGAAATATTTCTAAGTTAAGCTTTACAAATATGCTAAAAGTTAAACTGATTACTAAGTTTATATTTTATTTTTAATGAATTTATATTTGACATTTTAACTAGACAGGATCAGGTATTCTTCTAGAAGAAATAAATACCAAGATGTGGATGAAAGTGAAAAAATCTGTACTAGATGACTGCATAGAATATGTCTTGATTGAATTACAATATATAATAAAATATTTTATTATACATTTATTTTTTAAATTTAAGCATTGATATCAATAATTTAGTTAAAATTTGTTGTTTATTTAAATTAACTCTCTTGTTTTAATAAGAAGCTTTTACAGTTCATTTACATAGAATTTGTTTGCATAAATTTAGTGAAAATTATTTAAAGTTGAGTGAATCTTTCTGTGTAAAATTAGGAAATGTTCTCCTCAAAGGAATTTCTGCCTTTATCCTATTTTCATATAATAGTAAAAAAGTTATTTTTAAAAACCATCATATTTTTGTAAATTTTTCAGTTTGTTATTGACATAAAGATGCAATTTTATAATTTATTAAATTGTTCTCAAATTGCAAGCAAAACACTTATACTTTTCAAAATATATTGATATTTTATTAATGCCATGATAAATAATAGGTAATGAAGTTAATAATAAGAGGTTTTGTAATTACTAGCTATAACTGAGAGATAAGTTTATTATCTTTTTATTTAATTTTTTCTACTCTTAATGAAATACCGAGCATTGAAATGAAGCATTTTATACTCCATTGTTTTGAGTTTTATATTAAATATTTCATAAGTTTTCAGAAAATTGGTAATGTGATGGAAATGTTAATTGGAGTGCAATGTTAAGAACTTATGACATGTAATTGTTTTTATAAAAAATGCTGAACTAAAATTTATTTTACTTAAAGTTAATTCGAATAAATTAATGGGTATTACAATGCTTTCTAACAATAGGTAAGAGTTATTCTTATGTACATCTAGGCATTTTTAGGGATCTTTATCACAAATAAAATTAAGTTTATTTTATTTTATTTTACCTTTTATTAGGCTTATTTCGTTTGCAAAAATAGTTTCAATGGATATCTTTTTATTTTTGAATTTCTGTAAACACTGATGATTTTAAGTTTTTTTCTTAAAGAGTTATACAATTCTGCAAGGAAAAAAAAAAAAAAAAAAAAAAAAAATTAAAAAAAAAAAAAAAAAAAAAAAAAAAAAAAAACTTGTAGTTTCAGGATTTTTTCCCCTTAAAAGTAAATAACATTTTAAAAAAGAGTTTCCACATATTTGTCAAAAGTATCATTAATTCTAAAATAAATGTTTTTTTTTTTTGATTAAAAAAAAATGAAATCTGGAGGTTTTCTGAAATAGTTACCTGGAAACATAAATAGCTGGTTTTCAACTATAAAAATAGTTATCCGATTGATTGTGAAAAATCAAATTAGAATCAGAGAATAAAGAAGAACTACTAAGTTTAGAAAAAAAAAATTGCCCAACACAAAGATAGAATAAATCAATTAAATAAGTTGTAAAAAAAGCTGAGAAATTTTTTACAAACTCTAAAAGCAAACATGTTCCCTTAAAAAAAGTTTTCTTTCAGAACCATTATGAATTCAGTTTTTATATTAATTATATAATAATAATAATTGTTTGTAATAATTATACATGTATGCGAAAAATATAAATTGTTTTAAAAATAAGACAAAGTATAATATAATATGTATGAAGTATATATAATTTGTAATAAAATTGAATAATAACTAGTTTGCAACTGTCTCTGTAAAAAATTTATTTTCATACATATATTTTTTTGCTGTAAAAATTTTTCTTTACATCTCTAGTTTTTAAATGTGCATACTTTATTATATGTACGCAAAATTTATTTATAATTTCTGTTAAACAAAGCATTTTTTATGAAAACTACTATTTATAATTTAATACATTTCAAAATGTTAAAAAGACAGTACATTATAACAACAGTGCACGATAACAGGTGGAATTGATGTTGTGAACTTTTTCTTATAAGTAAATGCTTACATTTTATGTTAAAATAGCAATAAAGAAACTAAAAGATGAAATCAACACATTTGCCTCTTTTCCTTTAATTTTGAACAGCTGCTTAGATTTTATATACACATATTGAGTTGACTGCTTTTGAATAGATAGTGTAAAATGCATTGGGAGTTATCAAAAGATATGAAGACTAGAATAAAACATAATGAAGGAATAGCTTTTGACATCTACAACACCGAAAATAAATATGGATTTCAATAGTAAGCTGTCAAGAAAAAAAAAAGAATATTTTTTTTTGCTTAGCTGGTGATCATCTACACCTTTACTTTATAAATTTAAAGGATGAGGATTTTAAGATATGAAATAAGATAAATGTTGTTAATTTGAGCACTACTAAATTTGAGCTCGTAATAACGGTGGAATTTTATATTTCTAACATTAGCATTTTGATGATGGCTTTGAATCTTGTTGTAATGACGGAATTCTCGTTACATGCCTAACATAATATATCTAGCTCTCACTGTACTTAGATTAATTTAAAAAATATTCTAAAACTTTTCTTATTAGTCTCATATTTATATGTAATCATTTAAAATTATGTTTAAAAATTTAATAGTACTTTTAAGGGAAAGAAAATTTAATAAGATTGAATTTTGATTTCTATACTGAATTATGATATCAACATAATTAATTTTTAATATCCTTTTTTAGATTTTAGATGATGCACAATCCACCATAAAAAATCATTCGGAGCGACCTGTCTTAAACAGTGCGACGAACAGCCATATCCATAATTTACAGTTTTCAGCATTACAAAGCAAAGGTAAATGTATAAACTATGACTAAAATATTTTTAAACCTTTGAGTTATACTCTTATTTTTATGTGATCCTGATCAAGCAAAATATGGTTGTGAAAATTGTTTATTTTATTCAGGATTAGCAAGGTTTTAGAAACAAAATGTTTTTATCTTAGTTAGAAACCATGGTTTTTTATTGCTTTATTTAAAGCTTGTATAAACTGTCTAAAATCCTTAGGTCAGCAAACCAAAAATTTTCTGTTCATTGCTAGGCTTTATAGAATTTTTATTTAAATATTACAAAAATATTGAGAATATGAATAATGCTAAACAGTAAATGTTATGACGAAAACTCAACTGTAATTTTAATTATTTGGGATCTAGTTTTTAAATTATATATTTTTTATTAAAAGAAATCAATGCATTTATTTTAATTTAAAAAAATGTTTATTTATATAATTTGAAATATATCAGTTAAGTCTGAGAATCAATGAATTGGGGGATTTCATTTGGTATTGGACAAATATATTAAATGTCTTTTAAAATATAACTATTTATTATATTACTTCAATCAAATAAATTACATTGCAATAAGTGCAAAGTGATTGTATTTGATTTGTAGTTATAAATGTTTTATTTAATTTTAGAACCATAGGTTTTAGAACTTTGAAATATTTTTGTACAATAAATCTCACATATCCTGTTCAATACGTAATTTTACTTATTACATTATTTTATTTTATTCTTGTATGTTATTTTGAGCACCAATAAATTTTACGTACAAGAGTTTAAGTTTCACAATTTTCATTGTTTGATATTTAGTTACTAATACACGTTAAAGAAAAATATTTTTAATTTAAAATAGGGTCTCAATTAACGCACAATATTCTTGGAAATAATGCTTCAGAAATCTTTATTGACACCACACTGCCATCCTCATCTAAAGTAACACCTTCAACAAACACTGTGGAAATAGATCTTTCCCAGATATTTGGTGAAGTTCATAATCATTACACAATGGAGGAAGTTCAGATTCTGCAAGCACTTGATGGTTCAGCCAAACGTTTACCACTTTTAATGGATTCACAAAGACTGAGGTTTGTCATTGTTTTCTGCAACTCATTCATCAACTAATGCAAGTATACAAAATGAAATACATGTCGCTAAAGTATTTTTCCATTTATTTAACATGGAAAAACACTTATTATGAGTTATTAAATTTAGGAATGTATCTTAACCCCTTAACAATCGGTTAATTTTCAAGAAAACGGTCATAAAAGTGCCTATTTTTTTTTTATCCGTGAAAATTATCTAAAAATGTGTGTATGAACAATTTATATATATTCATTTTTTAATTTTTGATTAATTTTATCGTGACATTTTAACAAAAATTAAATTTTTAGGAAAAGCCAGCATACTATGACTGAATGTTGGCTTTCCAGCAAGCAAGGAAATTAAAAAAATATGTGTTTTAAATATTACAAAAGAATTTTATTAAACTTACGTATAATATAAATAAAGATTAGTAATTTTTTCTTGTGTGATAAATTTCAAAGCATGAGATACAGAGGCCAAAGTCACAATCTGGACAGTAGTACCGAGTTTCTTTCCTACATCTTTTATTGTTTTCATCTCTTTCACAATTTCCTTAAAAATATCCTGGTACTGCCATCTGGTGTGTAAAATGAGAAATAAAAAGTTTTCCGGGCAAAAGAAATGAATTAGTTTTATTCTTATTGGTGCGTTACTGCTGAATACTCCAGCCCGTCAGTATCATGGGAGCGAAACATAGAGGGCGAAACCTCACCCCGTCATTTTCACGGGAGCGAGAAGGAAGGAGTTAAATTGCTAAAAAATTATTTTACATATAGTTTTAACACAATTTGAACGATCTCAATATGTCTAAGAAATAGCAGCTGACACACAATAATTTAGTACATTTTAGCATATTTTTTAAACCCAAAAATTTGAACAACATAAGAAAAAAGTTTTTCTTTAATTTAGAGCATGTTATTTGAATTCTATTTCTGTCTTACTTTACCTTGGTCTATAATAATTTATTGATAATAAACATATAAAATTGTGTGTACAGATTTTATAAAGAACTTCCCTCACCATTCCATGGTTATGAAATTTAACTGTTTCCAGTCAATTGGGTCAATAATGACAAGTTTCGGCTTGGATCTGTGAGAGAAAAGGAATAAGTTCAAGGAATCCAAGAGGGATTGAGAAGCTCCCCTCTTTGAAATGCGCTATTCCTTGCTGAAATTACAGCAAATGGAATTTTTTCTGTCGACAAATTATACTTTAGTTCTTAGCTTGTGTTTCCTCAAAATGTTGTTTGTAAAATAAATATTTTCACCTTGATGAAAATTTAACTTTTTTTTTTCATTTGCCATTATTCCAAATGCAATTATGTATGTATTTGTAATTGTATCTATCTAATGTATTTGCTATTGTGTCCTAAATAGTACTATAGCATATTAAGCACTGTATTTAACAAAACTAAAGTATTTAAGAATTTAATTTGGACAAAAAAGTGTTCCATGTATCATGTTTTGACCTAGAATTAAGCATTTCACTTTCCTGATATATTGTTTAATCAAATAATTTTTTGTTTGTTTTATTGTCTTAGGTATCATGGTCCAGGTGGTCCTGCATCAACTCCAGAATACTATCCAACAAGTGTGGCAAATTGTAATTCCATGGAATTTTTTCAACGTTTGTCTGCTGAGACTCTCTTTTTTATCTTCTACTTTTTGCAAGTTAGTCCCAAATAATTTTTAGTGTATAACTAATAGATTATTTATTTATGTATTACTTAAGATTCTTTCACAGTTCTATATATGTTTTGAGATATCCTATTTTTAGATCTATACGTGGACTTTTTAAACACTTAAAATTGTATTAAAGTTTTGGGGGTTGGCTTAAACACTGGTAACACATTTGGACACTGTTCTTTGCCAGGGACCAGTGACTAAAATATAGTTTTAGTGTATACACATTTTCACTGGTCCATTTATATGTCTCTATATTAGAGTTTTTGTAACATTTTTTTTTTAATAAAGTGATTTTAAATGAAAAATTGCAATACAAAGAATCTAATGTTAATGAATAATGTTCACAATAACATAAACCAAATATGTTATGATGAAATATGCTATTTTATGACAATGACACAAACCCAAACTCCAGACTGCAAATCAAAAAAACCAAAACAGTATATCATCCTTTTACATTAATTGCTGGTCCATAGGATTAACGATAATTAATATTTTTTTATTATATTTGCCGGAGTCAAATTTTAGTGGTTCTGGGTCAACAGACCAAATATCGAGAATTTATCAGTAATCGGAACTTGAGCATCATAGTAAGTGGAGAGCTAACGATCTAAAATTTACTTATGATCGGGGTGGTTTATATTATTTTATGTGAAACTTATAATAAAAAGTTGGACTAAGAAGATCTTTTTGTTTAATTTATTAGTGAAAATTATTATTTTTTAATTACATTAATTTATATTTGGAATACAGAATTTTATATTAGATTAAAAAATTGTTTTTAAGAATAAGAAATTCAGCGTTTGACTTAAAGATAAAATATGCACAAAATCCACCACTTTTAATTTAAAGATAGGGAGTCCGCCCTCATACCTAAAAATATGTTTTATTAAATATTATTATAAATATTTAAAAAAGTGCTTCTTTGTCAAATATGTATATGAAAAAATTGTTTATTTTCCCTAGGGTACAAAAGCTCAATATTTTGCGGCAAAAGCATTAAAACAGCAATCTTGGAGGTTTCACACAATGTTTATGATGTGGTTTCAAAGACATGAAGAACCAAAAACTATCACAGATGAATATGAACAGGTAACGTATTTAAATGATTTGCTTTAAATTTTACCAATTTTTTTGCAATTATTGTTTCTTATGTTTTCCAAATCAAAATCAATGTTTTTTTCTATGTTACTTGTTAGAACACATGAGCGGGTATCATATTTTTTAAGTTGTTTTTCAATATTATTCTATTTTAAAACAGTAGAAAATGTAGCCTAAAGTTATTTTTGAATGAAATCTATCTAAATTACTTTTCTGTGCTTAAAATTATGTTTCTAAGTTTACAATAATTCTTTCTGACCATGCATAGTGAGATTAGTTGGGTCTCGGACAGCAGAAAATTTCGGTGTTCGAAGTTATCACTTTTTAAGCATGATCACACTTTTCTTAAATTCAAAATTTCTGAATGGTTTTCAAAACAACTTCTCTTGTTCCGAGCTCTCTTCATATCTGACACTGAAATTTCTTAATTACTTTGACATTTTTCTACCTTGTTTAATTAGCAAATTTGTTAGATTTTGGAGGTTATGAAAATTGATGTTCATTTATATTCTTTAAACAAACTCTTTGTTTCTGAAACTGAAAATTTGCTGAAGGAACAAGGTTTAAGTAAATAATATACATGGAGGTAAATGTCTAGCTTCCATAGGCATAATATAAACCAATCCCCCAAAGTTAGGAGTGGTCCCTGTTTATAAAGTAGAAACCAACATTTAGGAGCCCAACAGCATAGGTTCTTGAAACAGGTTTGCACCCTCCTTTCCTCCAAGCCAATACTGTGGTCAGGGGCAGATTAAGCGCCCGCGAGCCCTAGGCCATTCAAATTTTTGGGGCCCTTAGATTAAATTTTTTTCTCGTATATATTTTATTTATTCAAATATAAAAGTATTTTATATCTTTTCGTTTAAGAAAGCATATTTAAAATAAAAATAAATAATAATAAATTAAATTTTACTTTATTTTATTAAATTAAAACTAAAAAATAATCATAACATTTTGAAAAAATTTGGAAAATCATTGTTTTTTTTAATTTTTTAAAATTTATTTAAAAAAAATCCATTCTAAGGGGGCCCCTAATCATTGGGGTCCCCAGGCCATAGCCTAATGGGTGATCCGGCCCTGACTGGGGTAGGGGTGAAGAAGAAAATTTTTCTTTTTATTTATTGTTGGTTTGTTCTGCATTTTCACACTATTGATAAACAGTACTGTACTATTAATTTAGATATTTCTTTAAGAATACATTTATATTTTCTATGTTGATTAAATCTACTAACACATTTTGACACAGAAAAAAAGAATAAAACATCGGTTGGCAGGAGACAATGTATGCGACCATACATTTGTCCAACTACGGGTACACAAGTGATGTACCTCCTGACAATCACTTTACTTCTTATGCCTGCGCACTTGATCATATGATACTACATATGACGCTCTGCTAAATCTGAGTATGTTGCTCAACTTGTGAGTAGTTTTTCTGTTAAAGCTTACCGCACCTAACAATTCCCTGTGTTAGCTACGCATTCTGACCTTCTTCTTTCTACATTCTTTGGGTTTAAGCAAAGAATATACATAGGATTTAAAGATGTAAAAAAGTAGTAGAAATTTTTACAACAAATACCAGAAGTGTTTACATTACATCAGGTAAAGTTTGCATGCTTTAAAATATATTAAATGAGTATACATCCTATATCTTCAGATCTATGTCTTAGACAGTAATTGCCGCATCTCTTTATATTATACGGATTAAAGTTTGATTTTGGTAGAAAGTTTTTAAATCTAACTAAGCTACAAGGTACAGGGACTTTCTTAGTTTTCTTTTCCCCTCTATTCTCACTACCTTAGATTTTAATGCAATTCAATTAGATGTGATTTTTATATAGATTAAAGAATAGCTAGATTGCATTGTAGTGTGTCAACTAGTTTGGAAACAGCTATGTAACCTCTTTATATGAGTGACAGCTATGTAATCTCTCTGTGAGAGACTGCTATGTAATTTCTAAATGAGTGACAGCTATATAATCAGAAAATATTTGCAGAACGCGCCTCTCTAAAAATGTTTTGATTTTGTCATTTTTTCGGCATGCTGCGGGGCATGGCTAAGACTCAAATCTTCTGTATTTTGAAGAATTACATAAAATTTTGAATCTTCTCAGAATTACTCATATACATAGGCATGTGAGGATAGTTTTTCCTGCTTTGCTAATGACATAAATTTTTGCTGCATTTCAACGTGACCAATGTTGTAAATTGTTAATTTTACAAAATGTAAGATGTGAAACATCTGCTAGGAGGAGAAAGAGAGGATCATACTTTTCTTTTCTTTTAAATTTATTTGGGCTGAATGTGTTAAATTATCTTTACTTAAAGAACAATATATTAAAAAAAAAGTTTAACTGTGCTATTGTTTCTGTATTACCACTTTTAAAACATGGTTAGATTGACACATGTATTGATTTAATATTGAATGACTTTATATTGACATTTTACCTTTTTGTTGATGGCTAGTGAAACAAAATAAGTCTATAACAATGCAGGTGCTATATACAATAGGTTAAGTACAATTTCTTTTGTTATGTATTATTTTGCACTCACAGGACTCAAGATCGTCTTTCTCGATTTAACAGCATTGTACACTTGCACTATCAAGTGATCAGTATAGCGTTTCAAGTAGTTAGACTATTCATGCTGATTAGGGATGTATCAGGTACCCAGTAATTTATAATTATAATAATTTACCAGTTAATACCGTAATTTCGCACGTATAGCCGGCACCATAGTATAGTCCGCAGACCCAATTTTATATAAAAAGAATTTCAAAAATCGTCAGATAGTCCGCGAACTATACGTCTGAAATCATGTTATTTTAATACTGCAATATTAATGTATAACGGAATTAAAAAAAACAAACCTGATGATGAAATTTAGGAATAAAAATAATTTATTGAGTGCAAAATTTATCATGAAAAGGAAAAAAAAAAAAGAAAAAAATCAAACGTAGTGGAATCAGAAAAACAAAACTGCAATCTGCTTCATAAAATAATCCTATGTTTAAATTAATAAACAATTCTCCTTTTATTTTTNTTTTACTTTTATTAATTGATGTCAAATAGATAAATATATTTCTCTCTTTCATCTTCTGTACAATGATATGCATGTGCAATGCATTTTCCCCACCCCCTTGTAAATCAAACAGAAAACGAAATCAGCATGCCACTCCTTTGAGTTTGATTGACGGCCTAAAGGAGAAAATAAAGATCTAAAACCTTCAAGGTCGCGGAAGAAATTACTTTTCTCTGGGTAAACAGGGAAAAGAATTCTCCCCTTCCTCACATTTTCCTCTACTCAACTTCAAGGATGTGTCCAATTTTCTTATTTTTTTTCATATCGTTTTAGTTCAAAATGGGGGGGAGAACCAAGTAAAAGTTTTCCCCGGATTATCGATACGATACATAGGAATGTTTTCTTGGAATCTCGCACTGTTGTTTATATTTGATCATCGGCAGTTCATGACAGCATGATTTTTAAATTTCAATGATTTTAACCGTGAACAACCAGCATTTTATCCGCACTGGTGGATAGTCCGCATTTTAAACACAGATAGTCCGCTGACTGTATGTGCGAAATTATGGTAAATACAAATTCGACCAGGTACCCTGTACTGGCCGGCTAAAAATATAAATTTTTGCGAGGTGTTCAAATCTGGTTGGATAAGCGAATAACTTTTTATCGGGTACATCTCTAATTGAGACCTTTCTGGTGCTTATTTTATCAGTCTGTGAGGAAATATAAAATTTCTATCTGCACATAACTTCCTTTTTGAAGTAAAATTATTCTATAAATTTTAAAATTAAGTATAAATAACTTTTTCTCTTTCTTTTTCAGGGCACTTATATTTATTTTGATTATGAAAAGTGGTCTCAGAGAAAGAAGGAGGGTTTTACTTTTGAATATAAGTATCTTGAAGACAGAGATTTAAAATAAGAGTTTACTTCAAATTTTTAGTTTTTAAGTCAGCCTCATGAGAAGTTTTAAGTACAGGATTCTATGTCACGAAAATCAGTTTGAAAGACTTTCATTGTCTGAATAGTTGAGCTACATGTAGAAAACTATCTTTTTTTTTTTCTTTCACCAAGCAACTGAATTTCATTTAGAAAACAATCTTTTGTAAAAAGATTTTTTTTTCTGGCTCAGCAGTTGAGCTAAATTTAGTCAAAATTATCTTATCTTTAAATAAATTTTCTTTTTCTCAACCAGTTGTAATTTCTCACTCATAATTTCCCATATTATGCCGGAAAAAAAAAAGCCACTTGGAATCTGTCATATGTATCACATATACGATTGTTGCATTTTTCTTACCTATGGTCATTAGTCATAATCAACTGTAAAATGAGGGTTTTAAATTTTTTAATTTTAAATTATATTGTTATAATAGCATTTGCGAATTTTTATTTTTAGAATGAAATTTGCTAAATTTGTAATTGTTGATCATGTTTGTAAATATTTTTAATAAAAATGTTTTTGGAGCTACTAAAGTGTTATATCTTTTAGTAGCAAGTTGAAAATTGATGCAATAAAAATGTGATTAAAATATTAAAACAAAAGATTTATTGTCATGGTAACTTAGTTGATAAAAGTATTTAATAACATTTTTCAAAAATCTGTATGTGTACTAAAAAACATTAAAATAAAATTTCTGTTTAATATTAACTTATTTTCTTGTTCTGCAAGCAAAATTTTATTTTGTGTAACCATATCAAGAAACAAGACTATATATCAATCTGTTTTTATCAATTTTATTTATTGCTGTTTAAATATACAATACGTATTATTAATTTAAATTATTTAAATATGTTTAGTTTTTAAAAATATAACTTTTCTCTGAATTTCATTGTTAAACATATTTTGGTGTTCTAATGAAAGTAAAAAGAATTTCGAACAAATTTTGGAGTTGTATACAAAAAACATGAATTTTTATATTTATTATTTTAAAAGTTGTTAAAAAAATAAATTGAATTGCAATAGGAGATCTATTTCATAAATTTTGCTCTCTAAAATATGTTTTTTGAACTGAAAGTATTCATTTTTATAATGTATAAATTTTTTTTTCTTCCAAAGTGATGCAACAATTGCTTTTATTAATAAACCAAATTGAAATACAAAATTTACTACAAAATTATTTTAAAATTTTTTTGTTGCTTGTTATTATTATGCGTAATTATTAAATGCTGTAAATAATATACTAATAACCTTATAAATATTTGCTTGCAGAATGTATTGTGTTATGAGATTGTTTTGGATATACTCCAATTCTTTAAAAATATTTGAAAAGTTTAATTGATTTCATTAATGTTGGTTTTTCTAATTTAATATAATATAATGATTATATACTTAAAATAGCTTCTTTTTTTAAAATTAACGTTTTGTACTATTCTATTGTATTTAAAATAAGTTAAAAAAAAAGATGAAGGATTCCTACGATTTTTATTTTAAATTGCTCTTAGGTTGTTATTGATTTATACTGTTTCACGTCTGTAAAATAATGAATAATATGTCCTAAATCTTTTTTAATTATTATTTCTATAACGTTAAAAATATTTTTGAAACTATCTTTTTGAGGAAAATTTATACTTGTTTTAGTGAGACATAAGGATTAAAAATAAATTTTATGTTTAAATTTTCATACAATTGCATAGATATATGAAAACAAAGCTTTTTATTAAAAGATACAATAGTATATGATCTTCTGTTGAAAAGAATTTTGTAATGGTTTAAAATTATTATCAAAATTCTTTTTTTCAAATACATTTTTAAATATTTATTTGATAGTTTTCATTTATGTTATTCAACTTGTTACGAAATGGTGAATTTTTATTGTAGTGTGTGCGAAATTCATTTCATTGTAACTACGTATGCTGAATTTGTTATTATGTAAAATTTATCACTTTACTAAAAATAAAAAAAAATCACAACTTCTAAGAGCTTTGGAGTGGATGGTTTAAATTTTGACTCTGACTTATATTCTGTTGAAATTTACCCTGGACTTTAGGAAATAATATTATCCTAATCCTAGATTCATAAACCCAAGACCGTGCAAAATATGTGAACATTTGTACATTTTAAAGTAAAAGGGGCACTTAGTACCTTCCCAGCTTCTTATTCAAAAAAATTAACTTCTAAATTAGTAGATCGTTTAACAGAAAAATAATTCTAAGTAGATCCTTCCTAGATCATTAGACGAATATTATGAATAATGTCTCATGCTTGTTATGAATCTAGGATTAAATAAATATTAATTTCAATCTTTTTCTTATGTACAAATAGAATTAAAGGTATTTTACTTAAAATTTTTCTTACATTATTAGTTATGTGATAATTTTTAATTTAAGAAATTTTGCTATAAATTATAGTAATTTGAGTAATATTTTTGTTTACATAATAAATATTTGTCTAAATCTTCATAAGATCTGAGACTAATTTCTTTTTAACTTTTGGGAGCTAAGTTTTAACTAAATGAAGTTAAGAGCTCTGCTTATTATTATTTGTGCTTACGTTCTCAATAAATTTTTATGCGATTAATCATAACATGTGATATACCTGCAACTTACAAATTTAATATCAAAAGGCATTATAATTAACTTGTTACATGGTGCTACTTGTGCATTTCTGATTTTGTTGCATATTAATGTGAAAATATTTATTGTATTTATGTTGGTTGTAAATGTGTATTTGTTTATAAAATTGATTTTATGTTTACTTTTATTGTGCAACTAAAATCAGATTTACTTATGCATGAAAACTTGGAAAATTATACTGCCTATGCTTTTAAGTGTTCCTTAATGATACATTGTCTTCCCTTCTAATGGAAGGAAACAGGGTGTCATTTATTTCATAAACAAGAATGCCAACTGTTTTGAATTTTCAATGTTCATTGATCCACTAAAAAGCAATTAAAGTCTTCAAGAATAAGCTTAATATTGTCATTTAATTCCTTTGAATGCAGACCTGCCCATTTTTTTTAATATCAAGAAGACTTTTTAATATTAAAATCTTCTGCTTTCTTGCAAAAGATGGAATCTTCCTTTTTTGCTGTTCAACTATCAATTATGTTTCCCCTGATTTTGTCAGTTTTGGGTACATTCTTGAGATAAAATTGGTGACAAGATATGAATTTCAAATCATACAGCTCTGATGATATTTTAAACTAAAAAACTTATGATTTAATTTAGACATTACATAACTACCTTTTTTATGGGATCACTGTGATAAAATAAGTAAGTAAAATAATAAAACGTTAGTCATATTTTGGTAATTAAAGAGTGAAGTTCAAGTTTGCAGGAACCCAATCTAAATCCTTTAGCATTTCAATATGGAGTAAAAAGAATTTTTAATAGAAGTGGGGAAATAATATAAATTCATCACAATACCAGAATTGAATTAAGGCATTGGAGAGACAGGTGAAGATTTAGTACTTATTTTTAAGTATTATACTACTGAAAGAGTATTAGTATTTTGATAAATTAAAGTAATAATATGTAAATTAAAGAAAAAATCAAATTTTTATTAATAAAAGTGGGCAGGTATGTAAATGCTAGTTTAAATTTACAAATTGCAGAATATTTTGAAAACTTTATAACGTTTATAGTAGAAAACTTAGACAACTGTTTGTAGTAACTTTTTATTTTAAATACAAATTTATCAATGTTGGTTTAATATTGAATTTTAATTTCCTTCCTTCAATGAAATTTTATGTAAAAAGTTTTTCAGCACAAGATGGTTAGGGCTCACAATGGGACTGTCACTCTTGAAATGTTTCAAGTCATTTAAGTAAAATTGCAAATAAATAGAATGACTTTTCCACTTTTAGCAGCTTTAAATCACCTCCCCCCTAGAAATATACATTAAGTGGCAAAAGGCATTATGTAACAAAACTTGCTTTTATTTCAGTTTCATATTAGTAAAAGATAATTTAAAAGTATTACTTTTTTTTACAGGGCAAACTAAAGAAAGTTGATTATGTAAAAAACTTCTTATGTCTCAAAGAAGAATGTTTTCATCAAATAGCGTTCTTTTATTTTGAAGCGAACTTTTTTTCTGAAAGTTTTAAATAGTGCAAAATCGCAGAATATTTTTTTTCAACAAGATATTTGAATTGGACAATTATAATTTCCCGATGCCATTCATAATTATAACTCAGTTAGAAAATTTGCATAGCTCAATTAGATTAAATAAACTGCTTTTAATGTAGAAAAAAAAACTAATACTGACGTCTTTTTGTTGTAAACATTTCACTGAAATCATGGGAGTGTAAAACGTTTTAATGAATATTTTAAACTCTGCAGTAGACTTCCCCCCCTCCATATATATGTAAAGCCCGAAGTCTAGTAAATCCTGGGCATCAAAGTGGTTTGGCTATCCGCAAAAGGTTGAAATAGGATCACATTTCAGAGTACTTAGGACTTATAGCAAGCCACTCTGGTAAAATTTAAGATTTACCAGAGTTCATGATTTTACATATTAGGTCCCAGGTTTTTACAATAACATATAATCTAGGTTTTTTCTTACAAGCCTGATCTTTATGAAAATTATAGAAAAAAAAATACTGGCATTTCTTTGCGCAAAAGACAGAATAGTATTTTTAAAGAGTTGGCATGCTTGTATTATCCTTTCATAAATGTTTGGAATCTTTTATTTAGAACAAAGTTTTGTTTTTCCCGATGGATTGTATAGTTATTGTTTATTTTGTCTAAGATTTTGAAAGTCTTTTTTGCTGTAAAAAGTTTTCTAATGAATTCTCAGGTTTTTACTCCATGTGACACTTGTATATATTAAAGATTGAAGACGGCCATGACTTTATAATTTCTGTAATGACAAATAAATACTCATGATGGTATTTTCTGTTTACTTTAATGCATTTTCTCACATATTTCCACAAGATAGGTATTATACTTTAAGCTTTAACTACCAACCGAATTTGAGGTTGCTTTTCTACACTGAAGATCTGTTTTGTTCCATATAATTCAAAAGAGAAATTGTTCTTGTAATCAAAGATTTAAGGGTGACCAACGTTGGGTAACAATAATAAACATGTTTTTTTTTTTTTAAATATTGCATTAAAAGGAGCACTTAATTTTCATTAAATAAGTGTTAATTTTAATAGATATAAATTATTTTTCTCATAAACAATATGTTTAAAATGTTAAAAGTCGACCCATTTAGTTAAAAAAATTTAAAATTCTGCAATAAACTAAGGCAAGAAGCCAGTTTTTAACTATAGAATGCTTTTAATTAGGTGCAATACAGAAACTATCTGGAAATAATACCAAGGAATAAACTGATGTAAAATGAATAGCCTGTCGCTACAATTCCACAGGCCTATTATCTGTTATAAACAATTCTTACAGGACAGCAGTTTAAACTGTCCCAAGGTATATATACATACCGATTCCTTATTTCATATCTTTCTCATCTCCTTAAAAACACTTGTTTTTGTAGTAGAGGCAAGTAATGCCTGAATCTACATTAATTTGTTAATACTCTGGATAAAGCTGACAATATTAAGATAATTTTAAGTACTAGATTTAGGACTCTTATTTGAGAGAATAGGGTCTTTCGAGGAAAATGGAGATGTTTTAGTTATTGTTTAGTTTACCCTATTAGAAAGTCCCCTTCTTGCAATCTGTCTTGATCTTCCATTTCCACGAATTTGACAATTAAAACTGGACAGTAGTCCACTGATTTTACAAAATGATAGTCACAGTATTGTGACTTGCATAGATAATGATATATCTTTTAACAGTAATGTTTATGTGAGCACCCCTGCAAATTAAGAAGTATGTTGTTTGTATAAAGAGGGTAATTATTTGGTTTTGACTTCTCAATTAAAAAATCTTTAGTAAAATTTAATGACACCAGGGAATTTTCAGTAAAGAATCCTAATTGGAATTAATTTTTTGCTTTATTAAAAAGGTTTCTTTAGTGAGTACATATTGCATTGTACTTTGTGTTTTATTTAAGAGACATTAAAACAAGACTCAGATTTGAAATTAAATATCTATTGTTTCTACAAAATATTTCCCTACAGTATGTTTGATAGGCAAAATATTATTTTCTTTCTTTATCATGTCAAACATATTTTGTATAAGCAAATAATCTTCATATATTCCGATCTGTAAAAGAAAAAAAAATCTAGGTCAGAATATAAGAAAGTCATAAGGTTATTTAGTCACTTTTCAGTTATTCATTTTGAAGGTGAATCCTAACTTTTTCACTAAAAGAAGTTAAGCTGACATTTGAATATAGATGACACTCAATTAATTTGAGTTGAAATCTGGTTTGTTTACTGGAAAACTGACCACATAAAGAGAGCACCAAAAAATACCTTGAATATTTACTCATAATTTAAGAATACTGGACTAATTTGGACAAATAATACCATACTTTATGAGAATTAGGAACTAACAGAATATTAAATAATAAGGAAACCTTTTAAGTAAAGCCATTATTAAGATTAATGACCTGCTCCTTAGCAGCTACTTTAAATAATTAAAATAATGTGTCTAGATAAATGCTAAAACTACATCTTTTAACATGAAACTAAACAACCACAGTAATTAATATTTCAAAAACAAAAAATTTCAAACAAGATTATGATGATTGATTAATTTACTATGTTTGAAAAGATAGAAAAAGCAACCCTTTAACCTATTTAATTGCATTATGGAAACATTGATTGATTTATTAGTGATACGAC
This sequence comes from Parasteatoda tepidariorum, assembly GCF_043381705.1. Classification (NCBI taxonomy): domain Eukaryota; kingdom Metazoa; phylum Arthropoda; class Arachnida; order Araneae; family Theridiidae; genus Parasteatoda; species Parasteatoda tepidariorum. The sequence goes on from NC_092205.1 coordinate 59,917,727, forward strand.
CTACCAGTCAAATGTATCAATTTGTATTATGTGTTTCTTACATTAAAATATATCTAAATAATTAACAATGGCCTGTATTATACTATATGAAACACAACCCAATTCCTCCAATACAATGAAACAAAGTAACCCTGGTGACGAAATGCTTAAGAATTCGTCAACTCCAAAGGGGTAATCCTATCATAAAGTTGAAGATTCACAGGGGTCGAAAACACACAATTCGATGAACTATTGTAGTTAATTTATAAGAAAAGTTTAAAATAAAAACTTGATGTAAAATTATTTTCTGACATCATAATTGTTGAAAAAGTCAGTTAAATTGGTCTAAAAAGAGGGTAGGGTAACCGTTGTACTACGTAGAATAAAGTGAAAACAACTGGAACAAAGTACAGCAATGGGCATTCTATAGTTTCACTTCTCTCAACAAGAATCTTCCTCAGTATCTAAACATCAAATAACAGTAGAAAAGTAAGAGATAACCACTTGCAAAATTGTTTCCTATAGGTTGATTAAACCATTTTGAATGTGTTTATCTCTTAACTATTATACTGTTATTGGGTGTTTAGATACTCAGGAAATAGTATGTTCATTTCTGTACATTACTTGTGCTTTTGCAGTTGATGCTTTTTTTTCTTCAGTCAGTCAATTGAATTATTGGAAAAGAAAGAAATGTAATTTAAATTGTAAAAGCAATACGAAAAAAAAAGATATTTACTTTTTCTGAAAGGTAAGAAATGTAATTTAAATTGTAAAAGCAATAAGAAAAAAAGATATTTACTTTTTCAGAAAGGTAAGTATCTAATCTTTTCCTAAGTTTGAATATCTTCTTATCTTTTGGAGATAGTAATACATCTATATGAGATTTCATTAAGATAAATACCCAGTCAAATATCTGAAATAAATGTAAGTAAATAAATATAGGATAGATTAATAAAAATAAAAACTTAAGCAATACAGTATTACATTGCATTATAATCTAACAAAAAATAAAATATAGTAGATTAAAACATACTTGAGCATCTGATGGCATATCACAGGATGAAACAGTAATCTTATTTTCAGATATATCCAACAGGATTTCCAAGAGTCTCTAAATAATAAATATTCAATCAGTTCAAATGAAAATAATATATCAAGATAATTTTAAGATACCGGGAAAAAATTGTTAAAAAAAAGGTTTCAAAACAGCATTTTTTAAGTGGATAAACACAGAGAAAATATTTATATTTTTGTCACACCGAAAACTAAAAACATAGAGCACTTAGTAAAGAAGTGGGGCAAATTTTCCATTACGAAAATGTTGTACCCAACAATTGTCTTGGGTGTCACAAAAAATAAAATTATTTTAACTATTTAAGTTTACTTGAAAAATATGAAACCAAATTTAAACCAGATAAATTTTATAAAACCAGATTTAATACAATTTTTATGCATCTTTAATTAGAACATAATAATACTCAATTTTTCCAGAATATCTAGAATTTTTTTTTTTATCTTCTTAACAATTATTAAAGCGTTATAGCGCACAAGCTGAATCGCTGATGCTAAATTTAAAATATCTTTAAATATAAATTTAAGAACAAATGTATACAGAACAATTTTGATTGGTAATTGATTTAAACTAGATTAAATATAATTTTAATGCATCATCAATTAGAACACAATAATACTAAATTTTCTAGAACATCTTATGTGTTAAACAACTCATAAAGAACATAAATAAAAATGGCACAAAATTTAACTAGTAAAATGATGCTACTTGTACTATTTATTATAATGGTAATGTTTCAAATTAATCACTGTAGATGCTAAAAAAGAAGCACCTAAAATTATTATTTTTCAGCTCATTTGAGTGGTAGAATAAAAAAAATTTTAAAACCCAAAAGATTATGTTTCAAAACAATATTTTACATGCAGCTATTTTAACAATCTTTTGTTTAAATGAATGCTGCTTCATGGAATGAAAAGCATCAAAATAATAATTTACAGCAAGTTAAGAGGATTGATAAATCACTCATACAACGGGTCAGAAAATATAGAATTAGTAATCAAGTTTTACTTGAAATTGAATTATGATATTAAAATGAGAATATTAAAATAAATGTCTGAAATAGCATAACTGACTTTAGAATGTATCTAATTTAAATATTACAACTTTACAAAAATTAATTAAGGTAAAAAATAAGACACAATGAATTAGCTGTTAATCAGCCACACTGAAAAATACAATTTGAAAGCACATGACATGAATATTGAATCCAGGGAGTCAAAGTTGGTTTGTTTCTGCACATTTTAAAAAGAATACTTAATACAAGATCAAAAATTATTAGAGGTATGGTTGATTTTTAACATCCTTTTAAACAGCAATGGCTTATAAAAACACTTATCAAAACAAATTCATAATTTTTGATATAGCCTATGACTTTTCAATATTTTTGTAAAATTAATACCATACACATGTCTATTGTAGAGTGACTCATATAAATTTTTAACAATTAACGAAAATAATATTGAAAAATTAAAATATTTTCTGAAGAAATACTCACTACTGCATCTAATAAGAGGATTTTTCTCATATATTGCACCAATGTTGATTCTCGGTAAGTTGAAGTAAAAATATTTACTCTAGCAAATATTAAGGAAAATCTACTTAAAGCTCTAAAAAATTGTGGAATAGTTGCTCAGAAAATTTAAAAATAAGATAACTATTGGGCTATCTCAAAATGAACTATTGGGCTAAGATTAAAATTTTAATGGAACATTTATTGTAATAGGAGAATTCCATTAAAAAAAAAAGAAAACATTTTTAATTAAGTTTTTAAAACAAACTTGCTTTTGAAAGAGAGAAACACCTTAACATTTCTTACAAAAATCTACAAGGAAACTCAAATGTAATAATGATATAAAAATATAAATAAATTGCAATGAATTTAAATAATTTTTTAAGAGAAGTAATTTATAAAACATGTCATTAAAAAGTTTGAAATAAAAATGAAATATACATTTATTATTGATTAAACAGAAAAGTACTTAAAAAGTATGAATTATTTCGAATGATAAATAATTGAGGTAGCAGGTATAGTTCAGAAAGCTCTTTGCAAACAATAGATAGTCATTGAAATTATTTTTACACTAATATAAAAACACCTTTAAGTATTAACGTTTTTTAAAGCTATTGAAATTCTTTAATAAATTTCAGTATTTACAGAAAATAAATAAAGGAAGAAAAAAATTGAAAAGGATACAATAAGACATCCGGGTCTATGGAACATGCCGTTTTCTTTTTATACTTTAACCTAAAACGAATTGAAACACAAATAAAAATTAGGCAAATTTAAATAAATAATATTAATAAAATAGAATTCATATATATATATTTCAAGTAAGTAATTGCAGCATTTTTAAGAAACAAAATTAAATTTTAGAAAAAAAATTCAATTTCATCACAATTAATTAACATATTTTTTAAAATAATTTGCTATCTGAAAATTTATAAATTAAGAAACTAGATTTTTAAATAAATAAATGTAATTAATATATTTTAAAATGTCTTTCGTAAACTAATAATCTTGATGCCAAACTATCAGCCTTCTTCTTGACTAAAAAGTACAAATAACTATACAGTGCCCGCCTTTTATTAAAATCACTTTCGTTTTATGCTCGTTTGATTTTATTAAGCGGCTGATTTTATTAAGAGGCAATTCAACATTTGAAAAAAAAAAATTTTTTTTTTACGATATATGTATTCTAAATGCACACACTTTAAAAGCTGAAATAATGACAACATTAATGCTTTATTTTAACTACTTTAATTATTTTAATAAAGTAAAACCCTACATAAAAATAAATTTACAAAATTTTTGCAAAAAAAACGATCAATAGTTGCTTGAGTTGCAGTATTTAAAATTAACTTTTGAACATCATTTGAGAGTTTATAGTTTTCGATATTTCCTCCTCTTTGTTCTAAAGCTTGCCGCAATACATTAAGTGCTTTTCTGACTTGAAGATGGCACTGATGAGTTTATTTCATCTTCTGAGTCTGATTCCTCCATTTCTTGATTGGAAATAACTTTGCAATTTTTGATGTCTGTAACAATTTCAGAATCAGATTTTTCTCCTGATGTTTGCAGGTCCGTACGTGAAAAATTCTCCTCCATTTCATTTTCTTCATTGCTGATTGCATGCAGCTACGTAACGTGAAAAATTCTCATCCATTTCATTTTCTTCATTGCTGAGCATTTCATCGAAACAGTTATCAGCTCCATCGCCAGTGCTTAATCCAGACGTTTTAAAGCAATTTGATATTGTTTGGATTGAAACAATGTCCCATGAGTTACGAATCAAATGCATTGATTCCAAAATAGTAAGGGATTTCGATAGTTCGTTATCAGAATCACCAAATAAGTTAGTAAAGTCCTGCGCTTTGTGAAATAAAATTCCACGGGAAATTGGAATTCTTCGTTCGCGTGCATTTTTGAACCATTCTAACAGAGCCATTTTAATTTCCTCCGATTTTCCTTCACGCTTACGCTTTCTTGACAGATTTCCATTCTTTTTTATTTCCTCGGAAATATTTATCCTTTGTTTCAGAATGTTGAAAAGAACAGTTTGGGAAATCCCTAATTTACCTGAAGCTTCACGTTGACTACATTTAGGAAGCTTATCATAGTTTTGTAACACATCGAATTTATCTTTAAGACTCAAATCCTTTCTTTTCAGCATGATGATAAAATTTGACACCAAACGAACTTAAAAATGATATGTGCTCTAACTCTATTTATAATTTACTCAAATGGCTTAAATAATATGGAGCATGTGCACAGACAGTTTTTGGAAATGATGGAAATCTATTCATGTTCTCTGTTAAGATAGATAACAAAAGAAACTTCTTTCCCTTCTATGGTTCATTCAAAAAAGGGAAGATAAGAATTCAACCCCCTATTGAGTGAGATAGGTTTCTCCAAACTTCATTCAAGTCAAGAAATTGACATTGATAAATGATTTCTATGAACTCCCTGCTTACTACGCACATTTTTCCTCAACTCTTACACTATGTATATCACAGGAAAGTGCTAACCACACCTGTTTCACAGGTTTGTGAGTAACTGTTGTTTCTTCTAAAAAAATCTTTAAACTTCCAAAAAATAAAATTTTACAAATAAGAACAAAAAAAGCTAAAATATTGCACTTTTGATTTATTATGTAGTCAAAATTTTGATTTTAAAAAGCGGCGTCATTGATTTTATTAAAGGACGTTTTTAACATGCATTAATATTGTAACGATTCGGTTCTTGCCGATTTGATTTTATAAAGCGGCTGATTTTATTAGCGGCGGGCACTGTACTACAAACTATTTACTCCTGATGAAGTAAAAATAATCCTGTTGCCTGTAGCCACATTTTATAACTTAAAGAAAACTAAAATTTGCAAATATATATATATATATATATATATATATATATATATCAAGTTTGTTTA